>NC_082695.1:23978510-24305701 GCF_949987515.2 Delphinus delphis
TTTACCAACTTAAGTCACTAAAGAAGAATGGCATTAGGACAGGAAGAAAAGTGCCACAGAGCAGTTTATCTAAGAACACTTTTCAGAAGAGCTCAACTTACCCAGGTCCAGTGGGGACCAGCTTTTTAGGTGGAGAGTACCCAGGTAAGTCTGAGAATGCAGATTTCGTCATAGAAAATAACTCTGGTTCTCTTGTTTAAAAGGTCCATTCAGTGGTTAAATGAAAGTAGTTAAATGTAGTTCATAACATACACAGTGAATTTTGTGATAAGATGTGGGTGAAAATACACCAACACACCTACGACTCAGTATACCAGTACTGGAGCCCCACTAAAAAGATCCAGGTGGGGGCTTCCCTGGTGGCGCAATGGTTGAGAGTCCGCCTGCCGATGCAGGGGACACGGGTTCGTGCCCCGGTCCGGGAAGATCCCACATGCCGCGGAGCGGCTGGGCCTGTGAGCCATGGCCACCGATCCTGGGTGTCCGGAGCCTGTGCTCCGCAACGGGAGAGGCCACAACAGTGAGAGGCCCGCGTACCGCCAAAAAAGAAAAAAAAAGATCCAGGCGGGTACAGGTGATGGCACTAAACTGCATCCCTAGTAAAGCCCTGAGACTGGGTGAGACATGCACAAAGCGACATTTCTCATCTTCAGAACTTTACTCTCTACTGGACAGCCAAGGCTTTGAGCCACAGAGAGAATCTCCAGCAGCAGGAAGCAGGGTGATAAACTGGGACAAGCGTCCTTTCTCATAGGGATGGTCTGTGCTTCCTTTTCTGTCCAGGCTGCCAAGAAGCAGAGTCAAATCTGACGTTGTATCACAGTAACAAAATGTTCACACAAACATATTTGCTGAATTTTTTTTTTGCAGTTTTGATTATTCTACATTGTTAACCTTAATTATAAAATAGATACACAGAGTCCTCGCTAAAGTTGCCTAAGATTATTTTCAGCCTGGGGCAGTGGGAGAAGAATCTTGGCTCAGCACTCTTCTGGGCCTCGGCTTCTTCCTCAATCAAATCAATCAAGCAATCAATCAATCAAATTAAAGGCAGTATCTCAGATGCCCATATTCAACAATGGTTTTGAGGAGTAAACGAGGTAACGGAAGTGAGAAACTGTTCTGCAAACTCTCATGGTGACCGGGAGTGGACACGCCGTCCACGAGAACAGAGCAGGATGCCCTACACAGCCAGCGGTGGTTCCTCCCCGTCCACATGAACCCTTCCACACAGCAGTGCAGCTTTATAAAGTCAAATGAAAGATTTCACACCAGCATTAAGGTTCAACTCACAGTCAATGGGGACTCATTATAGAAAAAGTGGGAAGCAAACTTTTGTCACAAATGAGGCATCGCTCTATCATACCAGGGGCCTCCGAGTACGTCCGTGGGCAATGATATCAAGAGCTGCTACAGTGAAGTCCATCTGGCAAGGCAGGGACCTAAAATCCTCACGTTCCCAGTGTGAACTAAAATTGTGTGTTTAATAATGGAAGAAGGAAAAGATGTGAGAGAAATAAATACCTTTGTTCCTCAGACCATCTTCAGGGAGGTCCGTGCATAGATGTTCTTTGCTTGCCTGCATCAGGAGGTCCTCCTGCGGTAAGAAAATCCAGCCGTCAGGGAGGATCCAGAGACACCCGAGCTCACCAATGCCAATGATTCTCTGAGAGTCTTCTTTCCAACTCCTGGAAATTTGCTAGCAGTCACAAGGACTGGGAACTGAAGCAAACCTCAAATTCAAATTAATATAATCAATAAAACTTCCACTTCTCTAGAATTTGAGCTTGAAAAGCCAAGTCTCCCAAGGTCTGGACAATAACAGAGGTTGAGAATGCTGGGCTGCAGATCCAAACAAAACCCTGTAAGTATCCTCCGAATCAAGAAACACACTGATGCAATGTGATCTTAATTAAGTGAAAATCTGAATGGAAACTATCAGGAAGTTGAATGTAACTCAGTCCCTAACCATTCTCAGCATCACATACTCATTTTTTTCTCAAACTTCCTGGAAGGGCTATTTTTCCTTTTCATCCCTGTTCACTGGAGGAGGGTATAAGGAGGAACACCATCAATGACAACCTACAGAGGGACTTCAGGAAAATGGGAAGGGGCAGCAGCAGCAGCGCATGTGTGGCATGGGGCCCCGTGAGGAAAGGGTCCGACCAGGCTGACCAGCTGGAGACACTGACAGACCAATGATGGCTGCTCACATCAAAGTTTCCTTCTGGGTCACCTTTTTCTCTGTCCGAAGATTTTTTTTTTCACATGGATTTAACTGGTAAGTAAAAGATTCTGACACAGCACTCACTTAAACTGACAGATGGTAAAATCACTGCTACAATGCTTGATAACTTTTACAGCACTTAAAAAAAAATCACTGCCCACATTCTCCACCAAAAAAAATCCCCCCCCAAAAACCCCAAAACAAAAACAAGAACAAGGCTTCCCTGGTGGCACAGTGGTTGAGAGTCCGCCTGCCGATGCAGGGGACACGGGTTCGTGCCCTGGTCCGGGAAGATCCCACATGCCACGGAGCGGCTGGGCCCGTGAGCCATGGCTGCTGAGCCTGCGCGTCCGGAGCCTGTGCTCCGCAACGGGAGAGGCCACGGCAGTGAGAGGCCCGCATACCAAAAAAAAACAAACAACAACAACAACAAACAAGCAAAACCATTTCATTTCTAAGCAAAGTTCTGTGGTGGAAACAGAAGATCAAAGTGATGGCAAATACAGGAGGACACAGGAGGAAATAAAGCATCATCACTGGAAGTGAGAGAAGAGGCCTGGCGTGGAGTGTCATGTACAAAGCTGGACTGTTCCTTCACTTTCTATTGCAACTTCAGCGTGGAATGCTTTTGCACAGCATGAACTTAAAACAACCATCTCCCACAGAACTTACGTGTTACCACGTTTGGCCAAAAGAGTATAAATTCTAGCGTGATGCCAGGTCCAATTTATTTGTAAATGGGGAGAAGAAAAGCTCTTACTTACTGTAGAAGGAATGATGGAATTAGAAAATCACCATTTGGCAACCATCACAGTGATAATTATCTCAAGAATCATCAATGGATGTTAAAACTAGTTGCTAAAAGTTTGAATGAGAAACAGAAATATTACATAGTTTCAAAATATCTCCCCACGAGATACTTAATAATTATGAAGGGGAAAATAGTACCTTCACAGTGGAGAAGCCTGGCAGACCCCACCTGAACCAGGTGATGGCAGTTCCCCTGACCAGGAATGAGGCACCTCAATGCCAGGCGCTTGCTGAGAGGATGCACAGGAAGAACCACATCACTTCTGTGGGGTTCCTGCCCCCCAAATGCACAACCAGGATCTAATCATGAGGAAACATCAGACAAACCCAAACTGAGGAAAATTCTACAAAATAAATGGCCTGTACTCTTTCACGTGCCAAGGTCATGAGCTGAGAAAATGTTACAGATTAAATGAGACTAAACAAACATGACAACTGAATGCCACAAATGATCCTGGACTTTTCCTAGACCAAGAAAGCATTTTCTTTTCTTTTGCTACAAAAGACTTCAGTGGGACAATTGGCCAAATGTACTCTGATCAGTGTTAATTTCTTGATTTTGATTAGGGTACTGTGGTCACCTGACAGAATGCCGTTGTTTGCTAGGAAATACACAGTCAAGTATTTAGGCATCACGTCTGCAACTATACGCTCAAATTATTCAGAAGGGAAAAAAAGCAAATGTGGTAAAATGTTAACATGTGAGGAATACACGTGAAGGGTAATGGGAATTCTTCACACTACTTTTGCAACTTTTCTGTAAGTCTCAAATTATTTCAAAATAAGAGGTTAAGAAAACATCATTATTTGTAGTTACCTTTGATCCTTTCTCCAAAATGATACTACCCTCCACACTTCCAGTTCTCAGACTGAATGTCTGAAGTGTTAGATTAGATGCTATTTAGAGTATTTCTTCAGGTTAATACTTTATGGGAAAGGCCGGGTGCTGGAGCAAAAGCCAAGGGGTGAGGAGTCAGATGCAGCTCTGTTCCAGCCGCAGGACTCCCACCTGCTAGCTTTGCTGCACAGAATGCATGCTTACACGTGGTTTTATAAATGGGGACCACAGACACCTCGCAAGATGCCCCGTCAGGACGGGTGCTCCATGAGCAGAAGCTCTCACCATCCAGTAGACCTTAGACCTTAGATCTCACTTTCCTGTGAGAAAAGCCAATAGGACTGTCACCAACAGAGCCCAGTGTCATCTGGAGTGACCACCCTAAGCTCTTCTGGGCCTAAAAGAGACTGCAGTGAGAGCTGACCTGCCAGCAGCATACAGGTCCCCTCAGATTCCCATGGACTCTGGTGAGCTCATATGATGAACCCTAAGGGCTCCGGCTCCTGGAGGGACTGCTGGGATTTTAGTCTGGCCCCACCTGCTGCTCTAAGGAGGTGTCTTAGCTGGAGCCTGCACACACCCTGGTGGAGTGCCTACCTGACTGCTTCAAGCCATCCCCCCCGCCCCCCCGCCGCCGTCTCCCTGCTTAGCCACGACTCCTAACAGTGAAAGGGAGCAGCAGAAACCAGGAGTGACAGACTCCTCTCTCCCCCTGCCTTGCTGACTTCTCCTGAAAGGTTCTGAGTTATGAAAAACAAGTTTCCCCTCACAGAGGGCTGTGGACCCTACAAAGTTTTAAGTCTAGATATGATCAGGAATTGACAGGGTTGAAAAACAGTGTGAGGCTGAGTTCAGATGTGAGGGACCCCCAACCACCAGCACCACGGCAGTGGGTGATCTTCAGATCAGGTGGGAGCTCAACCAGCCTTGGGTCCCAAACGCAGATGAAGGAACAGAACAGACCACTTGCGAGCAATGGCCGTGTAGCGTAAGCATCCTGTGTGCAACTAACTCCCTCCATCCCCTCGAGCCAACCGACCATGTAAGAAACACTTGCAGAAATTTATCAGACACAATGTCCGTTTCCTACAATATTTTATCAGCTAAGTGTTCTAAGTTTCAGGATTCCTAGAGGTAAAGTCCTAAACACTTCTCTCTACCATCTAGATTTTACTAAATCTTGACATCTGATCGTTAATATCCTAACATTCCTTGCAAAATCTGTTTCCAAGATAAAAGTTCATGTGGATGCCTCTTGCAAAATCAAATGAGATAACTGCAGTAGTTTGCAGCATTATATAAACTATATAAAATACGAAATGCCACGTAATAGTGCAATTTGTCAAACTGACAGCAAATTCTCTGCCTCAGCCTGGCACAGCCAACATGTCATCCTCTTGCCCACTGCTTGGAATCAAAACCAACTTAAAATACTTCTCCAAAGTTTAGGCAGATTTTAGGAGGGTCTTGAAAACCATTCTTACTGTTCGTCTATAATCTTATTTCCCATTAAAAGCTGACTGTGGGGCTTCCCTGGTGGCGCAGTGGTTGAGAATCTGCCTGCCAATGCAGGGGACACGGGTTTGAGCCCTGGTCTGGGAAGATCCCACATGCCGTGGAGCAACTAGGCCCGTGAGCCACAACTACTGAGCTTGTGCGTCTGGAGCTTGTGCTCCGCAACAAGAGAGGCCGCGACAGTGAGAGGCCCGCACACCGCGATGAAGAGTGGCCCCCGCTCGCCGCAACTAGAGAAAGCCCTCGCACAGAAACGAAGACCCAATACAGCCAAAAATAAATAAATAAAATTAAATAAAATAATAATAATTAAAAAAAAGCTGGCTGTTTATCCTGGAAAAGACGCAATACTGATTCATTCCTATGAGGCTAGTATTGAGCCAGAAAAAAAAAACCCACAAATATCTTTAGGAGGGAAATGAACATGCACCAGGTCCTTCAGCTTTTATAAGCAGGGTAGTTATAAGCTCCTCAGGGCCTGAGGTACACCTGAGCCATGAGCCCTGGTTGTAAGCAGATCTCGCCGACCGCCTCCAAGACTGAGCTTCCTAAGCTGGAGCAGTGGTGGTCCCAGCTTCAGGTGGGACTGCCGACACACTGAACACACAATAGGGCCCCAACACAGAGCAAATGAGATACCTCCTATTTCCTGGCACTTGTGGGAACAGCAGTGATCATGTTCACAGTGAAGAACACTGAAAATAAACAAGATGTTGGATCTCTAGATGGACCTTTCAGTTTCTTACGCTTGCACATCTAGGAAGGAAGAGCTGTAGGACAGTAACTTTAAATCTTTACTGAGCCTAAAAAGGAATTTTCCTCCATGTATCTCAATTCAGAGAAACTTTAAATGAGGCACCAATCACGTTAGCTGGGTAAGGCATTTAGTAACAGTCCGCCACAAGGATTTATCTAAGAGAACTGCTAAACTAATGAGGAGAAAGTTCCACCTTAAGTCCCAGCAGTATGTGAATGGTGCTTTGGGCACTTGTTTGTCACACACTTTTAACAATATGAGCTGAGAACCACGGCAAACCATCACTGTGGGGACCATGGTACCCTGGCAGACCGGGAGAACACCTTATGGCCACCAACTGTACTACTGAGAGTGTGAAGTTCAGATTTTTTCACCTTTAAATCACTGAAAATGAGTTATTTCCAACAAGATTTCCTTTTAAGCAAACAGCAAGCTGCTTCACACTATTGCAAATTTCCCTTAGGATCAGAGACGCTTAGGGTGATGAGGAAGGAAGCTTAATGGGCATTTAGCATAACAGCCTTTCCCTTAAGTAAAGTCACATAAATTGCACAAGATTGGGTCTTTTCTGAACATGCCATTAAATAAGAAGTTTCTCCAATAGCATAACATGCCTCGGGTGATCAACTGCGATTGTGCTTCCTGACTTGATGTCTCCTGTCCATATGCTTTCAAATATCTGTCAAAAGATGCATACTGAGTCTTCATATGTTTCCGCTAACAGACAATTCAGAACTTTTTCTGTGTCTGTGTTGAGCATGAATGATGTATCTTGAAGCCAAAGCTTTTACAACACGTTCACCCCGGCAGATCTACCCCTGTGTACAGCTTACATCTAAGCACCAAGAAAAACAAACAAAGCATGGTATAAAGAGTTTTCACAGATACAAGGATGTAACGTTCAGCACAGGGAATGTAACCAATATTTTGTAATAACCTTAAATGAAGTATAACCTATAAAAATGTCAAAAATCACTACATTGGGCAATTCCCTGATGACCTAGTGGTTAGATTCCAGGCTTTTGCTGCCATGGCCTGGGTTCAATCCCTGGTCAGGGAACTGAGATTCCACAAACTGCGCAGCCAAGAAAACAAAAATGAAATCACTACGTTGTACACCAGAAACTAATATAACGTTGTAAACCAACTATACTTCAGTTAAAAAAAAGAAAAAGAAAGTTGGTTGTTCAAATCAGGAAAAAAAAAGTTTTCAATGTCAAATCACCTGTGTGGGATGTCGCATACCCGTCTTTCCACTTTATTCTTAAATAAGACCAGTCTTTTCCGTATCCTGGTCCGTAACCTCTGTGTGCACCGTAGTTCTTGACCTTCCTCCTGTGAGTGCAGAGGTCACAGCTGAACGGTTCTTTCACCACTCAGCGTGGCTCCTGCAGCTGTCCCTTCCACGCATCTGTTCCCAGACTCTTTCCCCTTCTTGTTTTTGCCTTTCTTCTCCCCTCCCGATAACAGAATATCCCAGATCAAAGGACAAAAGTACCAGTTACAGGTCCTTATAACTTTTTGACACAATCATAAGGCAGGAAAGAATGATTTTTTTGCTGGTTTAACTTTTCATGATTGAAATATTTCATGGCTGGAATATTTATTTTAACTGTTTAAGTGGATCTTTATTTTTTTATTTTTTATTAAATTTTTAAAAAAATATTTTGGCTGCACCACACAGCATGCAGGATCTTAGTTCCCCAACCAGGGATTGAACCCTTGCCCCCTGCAGTGGAAGCGCAGAGTCTTAACCACTGGATCATCAGGGAAGCCCCACGTGGATCTTTAAAGAAAATGTCAAGTACAGTCACAAAAGGACAAAGACTGTATGATTGCACTTGTATGAGGTCCCTAGAGCAGACAAATTCATAGAAAGGTGGCGAACGGGGGTTACCAGGGGCTGGGGGAGAGCATATGGGGAGTTATTGTTTAATGGGGACAGAGTTCCAATTTGGGAATATAAAAAGAGTTCTGGAGATGGATGGTGGTGATGGTTACACAACAATGTGAATGTACTTAATGTCACTGAAGCGTTACAAATAATAAAAATGGTAAATGTTATATGTATTTTACCACAGTAAAAAAAGCCAAAAAAAAAAGTTGAGACCAACATTTAAAAATAAGTTGCTTCATAAAATAACATGTACTTTGTTTTTCTTTTACAACAACAACCAAAAAAAAACCAGAAAAACAAAAACACAACTAATAATGACCTTGAGAGGTTAAATGAGTGAATGAAATGAATATTTAACAAAAACAGTTTAGGCTTCATCAGGGCCCAAGGTACAAAAAAGCGTAAACTTCTAATTCTAAATATTGGTGCTGTTCTTCTCCATGAACTGGGAAATTCACCAAGCAGACTTAACTTCATTAAATTCATTTAATTCATGCAATCCACGCCGGAAAGTGTAGGTGGCCGTCCTTCACAACCACAGCAAGTTCTTATTCCTGGAGCCGAGCTCTGTTGAAGTCAGTACCCTTCCGCCTCGACTGATTTTGGTTCAGAGGGAACAGAGAAGAGTGGGTTAAGTGATAACCTCTGAGTACTTTTCCCCAAACTGGAGCCAGTGCACGATTGTGGGCCCCTTTGTTGGTTTGAGACGAACAACAGCTGAAGGAAAAAGCTTTGTGGAATGCTGCTAAAGGCAAATCAACTATTAGAACAAAATCACAGAATGTCAGCATGGAAAAGAACACCTCTGAGGTTGCTTGTCTGAGTTAGAATCCCCTTTGCTATATTCCTGACAAACAGTCACTGAGCCTCTTCATAAATAGGACTTCCCCGAGTAACCTAAGCCATGTCTAGACTGGTCTAGCTGTTAAAAAGCACCTCTCATACTGAGTTAAATTCTGTCTCCCTCTATCAAGAAGAGGTTTTTGTTTTGTTTTTTAATTGTTATAATATTTTTAAAGTTTTTAAACATTTGATTTAGAAATATCTTTTACATACACCAAAAACTTGCAAATATTGATCAAAAAAATTTCTTGTATAGTCTTCATCCAGCTTTCCCTAATGTTAACATCTTAAATAACCACAGTATAGTTATTAACACTAATAAAATACTAACTAGTCTTAAGACCTTATTCAAATCTTGTTAATGGCTCCATAACACCCTTTTTCGGGACCAGGATCCAATCCAGGCTCCCAGAATGCATTTAGTCATCATGCCTCCTCAGTCTCCTTTCAACTGAGAGGGTTCCATACGTATTCATCTTTCATAACTTTTGGAAAGAAAGTCCCTTGGTTTGGGTTTCTCAGATGTTTCCTCATGATTAGATCCTGGTTGTGCATCTGGGGGGCAGGAACCCCACAGAAGTGACATGGTTCTTCTCTGGCTCATCCCTCCTGTGTGTACACATGTGTGTGTTTTATACAAATGAGCATATACTTGTACACTTGCTTATTTCCCCTTCTTTCATGCATGAAAGGGAGGATACTGTAGAAAGTCCTTCACAGTTTGCTCTTTTCACTTAGTATATCCTCCTTTGCAGAAGAGTTAACAGCAGCAGGCCTAACTGTTATTCTAAGAAAGGCATGCTTACAAGGGTAGCCTTGGCTAGCATCTGGGAACTTAGATTGCAGGAGAGTCTCCACTATTTCCTAAATGATCAGAGTGGCTCATGACACCTATACAACAACGTGATTCATAGGGAACCCCTGCTTTCCTCCTGTGACGTGTGGGATTTTGGTATGTGCCAGCCAGAGGATGCCCATGTGACCAGCCTGAACTCTAACAAGCTTCTATGGTAGACATTTCACGTGTATGAGCAGAATTTGTTCCCAGAGGAAGTGAAGTGTGTGTGACTACACTCGGAGAGGAGTCCTGGGAGCCTGTGCGTGATTTCCTCTAGACATTGCCCCCATGCCCCTCTTCCCTTTGCTGATTGTTTTGTCCTTACACTGTAATTAATCTTAGCTGTGAATATGACCATGTGCAGTGTCCTGTGAATTCCAGAGAATCACCAAACACAGAAGCGGTCTAGGGGACACCTGTACCTGTACATGGAGATCTCCATTCTTTTTTTTTTTTTTTTTTTTTTTTTTTTGCGGTACGCGGGCCTCTCACCGCTGTGGCCTCTCCCGTCGCGGAGCACAGGCTCCGGACGCGCAGGCTCAGCGGCCATGGCTCACAGGCGCAGTCGCTCCGCGGCACGTGGGATCTTCCCGGACCGGGGCACGAACCCGCGTCCCCTGCATCGGCAGGCGGACTCTCAACCACTGCGCCACCAGGGAAGCCCGAGATCTTCATTCTTTATTACAGTTGCACAGGGCTCCAGGGAAGGATGTTTATATACCATAGTTTATTCAACCTGTCTCCTATATGTGGGCATTTAGGTTGCTTCCAACATTTTGCAATAATAAACTACGCTTCAAACAATACCCTTGTGTATACATATTTTTATGCTGTGGGAGGTGTATCTTCAGGGTAGATACTCTCTAGAAATGAGAGTTCTGGGTCAACAGGTCAGGGCATAGTTTTGTTAAGAGTAGCCCAATTCCTCTTCTGCAAGGTTGTATCAGTATGCGTTCCCACCAGCCATGTGTGAGAACAGCCCTTTTCCTCACAGCCTTGCCGACCAGGTGTGTTGTCCTAATTCTTCATGTTCACCAATCTGATAGGTTTCATAAAAGTAGTATCATGGGTTGTTTAAATTTGCATCTCTAATTATGAGTGAGGTTGGCCATCTTCATGTGTTTAAACACAATACACACACACAAACACACATGCACGCAGTGACTTATCTACTCAAGTGTCTCCTCCATTTTTCTATTGGGTTTTTTCATTCCCCAATTTAAGAGGTCTTTATACATTAGAGATATAAGCCCATTATCCATGATATACGTTGCAAATATGTCCTACCAATGTGTCAGTTGTCTTTTGACTATGTTTGTGGTGTTTTTGCCATCTAGCAAGAGTTAACCTGGGGTCCAAAGATGTCTGGAGTCTGCAGACCTGCCGGGATGGCATGTCTGCTTTTCTGAGAGGCCTGCAGCATTCATCCAGATTTCCAATGGTGCTGTGACCTAAGAATGTCAGGAGCTGCCACCATCCCACCCGTCTTCCCCTGAGCTTAACTGTGCCCAACAGAACTGCTCTGCTCAACCCTCCAAAGTTGCAAAGGCTTCTCTCATTCCTCCTGATTTTTCAGGAAGACCCAGCAACTCGGCTTCCAATGGGGTATTTTCACGTTGTGTCCTTAGTGTGAATTCTTATCCATGAATACATTCCTCCCACATGACCCCAGGCTCAATGTGAAAAGGAAGGGACAGGCTCTGCTTTGGCCAGGAACCCCAATACTGACTCATTCCTTGCTTCCCCTCTGCTCCCCACCCCATCCTCCCTGTATCTTGAGCTCATCTGAATGCTGGGGCGGGTAGGGGAGAGAGAACCATGAGGATGATACTCTAGGTACAGGCGAGCCAGCACACAAGCACACAACCACCACCTCTGTCCAGGCAACACATTTTGTTAATGTATATTAAGAGCAAACTGGCTTTTCTTGGCAGCTACAGAGTCAATTCTAATTAACCAGTTAAAACGTGTAGGGCTTCTGTTTTTCACTTCTGTTTTCCACTTGTGTGTAGTTCCCTTTATGAAAACCAAGTACAAAATCTTGCATTTATATCTATTAAATTTCATTTTGCTTTACACAATTCAAAATAGAATTTACCTCTGGTGGAGTTAAAAGGGAGAAAGGGAATGGTTTAGAAAAGGAATAGGGAGACAGTAATCTTCTAGTTCTCGAGTTGGGTGGTACGTATATATGTATGTATATACATGTACTAATATAAGTATGTTGTGTTCATTTATATACTCATAATTTCATTTTATATCAAATTCTACACGAAGAAAACTTTCCATCTTGTTAGATGCAGCCCACCATAGCAAGGAGTAAGGAACTTTGGGTCTGTTACCTTGCTCATTTAACTATATTTTTAAGGATAGGGCATCACAGCATAAAATCTGGTATTTTTTTCAACTATTACTTCACGCTTTATCTATTCTTAATTATGGTTAATATACGCAGCCTACTAATGACAGTCAATTGCCCTGCAACCTGTGTAAAGAAATGATGTATTTTTATCAGGTGGGGAATGGGCTTCCTAGCCCAGGAAGCCCAGAGAATACGAATTTATTAGTACATAGAGCAGGGGTTGACAAACTACAGCCTGTGCTTATAGACAACACTTTACTGGAATACAGCCACACTAATTTTTGTAAGAATCACCTATGCCTGCTTTCAAGCAACAATGGCAGAGTTGAGTAGTTTCAACAGAGGCCATATGGCCTGCAAAGCCTAAAATATTTACTTTACGACCCTTTACACAGAAAGTTTACTAACTCTTGATCTAAGGCACCATCCAGGGCAAAGAGTAAGCTTTCTAGTCCACTTGGCAGGTAAAACTTCCTTTAGGAATTGGGGTCCATCAGGCTACCTTAGCTCACTAACCATTAGTCTCACCTAACTAATCCCTCTTATTCCAATATCAAATTCACAGAGATGCGATTTTCCATGCCACACCAAGCAGTGATTCCACTTTTCACTGTGTATTAGTTAAAGAACTGGCTTTCTGATTTAAGCTTCAACCTCTCATGAAGGGGGGTAGCTTGGATCAGTCTTTTGGAGATCATCACCTCTGACGTACAAAAGATATAAGTCAAGTTTCTAGACCTGCAAAGCTTAGGACTTACTTCTGAAATATGGAGACCCTGCGAGGGTATCCATCCTATGAAGCCCTAGCTGGGTCAACAGCCTCCCTCAAAGATACCCCTGTGACACCTCACTCTATCCTAACCATGACGCTACCAAAACCCAAGGAACGAGTACACATCGTTCCTTAACATCAGACACAGAAATCCCACACGACCATCACAAAGAGACTCAACATTCCATATACAGTAGCTGTGTCAGAGGACTGACACGTTTTCATGAGATAAGCACTTCCTCTCCTCAAGTGTCTGATGCGACACGAATGTTTTTAAAAATCATCAAAAGAAAGTTAACATCAAAATCAACATTTTGGAAATGCTTCAAGAATAAATCATAAGCTACCTGTCAGACTCTGTACTTTATTCTAAGAAGTGTTAGTCCAGTTGGAAAGATGCCATTCCCACTCAACTGATCTGCATCAAGATCTCATTTCTTACCTGGCTGGGGCAGAGCTTCTCTTCAGCAGCTGTGGAATATTGACGTGTGTCTTCCTTTGCTCCCTCACAGGGGTCTCTTACACTCTCCGCCTGGTCCCCTCCATCTCTGAAGACCTTTTGCTCCATGCTGTTGGCTTTCACTTCCCTATCCAAGATCCCAGAAGCCACAGAACCTTCTGCTGTGGGGTCCACCAGCCCACACCGCCCAGGCTCACCCCCATGGTCCAAGGTCTCAGGGGTTTCTTCGCGACAACTTTCCACAGGAGTCCTCTGCAGCTCCAAGGGCACTGCCCTACTCTGACTTATACGAGAGCTTGAGGCTCCAGGTTTTACATCTGGAATCGCACTTGGCTCAGGGTCAGCATGAAGCTCTTTGGAGACACTCACTGGGAGTTCAGAGTATAATTCCTGCACCTCGGCAGACATGGAGGAATCGAGTGGAACGGGCTGGGTCTCTACGCCGGATGACAGCATGGGGGCAGATGCAGATATGGAGTCAAGTCTTTTACACCAAACGGCTCACCCTGACACAAATCAAAGGAAGGGATAAAAGTTTAAAACCTTGCACGGTAGTAGAAAGCTGTCTCAGCTTAAACTGGCTAAAACAAAGGCAAAAAATTCTAACTCAAATGCCAACATTATCTGGCACCAAAAAATTCTCTGTAAGAGACTGAGTTTGAGGAAAATAAATACCTTAAACCTTTAATAGACATGTCTAATTCCAATGCAAATACTGCCTTGTGAACAATTCTTAGTATAAATCTGGATTTAAGTGAGATCTCATCAAATGTAGATGAGAATAAGACATGTCTAAGTCCAAGGATAGACCCAATGTAAATAAGAAAATAAAGATTGTTTTTGAATTGTTTTCAGGTTGTGAACCTTGCGCGTTTTGTTCGCTGCTATATCCCTGTTGCCTGGAATAGTTGTTTCACACATAGAAGGTACTCAGAAAATATTTGCTGAATTAACATATACTGAGGGACTCTGAAGAATTCGATTCACTGACTTTTCTTCATTAAGAATTCTCTTTGGAAGAAGATATAGAGAAAAGTGCTCACTAAACACCTGAGCTGTGTCTACGCAGGCTGGCACCCAACACGACTAAATCAGCTCTTGGGCAAATCCCTCCTGACTTCAACTCAGCACCTCGAGATTTTCCAAGTGCCTTCACAGACACCACTCATTTGATTCTCATAACAACCCAGTGAGCTAAGCAGGGCGGCTGTTGTCTTCCTCTTACAGGTTCTAACACCACACCTGAAGAGGGTAAAGGTGACCTGCCTAAAACATTACATGGTTAACTGAGGGATGGAGGGGGGACACCCAGGGCTTCCACTGTGTTGGTCATGTTTCACTTCTCACATTGGGTAATGGGAACATGGGTTATTTGCTAAAATGTACATATTTAAGTTAGTTCATGATACTGTATTATTAAAGTAATCAAAACAAACACACACAGATTGGGAATGGTACACCCAAAACCAGGGTCTCCTGGCCGGTAACTTTTCCATTTTAGTCTACCAAACGCATGTGGTTTCCACCACAAAATCCACTTGACCTGACCAAGGCGGAAATGATAACCAAATGAGATACTGCACACTTTCGTTCTTGATGTTTTCCTTAACCCTAAACAGGAGGAGAGAGAAGATGAGAAATCTTTGGAATCTCCGAGTTCATAACAAGAATTTATCGGAAGTACCCACAGCAGATTCCTTTGGCCGATATGTACATAGGAAAGGATGTTTCAGATGTACTCTCACCACTTCCTAATGTCCATCTTTCTCCAAAATAAACATGTTACATACAAGTAATACCCAGAGCTTGCTACTGAACTGTTTTGACTGTTAGGCTGTCTCACCGTCTCTCCACCGACCACGATCAGATTTTTAACCATGAGGGACTCTCCGAGACACCACGTAACTAAACTCCCTCCTTACGACCCAGCGGCCCTGGGCCCTGTCTGTTTGTACCCTGATTGTAGGGGAAAGTCCACCGATGCCGCTTACACAAAGGCACACGCTCTGCCTCCCCCGTCAATGAGCAGCCCGCTCCTTGAGCACTCCTGGGTTGACGACTGTTCCTCCTTGACAGAAGGTCCCCTACACTGGCTTGTGCTGTCTTGACTGGAGCTGGGGCTGAGGAAGGGCAGATGACAGGTCCTCTCATTCCAGACCATTCTGCCCTCCTCCTGGTTTTCCAACCTGTGGTGGCTGGTTTACTCACGTCCCTATGCTCTCATCTGCTGAGCGAGCGCCTTAGTGTTTTCAAGGAACCCTACTCAAAGGTGAAAGGACATAACGCAATACACTAACTTAAATACGAATACTAGAAATTACAGGAAAGCTGACTGCTGGTCCATAAGGTTGAGGTAACACAGGAGGGCTGGTGAAGAAACTTGAATCCAAAGGAGAAGCAAGGAGAGATGCACTGGCGTGCAAAGGAGTGAGGTGAGACTCACAGGGGACTTTCATAAACCGTGCTGACAAAGGCATCCTTTCTGGAGCTAGTCTTCCCCTTTCTCCTCTAGCTCCTGGATTTCTAGGGGTACTTTAGATTTTAAGCCATTTTGTGTGTGTGTGTGTGTGTGTGTGTGTATACGTGGGGGTTAAGGGATAAAGTGAAATTGCTATTTGATGCCCCCGCTCCCAAAAGGCTGGAAGTGCTCCATTTTAATTTGGTTCAGTTTCCCTTTCCCATCGACAGATAACAATCCAGCTTTTAGTTGTCACACCACATATGCACCAAAAGAGTAACTGCAGGAAAGACTACTGTAGAAGAGAAGGTGGAGACGAGCTCCGTGGGTCTCCCTGCCTGCCAGGGTGCGGGTGTTCTCAAGTTCAACCCTCGATATACCTCCCTTCCCAGGATTCACTTTTTTGATGACCTCACCTTTTCGTGCAGCTTCTCTGCTAACAGGATGACTCAAAACTGTCCCTTTAAGCACAGAGTAACCACATGATCCAGCGACTCCACTCTGAGGAACATGTGCAAAAACCACCTGCCCACACAAAAACTTGTACACGGATGTTCACCGCAGAACTGTTCACAAGAGCCAAAAAGTGGAAACAAATCAAAATGTCCATCAACTGATGAATGGATCAACAAAATGTGGTCTATCCACACAATGGAGTATTACTTAACTATGAAAAGAAATGATGTGCTGATTCATGACACAACATGGATGAACCTTGAAAACCTTATGTAAGTAAAAGAAGCCAGGCACAAAAGACCACGAAAGATCTCACTTACACGAAATGTACAGAGCAGGCAAATCTGGAGTCAGAAAGTGGATTAGTGACCACTTACTGCTGGAAGAGTTGGAGAAACAGGGAGTGGCTGATGGACAGTTTTTCCTTTGGGGGCAATAAAAGTGTTCTAAAATTGATTGTGGTGATGGCTGCACAACTCAGACTATGCCAAACACTACTGAATTGTACAATTTAAGTTGATGAATTACAAGTTATATGAATTACATCTTAATACAGCTGATTTTTTTTAAAAGAAAGAAATCTGTCCCTAGCCCCAACTTTTTCTCAAGCTGTGACCTACGTTTCACTCACAAGGATGGCACCCCCCCCAAACGTAACAAGCCTAAAATAGAACCCATTCAACGCAGTGAATAATCAAGTATTGCTACATGCAAGCAGCTATGAGAAACAGGATGAGTAAGAGGCTCTCGGTAGCATTATATGCTTATTTTTGATCCCACTGCCTCTCTTAGTAATGGCACCCGTTACCCCAGAGCTCAGACTTGAATCCTCAGACGTAATCATGTCTGACCATCCACATGCCGTTCAATTAGCGCTTGTACCAACGGTCCCAACTCCAGCTGTGTCTCTAACAAATCTCACTCCTTTCCAACCCCACAGTCCTAACTCAAGATTTTGTTCTGAACACAAAATCACGCACAAATACATGCTTCCTAAGCAGATGCTTATCACAAAGAGGCAATGTTGATAATCACATACAATGGCTCAAAATATTCCTCAGGAGAAACAGTGCCATTACCTTTCCTACACCTCCATCTATGTTGTAAACTGGTGTGGACCAAAACAGAATTGTAAAGCTTGGTCACCAAAAGATAACTTCCAATATACAAAAGCCAAACGCCACAAAACTACCATCTCTTGATACGTTTGTTTGGTAGAGACATAATTATAAGACTTTTCAACCTGTAAAACAACTAGGCACGTCGGCTGTCGAAGCAAAACAGACACTCCCTCCTTTTTGCAGCATGATTCTGGTCCTCAAGTTTCTCAGCAGTATGTGAAGTGGAGTCACCAAGAACAGCTAAGTGCCTCAGCTGGAACCCTCAGAGGTGAAGTCATATTTAGATGCAAGCCTAGAGCAGCAGTTTACAATTATTCTCAACTCACTAGCTCGCATCACTAAACTGTCCTCTCAACTTTCTCCCTCTATCAAGACATTGGTAATGCCACAAGACTGCAGAAACGACAGAATTCTACCATTCAAGTTCTTTAAATTTCTGAATGCAATGGAGCAATTAAAAATGATGGTACAGAAATATACCTCTCCATAGAAAGCTGCCTGAGATGTCTTATCAAGCTAGATAAATATTAGGATTCTTTTATTTTGGAAAAATATATATCCATATAGGAAAATTGTTTTAAATACTATAAGCCAGATATTAACAGTGTTACCCTGGGTGATGGGACCATGGATAACTTATCTGCATGCTGTACTTTTTTTTTTTTTAACAATGAGCGTCTATCACACGTGTTAAAATTTTTTTAAAACGTTATATCTCAAGATCCAAATATGAAGCAATAAAGAATAACCGGTAAGTATATTATCCCTTTATCAGTATCTTTCCAAATGTCAGCTCTCTCCCTCAATCATAAAAGTTTTTACACTAAAGTGTTAAATAAACTTGAAGTAAGCGGAAAGAGTAACACATGCTTATAAAATGTAGACAGGGATTTATGGCTTAATCCTTACTAATGATTTATAACCAAGCTACTGGGTGAAGACACAATTACCTAGTTTGAGGTGTAAGCAGAAAATAACCCATAAATTCACAAACAACTCTCTCCTGCTGCTATTAGCTTGTCATATTTACCATTAACACAAATAAGAATTACATTGTTTAGGGGATGGATTTATCCCAGGGGTGGGGATGGGGGTGAAGACTAACGTTTATAAGGAGTATTCAGTATAATTATTCCAATAAAAGAAGAAAGCCCTTTGAATTGAGAATTATCATCTCCCAGTCTTTCTGCTTCAAATGCAGAATCAGTGCTGGGAAGCAGTCTAGTTGTTGGTCTCCAAGCTGGGAGATCAGGGTCCCTATCCTGCCTCTCGCTTACTAGCTGCACGGCCTTGAGTGTGTCACTGAACTTTCCTGGGCTTGTTTTTCACATGCAAAATGGACAAATTCAACAAAATAATCGCAAAACATTGTGTTACCCGTAAAAATCCCAAGACTCTAAATAACTTTTCTATTCCAGTTTGTTTCAGCACAGCAGACCTACAGACACCAACAAAAGTGGTACAGAGCTCAGACTAATCCCCACTGCAAGTACTCAAGGGCAAACGAGGTAATTTAAGAACACTTTACATACGAAAAAGATAGAAAGCTGTTCTTCAGTGTGTCTTCAGGCAATCTGGAAGTGTTAATTCCCATCCCACCAAATAACAAAAGCCAAGGGGAGGATGGGGAAACTACGAATGAAAGATTAACATTGTAGCTCTCAGCCTCATTAGAATACATTTTATAATACTAAAAACCTGACAAAGGGGCAACTTTCGTCATTCAAACATGCCCCAAAACAAAAGTTCTGGGGGTACAAAGTTTACAGCAGTAAGCAAAAGAAGAAAAAAAACCAAACAAAGAAAACAACAGAACAGAAAGCCATGTGCCCCAATAATCCCATCTGATGGTCTCCCTTCCCTTTAATTCCAAAAGCAAAGGGGCTGCTCTTAACCAAACGAAGCAGTTAATAACACTAGGCACTACCACACTTGTGACAAGGGACAATACTCACAATAACGATCAGGCCCTCAGAAGTTCACCACACTCCTTTCACCTTGAGAAAGGGGCTTTCTTTTCCAAAGATTCGGACACTGTAGCCAATCCCTCCCTGAGGGAATTCGGAGAAGGGGGCCTCTTCTTGAGTAACAGATAAAGAAGAATCTTTGAAGAAGATCTCTAGACAAACTGAAAGTGGGGCAGGGAAGTCCATATACCGAACAGGGCCTGGCTCTTCCCCACGGAGTGCACAAGAAATCTCAATAGCATCAAGCACGGCTTCCCCCATTCCTCCCTTTATCAGCATGCAGAAAAAGGATCCCTCTGTCTCCACATGGGGAGTGAAACAGTGAAAATGCTCCTGATTTCTACTGACAAAGAGTCTGCATAAAAGATTTTCATTCCTTTTTCAAAGGAAGGGGAGAAAAGAAACCATCTGTGCCACTCCAAATATACAGCAGGAAAGCGTCCTTCTCTCATAGGTCTAGAGTCTTATTTTTCTTGGGAGAGCAAGAGAAAGAAGTTGGAATCTCCATCTTGGGTGTAGGGGGGTGTGCACATCAGATAGAAGGAAGCTTTTTCGTCACTAGAGCAAGTAGGGGGAGTGGGAGAGGGCATCTCTAACCAGTCGGGAAGGAGTGATAGCTTCTGTGGACAAAGGAAAGGTTGGCTTCTCCTATCAGGTCTCCCTCTTGGAGTACAGACCTGCTTCCAAAAGCAGTCTTTTTTGCAGATTATTCTAACTGAGGCCCTCTTTGTTAATTTGGGAAGTGTGGTCGGATCTAAGACAGTACAAGTGTCTCTCTGCCCCGGGGAAATGCCTCCTCAGAAAGTGATGGGGGTGGGGAGGGATGAGAGGAAGAGACATGCATGGAAAAATCTGTGTTTCTCTGTGGAAGATACTAGTTTCCTTTAAAAAAAAAATTAAGTAACAGTAATAGCAACAGTTTTCCAAAAGGTTACTATGTACTAAGCACTTACACAAAATTTCCTTTAGCCCTTAGGACAATTCTTTGAAGAGTACTGTACCCAAATTAGAGATGGGAGGACTGACAAAAGGTTAAGAAATGAGTCAAGGTCACAAAGGTGGGAAGTGGGACACACGCGGGCTTGCATCCATCACACTTCAAACGCCACGCTCTTCACTGTGCGAGGGAAAAGAGCTCCAGGCACACCAAGAAGCTCGGGGGCGGAGAAGCGAGGCTCCCTCTGTGGACACGACTGGGGGAGGGGAGAAAGGCTGACTAACACCATAAAGTAAATTCAGGGTCTTCCTCCCTCTGTATCAGGGTAAAGATAAAAAATAAATAAGGGAAGATAAATCTATCTTTTAAGGGAAGGAAGAGCCCCCTGTCACTTTTAGGCAACTTGAGTCTTCCTCTCCACCTGGGGGGCGCTGACCAAATCGAGAGCGATCTTATCCCTCCTGAAAATAAGTTCAGAATCGCCCTCTCGCACCCCGGGAGCGAGTCTCCCTCTGCTGACAAGAGCGCCGCAGCCGGAGAAGCGCGTTCGCCCACGACGAGGGGCGTCGCCCGCCCCGAGGAGAGAAGTTGGGGGTCCCCCGCCGTATCGAGGTCGAAGAGGAATCGTTCTCCCCCGCCGGAGCCATGACTCGGAGAAGCCGTTTTCCCCTCGCGACGCGGGGCCTGGTCTCCTCCCTCTCCCCGGGTCGCTCCGCGCCCGCAGCGCAGCCTGCGTTCCCTTCGGCGCCCCGAGAGGGCGGGGGGCCCGGGCTCCCCTTCAGCCTGCACCGCCCGGCGAAGGGTCCACTCAGACTGGAGTGCGGCGGGGCGGCTACGCCCGAAGCCTTCCCGCCCCCGGCCTCTTACCCTCAGGTCGGCTCCGCGGCCCGCGCTCGCCCCGCCAGCCCAGCCTCTGCAGCCACTGCCCCGTAGCCTCCAAGTCTACCTGAGCCTGCGGAGCCGAGAGCCCGGGGGCGCTCCGGCCGCCGCCGCCTCTTCGTCTCTATGGTCGCCCCGCACTTCCTCATCCGGGGCCCCGAGCTAGCCATGCGGACTCGCCCAGGTCCCGCCCCCGCACTGCGCGCGCGCTCTCCTGGGGCGGCTCTTCCCGCGTGGAGCCTCCCGCCCTCGGCTAGCTCCAGCGGCCTCTGCCCCGCCCCTGCGGCCAGGACTCTTAAAGGGGAACACATCTTTTGACTCCGCTCCTGCTGAGCTTCAGGTCCAGTGTCTGACTCCACTGAGACCACTCTGGTCCAGTCTCTTTTCTGGCCCGAACGGCTGCAACTCTCCGGGCCTCCCGGCTTCTACCCTGGCAGCCCAAGATATCTTTTTATACCTGGAATCAGTATTTTAGATCATGTCACTCCCCTGATACATCTCCTTTCTGGCATCTTGTTTTAATTTCTTCATAGCTTTAACAGTAGCCAAAATTGCCATTTCATGTTTATCGACTTGTTTATCATCTGTCCCTCGCGCCCTTGTCTGTTTTGTTCATCATTCTTTGCTCAGCACCTAGAGCAGTGTCCTGCACAAGCAGGCACTCAACAGATATTTGAAGGAAGGAAAAGAACGTTTATTCAAGAGAGAATTGAGACGGTCCAGAGAATGCAATCAATCCCCAAATCACACAGCCCTGTATTAAACAGAAATCTGTTGTCTCTTGGAGCTTATCAACTTGGCTGAGTAGAGAGCTAGAGGTTTGGTGGTTTGTGGGAGATTTTAACTTTCTCCTCTCTAATCAACGTATCCTTGAACCAGTCAACATGTGGACCATTTTATCTAAGACAGTGGTTTTCCCAGCTTTAGTTAGGGCTGGAGATATACACACCTAAAGGCCAACCCTATTGTTTACAGCCTGTAAGTCCATCCATCGTCTATATACATACACAGTTCACATACAGGCTACCACAGATGCTATTGGGATGAATTAACTAGAAATTCACTTTAGAACATTTCTACACTTATAGTAGCCAAGTCCTCAAGTTCTTTCTCAGGCAACTATGTGCCTATAAAAGAGGATCTGAGAAACTCAGTATTACTGGTTTGTCTTTTCCCTCAGGATCTAATATTACTGCACAGCACCATTATTGATCTCGTCTTTAAAAATGTGATATTTTGTTCAACGTGGATTTTTTGTATTCTTTTTTTAAAAACAAAAATCACATTATTTACATTGCTGAGTTTTTTGGGACCCCCTTAGCATTTTGTGCTCTAAATAAGGCAAGTGTCTCATTAGCCCCACCTACCACACCCTAGTCCCAGTCTTGCTCCTAGCTCTGTGTTAAGCACAAAGGGACCCCAAAGAAGCATCATATATATATAATTCAATCCCCTAAAAGTCGAGAAGAGCCAATTTCCTGACAAATTCCATGCTTTTGGTGACATTTACTTGGCACTTTAAGTTCTTCTAATTTCAAAGACTTAACATGTCCCTCACCTTGCTTGGCCCTCAAACACCTTGTGAAGGAGGAAGAACACGTACTTTTTATTCCCATCTGTCAGGGGAGAAATTTGAGGAAAGAGAAGTATCCTGTGCAAAGCCACACAGCTAAAAACAGGCAATCCTCCATGTGGTTGTAGCACAGTGATTGTACATTGTAGAACGAAGGCCATTGGCTCTCCAGTCTGGGAGCTACCCCCTCCAGCCTTCCCTAACCCCTAACTTTGACCAGCTTTAGACTTTTTTGGCCACATGGCTTGTGGGATCTTAGTTCCCTCACCAGGGACTGAACCCATGCCCTCGGCAGTGAGATCATGGAGTCCTAACCACTGGACCACCAGGGAATTCCCTAGGCAATTTTTTAAAATCTCAAAACTCGTCAAGGTTTTTTACAAATTTTTGCCAAATTAAAAAGTGAAATATTTGTATTTCCAAGATACGACACACCAATCTCTCAGGAGACGGAATCAAATTCCCCTGAGGGCCAGGGACAGCGAGTCCCCTAAACTCTGGGATGGAAGGACTTCAGCTACTGAAAAACAGCCTGGGGGATCTGGGTGTGCCCCCCGAATTGGCAACATAAACATGTATTTTATATTTAACATTTTATCCTTGACAGGTTTTGCAACTGTTGCAGTCTGCTTGATTACATGTTTTTCTTTACTATTAAAAAATTACAATTAGATCTTCCCTGGTGGCGCAGTGGTTGAGAGTCCGCCTGCCGATGCAGGGGACATGGGTTCGTGCCCGGTCCGGGAAGATCCCACATGCCGCGGAGCGGCTGGGCCCGTGAGCCATGGCCGCTGAGCCTGCGCGTCCGGAGCCTGCGCTCCACAACGGGAGAGGCCACAACAGTGAGAGCCCCGCGTACCGCAAAAATAAATAAATAAAAAAATAAAAAATTGCAATTATTTAAGAGTTAACTTCCGAATCGAATCCTTCACTCACTCCCTAGTCCTTCTGTGGTATGTGATGCTTTTTTTATTTCAACATTCAGAAAATTTCTGAAAACGGTTGGTCAATTAGATGGAGCTGGCAACTTGCCAGCAGCCCTTGGCCAGCTTCAGGCACTGCCCACACAGCTCTGATTTTTAACTGGAGAAGAGAAAGATGTCCCAACAGATAAGGGCTTAGGCTGAACCCTTGGGTGAGACACGAGGTTGCTGGTTAAACGCTCAGCCTTCGGAGCCAAGTTGGACTCCACTGGGTCAAGATCTGTCCTTGAAGGAGTTTGGTGTCCTCAGCCTGTTCCCCTGTCTGTGAAATGAGATAGTATATGCCACCTAAAAGAGATGTGACGATTACATAAGAATGTCTGTGACAGCTCTGGTAGCTATTGTTAACAACCAGAGAAGCACGGAACACCACTTGGGGTTTGGAAGGATTTGAAAAGCCCCTCAAGTGGATACTTCCCAGCAGGGGCCATCGCACGTGCTTAGCCCTTTGCATTTTACAAACGTTCTCCCAGAAACTCTATTTTGTGCCTCTCAATAGCCCTGAGAGGCCTGGTGGGGGTCCATAACATCGTTTACAGATCCGGGGACATTCGCCCGAGTTTGCCCTGTTGAGGAAATCACTAGGTCGGAAGAGAACCGCTTGTGCTCGGATCTATTTCGGAACGTCTGGAGGAAAAGGACTTCCTTTCCCGGGACGACGGCCCTCAGGCTCGGGAGCGGGAAACGCAGGTGGGCAGCCCGACCTACAGGCCTCACGCGAGGCCCCGCCCCCGGCACGAGCCCCGGATGGGGAAGTGGCGCGGACACCGAGACGAGGCGGAGGCCCGGCCAGAGCGGCCCAGGGCGGGTGGGCGGGAAGGGGGCGGTGCCCCGGGGCGGAGCCACCGGAGCCGCGCGGCTTCTCAGGTGAGCGCTTGGTGGCCGGGGCGGGGCGGCTGGCGCCTGCAGCTCTGGCTCGGGATCTGCACAGGCTCTGCGGGCGTAGGCGGGGCGTCCCGAGGAGGCGCGGGGGCCCTGGCCAGGGTCCGGACCCCGGAACCCCGGCCTCAAGCGGGAAGGGGCTCCGGAGCTGCGGGTGAGTGGAGCTGCCCGCCCGGGGCCCGGGTTTGGGGAGCAGGAGGAAAGGGGCCGGGGCCCAGGTTCGAAACCTGGCCCCACCCCCAACCCCCTGTGTGACCTTAGGCAAGTCTCTCTCCGTCTCTGAGCCTCCTTGGCTTCAGCTATGAAATGGGGGTGGAGGGTGCGGGGAGGAACCACTGAGAGTTTGTGCAGATGGAGGTTTGGGTAATGAGCCTTCCTCTGTTTACACTCTTCTTGCCCAGGACATCGATGGCGAAACGTGAGCAGTGGGAATGCCTCTCTGTCTCAGAGACCTTGGGCAAGTCCCTTGCGCTGGCTCTCACTTTCCTCATCTACAGATTGTGTGCCTAATCTCTCTTAAGATCTCTTTAATATTTGGGTGTTATTGGTTTATATAGAGGCAAGGTAATGAATGCCTCATTCACTCCAAGTTTTCCCTTTAGGGTGTGATAAAATATCTTCTTGGAGGTTGGACTAGACCCTGGCCCGAATTCCCTTTCGTTTCCAGATTCACTGGTTCTGTTTGTTCAACGTCTCTCCTGGTAATTGGAGGAGTGATTTCATCCGAGGGTTGGTGCCACCTCTCAGCTGAGCAAGGGCAGTATTTTCACTGCCCTGAAATCAAAGAGCAGTTACAAAGAAAAGTCTGACATTCCAGCCTTTTTGTTTGTGTTTCACTGGCAGGGAGGCAAGATGATTTCTCTCCCCCAAGCTTGGAACAGCTGAAGGAAACAACAGTACAAGATGAGAACAACAAAGGTCTACAAACTTGTCATCCACAAGAAGGGCTTTGGGGGCAGTGGTCAGTATTGATTGGTCTTAGGGGGGTTGCGTAAGTTGGCCGAGGTTCTGATGTGTCCGGTGCCTTGAAATTTTCAAACTGACTCGTGACAATCGAGGCTAAGCAGGTAGCTTAACTGAGTGAAGCAGCAAGTGATACTGTAGTGGGGAGAGTAGCAGGCCCCTTCTAGAAGCATTTGCATCCTGCATTTTAACAAACTTTGTGAATATTGCCAGCTTACTACTCTTCATTTGTTTTTGTTTTTTAAATGTTTTTATTAATGTATAGTTAATTTACAGTGTTGTGTTTCAGATATATAGCAAAGTGATTCAGATATATAGATATATATACCTATATATAGATTTTTTTTTTTAGATATTCTTTTCCATTACAGGTTATTACAAGATATTGAATATAGTTCTCTGTGCTAGGTCCTTGTTGATTTGTTTGTATCTTTTTATTACTTATTTACTGTGTATGTTCTGCAAAATTCCAGTATGCACTGGTTTGGCAGATAAGAGAAACTTATGTTTAATGAAAGAAGTAGTGGATGTGCATAAGACAGGTATGATCAAAGCATGAACCTTTGCCTGGCTCTGAAGCACGGTGAGATGGGGCAGGACACAGCATCTTGTCCTGTGTTAAACATGAATCCGGGTATCAGCTCTGCCTCTAACTTTCCCTGTGACCTCAGGCAAGCCCCTAGTTTACCTTAACTACAAATTCCAGCTCTTTAGAATAATTTCTCCATTTCTCTTAGCACCTTGAGTCTATAAACCTGTAGAATAGGAAAGCACCTACTCATATGATTTTTTTTTCTTTCGTAAAGGAATAAATTTCCCTCTGTCCTAACAACCTTATTTACTTCAGAAATTAGAATTAACAACACAGTGAGTGTTTTTAAAATTGTATTTTAGTATGTATTTGCTCCTGTGTTATATATGTATAAGCCACCCAAAGGCCAGGACTGCCAAAAAGGGAAAATAATAGTTTCTATATCATAAGGTCTTACGGGAATAAAGTAAAATGATGTATGTATAGTATTTAGTAGAGTACCAGGCTCCTTCTACCTGCTTAATAAATGTAACCATTGTAATTACCAGGAAGGATATACTAAGCATTGCTATATTTAAAACACTATTTCTGCTAAAACCACAGTCTGTTGTTAACACTGTACTTTGTATGCAGCTGAAGCTGCCTAAACGTTTGTGGAGCAGAATTGAACGCACAACAGAAATAACTTTTGACAGAGGAGGGAAAGATACAAGGCTACAGTATATACAGTGTATATACAATGTATGCGAGTCTTCTTTTTCACGTGTACAAGACAAAGGTAGCTCTGTGCTGTACCCAGTCTGCTGCAGGACTATAAAGAAAAATAAATAAATAAAATACATCCAGCAATATTACTCAGTCATAAAAAAGAATGAAATACTGCCATTTGTAGCAACATGGATGGAAGTAGAGAATATTATGCTTAGTGAAATAAGTTAGACAAAGACAAATACTATATTATATCACTTATGTGTGAAATCTAAAAAATAATACAAATGAATGTACATGTAAAACAGAAACAGGGCTTCCCTGGTGGCGCAGTCGTTAAGGATCCACCTGCCAATGCAGGGAACAGGGCTTTGACCCCTGGTCCGGGAAGATCCCACATGCTGCGGTGCAACTAAGCCCATGCGCTACAACTACTGAGCCTGTGCTCTAGACCCCAAGAGCCACAACTACTGAGCCTGAGAGCCACAACTGCTGAGCCCGCGTGCCACAACTACCGAAGCCTGCACACCTAGAGCCTGTGCTCCGCAACAAGAGAAGCCAACGCGATGAGAAGCCCACGCCTGCAAGGAAGAGTAGCCCCCACTCACCACAACTAGAGAAAGCTTGCACGCAGCAACAAAGACCCAATGCAGCCATAAATAAATAAATAAATAAATTTATTAAAAAAAACAAACAGAAACAGACTCACAGACATAGAAAACAAACCTGTGGTTACTGAAGTGGGGAGGGACAATTAAGTGTATGGGATTAACAGATATAAACTACTATATATAGATAAGCAACAAGGATATACTACATAGCACAGGGAATACACTTGTTATCTTGTAATAACCTATAATGGAATATATTCTGCAAAAATACTGAATCACTAGGCTGAACAACTGAAAACTAACACAATATTGTAAATCAACTGTATTTCTATGAGTACAGTAAAAATCAAATTTAAAAAATACATCCAAAAAAAAAATACATCCCACAAGTATTTATTAAGTACATACCTGTACCAAACATAAAGATTTTGAATATGACAAGGTCCCTTCTCCCTACGGAGCTTTCAGCTTGATGAGACAGACATGCAAAAAGGAAATGATAAAATGGAGCAGGAAGGAATATGTGTTCAGGGAGCTTAATTCAGACTGTGGAAGTTAGGGGAAGACTTCATAGAGGATTTGGTATACATCTGTCAATGGAAACAATATACAAAAAAAGCAACTGTGGGATTAACCCAGTACTTCGCTTTCCTAGGCTGAATTTTTGTTGGGTCTGATTATATTTGAAATCTGGACATACTTATTTGTCATGGTTTTAGCATAACTGAAGGCCATGTCTTTCCCTAAAAGCTAAAACAGAAAAAAAAAAAAAAAAAATCACCCTATCTTTATGATCCTGAGTTTGTTATATTTGAAAGAATTCTCCCCCACCCCCAGTGGGGGGCAGGGGTAGATAAACATATGAAATCACATTCTCCTTATATTTTAAGGGTCTCATTGGACTCTAATGTGAACTGATATATGAAGTTTTCCCCTGATCAGGTGCTGCCCTCCAAAGTCCAGGGTGTTTTCTCTGGCTTGATTTTCATGTGTGAGAGGTGGTTTGTTTAGGAACCCTGGACTAGTAACCAGTCCTGGTGTACTGTTACTAGCTATCTACCCTTTGGCAAGTTGCTTTATCTCCTAGGTCATTTCCTTGCTTCTGCTAGATCCAAATATTTATTGTGAGGGTCACATTCAGACAGTATTTTTAGAAGTTCTGCGAACACTGTAAATAGAAAGGATTTTGCTGTATGTGGGACCCCGGCTGTTTTGTTCCTGGCATATGCCAGATACATGCTATTTGAGGGAGTCAAGGATTGCCGCAGAGACCTAATTCCCAAAGAAGAGTTACCCTCTCCTTGGGAGCAGTGGGCTAGTAGGAAAAGCTCTGGAGACAAAGGTCCCTGAACACCGGCCCCCTCAACTACTCACTAGCTCTGGATTCCTGTGCAAATCCTTCAGTTGAGCTAAATCTCAATTTTAAATGGAACTTCATCTTGCGAGATGGGGTCATAATACCAAATGATGGGGTTGTAAGGACCCCGCGTGAAAACATACACAGCAACCTGCTGCCCAAGTGAGTTCTTTGCTGCCTGAGATGGCTGAATTGTCTTTCAGATGATGAGCTAGTCGTGAACCCCAAAGTGTTTCCTTACATCAAGCTTGGAGACATTGTGGAGATTGCTCACCCCAACGATGAGTACAGGTGAGCTTCCGACAGGAGCAGGGAACTAACTGGGCAGCCCTCTCTTTCCAGGTGATATTGTGTCTAAGGGGATTGAAGGGGAAGATGGCTCTTTGCCTTTGGATAAAAATGCTCCTGCCCTCCAGGATTTGATAAACCAATCATCTTTTAAAAAGTGGTCCATTCTTTTTGTTTTTAAAGCTGAGATGACAACACTGAACAATTCTGTAGCATTTATCCATTTCCTTTAATACAAGTGCAGGGTTTGTTTTCTAAGGGAACTTTCTCCAATTGTTGTGCTGCCAGTTAGAATATGTCCAGAGTGATCTGTTTGTGTTTTGTGGGTGGTGAAGAAAGCTGGTTAGTTACTGCTGACAACATCCCTTCTCTCTGTTGCTTTTCTTTTTTTCCCCAGCCCTCTGCTTTTGCAGGTCAAGTCACTTAAGGAGGATTTGCAGAAAGGTAAAAATTCCGTCTCGCTTCTCTAAGATTTTTACACTTTACTGTTTGAGAAACTGTAAGAAACCCCTCTTCACAATCTCTGGGAATGAGGGCACAGTACTTCTCTCCTTATCAAATTGTGTTCCTGCTAAAAAAAAATATTGTCAGATATCAAAATTGCCAAGGAATCTCATTTGTTAGCATCTTGAGGGCACTGAAAAAACTATATTTAGAGTCAAGAGGACGGTTAATCTGAATAGGTGAAGGTTTACACTTAAAGATTGTTGGCAAAGCATGCTTTTCTCAATATTATATTTTCTTCACAAAATATTTAAGTACCTACTTTGGGTTGGGGCAGGGGAGGAACATATATTGTTGATTACCTGCCACTTGTGCAAGGCACTGTGCTGGGAGCTGTTTGTCATTTTTTTTTTAAAATTAATTTTTTTTTTTTTTGCTGTGTTGGGTCATCGTTTCTGTGCGAGGGCTTTCTCTAGTTGTGGCAAGCGGGGGCCACTCCTCATCGCGGTGCGCGGGCCTCTCACTATTGCGGCCTCTCTTGTTGCGGAGCACAGGCTCCAGACGCGCAGGCTCAGTAGTTGTGGCTCACGGGCCTAGTTGCTCCGCGGCATGTGGGATCCTCCCAGATCAGGGCTCGAACCCGTGTCCCCTGCATTAGCAGGCAGATTCTCAAGCAATGCGCCACAAGGGAAACCCTGTTTGTCATTTATCTTTCTTGATTTTCCCACCAACTCTTGAGAGAGTGAGGAAGCTTTGTCTTACCGGTATGAGTGGGCTTGCCTGGAGTCAGTAAGTGAAGGAGCCAGAGCAGTGATTCTACTTATTCATTCTGGATCCAAATCCTTTCTTTTTTCCTCTAATGACTATACCGTACTGATCAAGGAACTAAAATGTTTATTGATAGCTAATAAAGTATTTCCTTAACTGGCACTTAAAAGAAAAGGAAAAACTTTTAATTTGCTCTAAAGGATTTTGGTGTCAACCACTTCTTTTGTTATTTTTTAACTTGTTGGGAAAACAGTCAGTAAAATCTAGACCCTGAGTGTCCTTCTTACTCTTACCTCATCTCCTGCCACCTGTTAAGTTTCCTACTTACCAGACTTAAGGGCTCATTGAAAAGTTTATTTCTTCCTTAACTACCCCTGCTACTTTCATTCCAAAAGAATGATTTCCTCTTCTGAATTTTCACAACCCTTCGAACTTTCTTATGTTGCTTCTTAATTTCTTTCCTTTCTCTCTCTCTGTCTGTCTCTATCTCTGTCTCTTTGTATTATTTGTTTGTCTCTCTCATTTTTTAATTGCTTGGGTTCAGGTCTTATTTCACCTGAAAAGCAGAGAACTCTCTAAGTTTTAAGCTGTTGAAGGCTGACAACATGTCTTGCCCTTGGCAAAGGATGTTGTTTGTTGAATGTCTGAGCAGTTATGGATTCAAATATATTTACCTGATCCAGGTTCCTTCTCCCGTTTCAGAAACTATCAGTGTGGACCAGACGGTGACTCAAGTGTTTCGGCTAAGACCTTATCAAGATGTGTATGTGAATGTCGTAGACCCTAAGGTGTGTCTTTGTTCTGGATTTGAATATCTTTTGAGGAATGATTAACACCCTTCCTCAAGATTAGGTCTCTAAGGAAATAATGAGTTACTTAAGTATAGTGTTAGGCTATTAAATATGTGGTCATACATAGGTCATTTAGATTATAGGTAGAATGTAGGTTGCATTTAAAATCCTCACCCCTTTTTAAAAATCTTGTCCTAAAAAGATTCTGTATGTATATCTGTGTTTGTGAAGCTAAATGTAAAATTATCTATAAAAATACTAACATTTCTTTATGTGTTCTTTTTTTTCTTTGAGAAATGATGCTATAAAATTAAGAGGTAAAAATCATTGTCCAAAAGATATTGTTGACATTATCTAGGGAAATAAAGCCCACAGTTCAATGTTGTGTTTGTGTGCCAGAATCAAGACTAAAACACAGAATCACTACTCTGGTGCCCTTTGCACTTAACCACACATGATACAGCAGCTATAGTATCTGTTGGAGACTTACCTGTCCTCCAAAGCCTTCTTGGGCAGGGTAAAATTCTGTTTGTCAGGGTTCTACTACTGAATGGTCTTCCAGTAGTTGTCCTTTTGTCAAAAGGTTTCTCCGTGGTGAGTGAGTGTTATCTTAGACTATAAAGTATGGCAGAGAAAAGCAGAGACATATATTTGATTATCCCTTTTAGGATGTGACCCTTGACCTAGTGGAATTAACCTTTAAGGATCAATATATTGGCCGTGGGGATATGTGGCGACTGAAGAAAAGTTTGGTAAGATATTATTTTTTAAAAAGTGTGTTACTTTTTCCATTATGTTAATAATCCATGTCACCAGGGAGATGTAGATCTGGTATGGAGAAGAGTATAAAATCCTTTCTGATTCCAGCATCACAGACAATTACTGTAAACATGTTGTATGTCTCCTCCCATTCTCTTTTCATGGTTTTTATAAGCTTTGTTTTGCTTGTTTGTTATCAGAGAGTTTTAACTCTGCATTTTTGGTTTGAATGGGGAGAGTGTAATATTATTTTACATTTGAACTTTGGTTTTCAGGTTTTCACTTGATCTCTTTTGCTCCTCGCATCTCCTCTTGTGGACAGGCATTTATTATCCTGAATTTATAGATGTGAAAACTGAGATTGAGGAGTTAAGATGAGAAAGCTAGTAAGCAATTGACTCTGGGCTGGAACCCAGATCTTTTTAATTTTTTTTTAACATTTTTAAAAATTAACTTATTTATTTTGTTTATTTATCTTTGGCTGCATTGGGTCTTCGTTGCTGCACGCGGGCTTTCTCTAGTCGCGGCAAGCAGGGGCTACTTTTCATTGCGGTGCGCGGGCTTCTCATTGCGGTGGCTTCTTTTGTTGTGGAGCATGGGCTCGAAGCGTGTGGGCTTCAGTAGTTGTGGCACACAGGCTCAGTAGTTGTGGCTTGCGGGCTCTAGAGCGCAGGTTCAGTAGTTGTGGTGCACAGGCTCTTCCCGTACCAGGGCTCGAATCCGTGTCCCCTGCATTGGCAGGCGGATTCTTAACCACTGCGCCACCAGGGAAGTCCCTGGAACCCAGATCTTGTTCCTTCCAGGTTAGACTGCTTTTTTGCTTTATCCTCCTTCCATTTTCCTTGTGTATTTATTTATTTATTTATTTATTTGCGGTACGCGGGCCTCTCACTGTTGTGGCCTCTCCCGTTGTGGAGCACGGGCTTCAGCGGCCATGGCTCACGGGCCTAGCCACTCCGCGCATGTGGGATCTTCCCGGACCGGGGCACAAACCCGTGTCCCCTGCATCGGCAGGCGGACTCTCAACCACTGCGCCACCAGGGAAGCCCTTGTTTATTTATTTTTAATGGACATTTTCCGCTGAACATGATCAGTTCATCAGAATTGTGAGCTGCTGCTGAAAATTCTCCTTTTGGACTTTTTGACTATTATGAAACAACAAATCATAGGTAGAATGTCCATACAGTGTATATTTTCAGAAAGAGATATCTTTGCTCATGTTTTATTTGGTGGGAGAAGGTTCCATTTTCTAAACTGAGAAATAAATGTTCCATATGTAAATGTACATATGTATGCAAGTGTGTGTGAACATAAGTATATTACTGAAGCTGGCCACTTATTATCCACTTGGTCTTTACTATTGTCTATACTTGCCAAACCCGTGAGAACCTACTGTTATACCTGCCCCAACACGTTTTCCTATGGGATAAATCTGTTACTCCCATGTTAATTGAACTTTGGGTTAATAGAAGAGATTCGAAAGCCAGGAGATGTTCTTTGTGACCTTTCATGGCCTTGATGTATTGTTGAATCTCTCTCTCTCTCTTTTCCCTTAGGTCAGCACATGTGCCTATATCACTCAGAAGGTGGAATTTGCTGGCATCAGGTAGATACTATGTCACTCTTGATTTATTAGCTTGTAACTGGGAATAGCATGTAGTGCAGTAACTGCTACATACAACCTTTGAGGCATGAGGACATCCTTATAATAAAATACACAATAGCTTAAAACGTTAGATTGTGGTAGCTAAAACAATCCAAAAGACCCCGAAATGCACTATAGTAGTTTTAAGATGGGTGGATGTTGCTGAAGCCGCCTTGTATTCTGAACAAAGGAGGGATAGACTCACAAGTTTAGAACTGGAAAAAGCCTTAGATGAACATATTTCATCAAACTTTCTTGTTTTACAGTTTAAGAAACAGGTTTGGAGACATAAAATGACTAGCACAATAGTTCCTGACTTGCTGCCTTTTTAGAGATATCACACTGCTCTTGATTTATTAAAATGATTTCTGTATTTCAGTTTGTGAAGAAGAGAGAAAAGGGGACTTTTTGAAACCCCCTCTAAATTCAAAAATCAAAATATCCACATAGTGAAGGCTTAACAGCACCAAAAAAGTGTGTTAGAAATATGTCCTTTTCCCTAGAGGAAACTGTGTCTTTCTTGAAATTTACTGTATATACTCAAGCATATTTACATCTGGTTGACTCACTTTTAATGTGAGATTGACCACTGGATTCTGGTGATGCAGCCTGGTCCCCTGTTATGAAATTCCCCATCAGGTTTTCACAGAATGGTTTCATCTGTTGATGATTATTGCAAGATGTTGATTTTCTAATTCAGCCATTCCTCCTACCTTTATTGTCCAGAATCCTTTTGTAAAGACCTTTCACCAGCAATGAGGGCTATTTGGTTAGTCTGAATTACTGATCCTGAAAGAAAGAAAGGATAAAAGATTCATTTTTTTCTTTCCGAAAGGGGATGTTTTAGAAGTTGTTATAAGGTCAAAAATTCTTTGAAAAAATTTTAGCAACTAAAGCACAGTTCAAGAAGTGATGAAGTCTCAAGCAGAACAAGAAATGCAACCTATTTATGCCATCAAATACAAGCTGGTCTCTCCCAGGTGGTGGGCCAGGAGTCAGGAAACCTGTATTCCATCCTGCAGCACCAGTGGTTAGCAGGGTGATGCTGTACAGCTCAGGGAGTCTCTGCATCTGTTCCTCTGCAAAATGAAGTGGTAGGTTTAGGATCTTTTTCTGTAAAGGACCAGATAGTAAATATTTTAGACTTTGGGCCACGTGAGTCTCAGGTCTCTGTTGCAATTTTTTTTTTTTTTTTTAACATTTAAAAATGTAAAATCTACTCTTAGCTGTGGGCCATACGAAAACAGGAGATGGGCTGGATTTGGTCTGCAGGCTACAGTTTGATGAGTCCTGGTTTAGAAACCCTCTCAGAATCCCTTTCATAATTAAATTCCTTGTTTCTCCATGTAAGTGCCTTCATACACCCTGACATAATGTCAGTTTTAGACTTTTCAAGATCTGTCCTAATATTTTGCTCATTCATGGTTAAATGTAAACCACAAAATCTTCTATCATTTTTCCAAAAAATTTATAGTCTTTCTACATTGAATCAAAAGTCACTTTCTTTTCCAAAAAAAAAAAAAGTGTTCTGGGCCTCATATGAGAAAATAAAATCAAATCATAATAAATTATTAGAGAATTTCCCTGTAATTTAGCCTTTTAATCTGGTAATTTAGTCAACAGTTAAGGACGTAGTTTTATTACCTTGAGACCCTACCTTTGAAATGTTATTTTTCCTTAAAGGTAAACATTTTGTTTTGCTCTCAGTAAATTCACAATGTATTCTTTAAAAAAAAAACAAAAAAACTTCAAAATCAGTATTTTAAAAAATTGAAGAAAAATTTTAAAGAAAAATATTGCACTAAAATCTATCTCCTAACAGCACTCTGCTTTTTTAAAATATTGAACTTAGATGAAATAAGTCAGACAGAGAAAGACAAATACTGTGTGATATCACTTATATGAGGAATCTAAAAAATACAACAAACTAGTGAATATAACAAAAAGGAAGCAGACTCACAGGTATAGAGAACAAACTAGTGGTTACCAGTGAGGAGAGGGAAGTGGGGAAGGGCATTATAGGCTGGGGGGGAGTGGGAGGTACAAACTATTAGGTGTAAAATAAGCTACAAGGATATATCATACAACGGGGGGAATATAGCCAATATTTTATAATAACTATAAATGGAGTATAACCTTTAAAAATTGTGAATCAGTATACTATATACCTGTAACATATAGTATTGTACAGCAACTATACTTCAGTAAAAAAATAAATATCTTTTAAAAATTGAACTTAGAAACCTAGTCTATTTGATCTTATTGTGAAGAGATACCATTTTCCCAGATATAATTTTGGAGATTACTGACTAGCTGCCTACTTTTTTTAACTTAAAAAAAATTTTTTTTGTTGTTTTTTTCTAACTCACACGCCAGAGGGAGCAACACTGAATAATTTCTGGCCCTGACTTCCCAGCTGTCCTGGGGCAGACAGATCTGTTTGAGAGTCATACTTAAAGCCCATTGGAACATCCAGTTTGGGTGTTTTCCTGCTAGATCTGCCCCACTGCAGAGGATCTTCTGGGATCTTCTCTGACTTGAGCTCTGATTCTATGGTGTCAAGTCTCAACACACCTGTCCTGATTATAGAATTAATACTGTCAAGTACCACTTGTTCAGCACATGCTATGTGTCAGGCCTATGCTAAGTATTTTTACATACAGTGCTTGCTCATTGTAGACAATATGAAAAACAGAATAAAGAAGCAGGGGGAAAAGACATAATATTACATTACTGAATATTGACATAAAAATTTTTCAGCAAAATGGCCTTCATTGAATAGGGACCCTGTCCCTTTGTGCCCCCTGACTTCTTTCTTATCTTCTAATTTGATACTGCAGTGGATCTTGTTTTTTTTGAAACTCATTGACTCAAAGCTGGGGTTAGCAAATTTGTTCATCAGTGCCTCTTAACTGTTTTTGTGACGTGTGCCCTTTTGAGGTTTGCCAGAAGGTACCATTCTGTGCTCAGGAAAGTTTGCATCATTTCAGAAGGTTCATGGGTTCCCCGAAGCCCTTCCTTAGACCCACATGTTGTCTGCAGACCCCCAAATTAAGAGCTCCTGTTGTACAGATTCAGCGTACTCTGAGAATTCTTTATGTTGTGTAATCTGTTCATGGCCCTCTGGAAATCTGTAACTGGCCAGGTCATTTGGGTGTAAATGATAGAGTAGAGAGAGACACCCCAAAGGCACCCCTGTTTCTTCTCGGTTTATGTAGGACTCGTAATAACGCGTGTGCCTCTCCTTTCAGGGCGCAGGCCGGGGAGCTGTGGGTCAAGAATGAGAAGGTCATGTGTGGTTATATAAGCGAAGATACCAGGGTAAGGGTGATAAAGTGCTTTTTTCGGTTTGTTTCCCCGTGGTATTATGTCTATAAGTTGTGAAATCAAAAAACAAAACAGAAACCAGCAAAAACTTGATCTCATGATCAAGCTGGTGACCAGCTACTATCTGCTCAGCTGGATAATATTGTAATATAGTTGGGGACTCCTGAAATTCTAGTGTTTTACAGTTGGATCTCTCCAGTTTGGGGTTGATCTTCATTTTCTTCCGTTTAATATCAGATGTAGAGATGGAACATCTAGCTTGCAGGTTTCTGTGCCCACTAATACATAGCGAAAGTTAAATTCAGTTTACTTCAGAAAGTTAAAAAAGTTAAAAACTTCAGAAAGTTAAAAAAGATTGTGTTGGTAAACACGAAGAAAGACCTTTGCCAAGGAATCTCCTCCTGTGACTCTGTTCCAGTTGGAAAAATCCAAACTGAACAGCTGTGAACGTTACCCACGCTGGTGAAAGCACCTGTCTTCTCTTCCGTGTTCCTATCCCCCAGCCTCCCTTTGGTTCTCAACCCAGGGGTGATCCTGCCTCCCCAGGGGTCTTTTGACAAAGTCTGGAGACATCTTTGGTCGTCACAACTGGGGTTATGTGGAGGATGCTGCTGAACGCACTACAGTGTAAAGGACAGCCCTCCAGAGCAAAGGGTCACCTGGGCCCCAAGGGCAGTAACATTGTGCGGAACTGTCCTGTGCATTGTGGGGTGTTCAGCATCCCTGGCTTCTACTCACTAAGTGCTAGTAGCGCCCATCCCCACCCCTTGCAAGTCATAACCACCAGAAATGTCGCCAGACATTACCAGATGTCCCCTGGGCAAGCAAAATAGTTGAGAACTTGGGGCCATTTTTAGAGGTAACCACTATCTGAATTTTATTTTTGTAATTCCCTTGTTTACATAGTGATAATACATATGTATTTTACCCTACACAGTATATTATTTGTTTTGCTCATGTTTAAGTTTTATTAAAGTGGATTAAAATGTATTCTCTTCCCCCCCCCCCCCACTTTAGCTATCTCGTTTGTACTCACTATATTTTTCATCATTGATTAGGAGTATATTTGTTGGGTCATAGGTTCTACTCTGTAAGGTAATGCCAAATTATTTTTCAAACTCTTTGGACCATTTTAAACTCCTAGTAGCCATATATAAAATCTTGTTTTTCACTTTTTACAACACCAGGTCTTAGATTTTGAAAGTTTTTGCCACTCTACTGGGCATACATTGGTATTTTACAGTGATCTTTCCCCCAGTTTTCTGGGAATTGACTCTTAAGTATGGCTTATAAAGACCATGATAAGTTGGCACATGCTTACCCACTGAGCGGCTTGTGGGATCTTAGTACCATGACCAGGGATTGAACCCCGGGGCCATGGCGGTGAGAGCGCCAAGTCCTAGCCACTGGACCGCCAGGGAATTCCCCATTGAAGGATTTTAAGTGGGGGAATGATACCTGAATTACGCTTTTAAGAGATCACTTATTCATTCAGTGGATTTTGTTGAACAAAACTCCCAGAGTGGGCTTCCCTGGTGGCGCAGTGGTTAAAGAATCCTCCTGCCAATGCAGGGGACACGGGTTTGAGCCCTGGTCCGGGAAGATCCCACATGCTGCGAAGCAACTAAGCCCGTGTACCACAAGTACTGAGCCTGCACTCTGGAGCCTGCAAGCCACAACTACTAAGCCCGCGCTCTGCAACAAGAAAAGCCACCGCAATGAGAAGCCCGAGCACCGCAACGAAGAGTAGCCCTCACTCGCCACAACTAGAGGAAGCCCGCATGCAGCAACGAAGACCCAATGCAGCCAAAAATAAATAAATTTATTTAAAAAAATAATACTGTATAAAAAAAATAAACTCCCAGAGTTACGGTGGCAAATTGATACTTAAAGGTCAGCTTTATTCTCTCATATAAAAGAAGTCCATGGGTACGCAAATTATGGCTGGTGTGACAGCGTCACAGTTACTGGTGGTCTAAGGCCCCTTCTGCCTTCCTTTTCTGCCTATCAGGATTGGGCTTCCGTGGTCTGGCTGGAGCTGCTGTGACCACATCCATATGCCAGGCAGAGGAGGGAAGAAGGGAAGAAAGACAACAACGGGGCACGCTCCAGCCGAGTCAGCTTCCTTTCAGGACACACTTCCATTTATACCTTACTGACCAGGGTTGAGTCATGTGGAACTGCTCAGCATGCCTGGAGGTCTGGTCTCTTGGCGGGTCCCTTGCCTCCCAGAATAGAATCAGCTTCCTCTGACTTAGAAAGGAAGGATGTTGGCTAGGCGTCCACAGTACCCGCTGCAGCCCCTCTGGCTCTGGAGCAGAGAGTTGATTGTCGGGGCAAGAGTGGAAGCAGAGAGATGAGTTAGGAAGTTAGAAGGTGGTGGCGTGGGCTAGGCTGGGCACTGGAGCAGGGGAGAGATGGGCAGATTGGTGAAACATTCTGGGGTCGAGTCCATAGAACTTGCTAATGTGTTGGGTGTGAAGAGTGAAGAAAGGAATAATTGAGCAGCTGGTGGAGAGATGGCGGTGCCATTTATCATATGGAGAAGGCCAGGGAGGAGTCGTTCAGGGGAACTTCAGTTTGTGAGATGTCTGGACAGCCGAGTGGAAAAATCAGGGGAGGCAGTTGAGTCTGGAGCTAATCTGTCACTTCTCCCATGTAGCCCCCCATCCCATCCAGCCACGGGAACCGCTCACCATCCCTCCAACATGGCAGCGTGCTCTCTTGCCTCCGTGTCTTTTTGCGTGCTGCTCTCTCCCGCCTGCGGTGCTTGCTCCTCGCCTTCCCCCTTTCCCAAGCCTCTCATCCATCCCTCAGCACTAGTCTCAGGCTTCCCTGCTCCTGGAAAGCCTCCCTGGATGCACCAGGCTGGAAGTGCCCCCGTGGCACCTGGGACATATATCTATATCAGCACTTGTCACACTCCGGTGAATGCGTTTCTTACCTGCCTTGCCACCAGACTGCAAGCGCTTTGAGGGCAAGGACTGTGTCTTTTACCTTTATATCCCAAAGTTGTCTGGCATACCTCCTGGCACTTAATGTCCCAAGGCTCTTTTACTTGAGATAATCTTTATAATCAGTTCAATTACCTGGCACACAAAAGATTCGAAGGAGCAAATGTAAAAGGAAAGGGAGTATTGATGCCTGCAACTTACACATTTTATACATTTTGCTTTCCCACCAAAGCTCTTTAAAGTCTGCTGGAGGAGGGAAGGGCTGGGTAAAGAAAGGGCTTTGTGGTAAAGCACACAGGCCAGGGAAACCACTAGGGCTTTTCCTGGAGGCATTCTGGGTATGGAGAGGGGTATGATGTGGATTAGTTATTAGATCAACAACTCATCAACTGGTGCATCTTAGCCCAAGTTCTCCTTCTGTAATGAGGTCTCATCGACTTTCCCAGTAGATTCACTGCCCCTTCTCCAACGTTTCTTGTGGGAAGCTTCAAGGAATGTTTGTATATAGTTGCAATGTTTTGCATGTCTTTATCCTCTGCCGTGAGCTCCTAGAGGGTAGGGACAGAATCTTCCCCTCATGGCCTGTGATGCCAGGGATGGAGCTTGCTTTTAGAAGTTCCATGTCTCACAATTAAGAGAAATCTTCCAGCATTGCTTTTTTTTTTTTTTTTTTTTGTAAAAAACATGTACAATTTAGCTTTTTTTTTTTTTTTCCCTGGGCTGTGCTACGCAGCTTACAGCATCTTAGTTCCCTGACCAGGGATTGAACCCGGGCCCCAGCAGTGAAAGCACCTTGTCCTAACCACTGGACTGCCAGGGAAGTCCTAAAATATAGCATCTTATCCATTTTTAAATATACAGTTCAGCAGTTTTAAGTATATTTACATCATTGTGAAACAGATCTGCAGAACTTTTTCATTTTGCAGAACTGAAATTCTATCCATCATTGCTTTTTAATGCAATTATGTCTTTGTTTCTTTCAGGTGGTATTCCGTTCTACGTCAGCTATGGTTTACATATTTATTCAGATGAGCTGTGAAATGTGGGATTTTGATATTTATGGTACTGTTCCTAAGTGCGGGTCATAACTGCTAATGGGGAGAAGTTTCTGGTTTCCCCCAAGTTGGTATCATTTACAGCAATCTCTTAGCATTCTCTGAAGATATGTCCTGAGATCTTAACAAATCCTCAAATGCTAAAATAGATAAATATTTTATATATCTAGTGAATTGCATGAAATGTAGTAAAGCATTAATGAAAAATCTGAATTCTCATATCTTCAATTATTCTATAAGCATAGATCAAAAGTCATAGAGGGAGTGACTCTATGGCCAGGAACCAGCACTTCTTTGATATCTTTCATCTTATGTCCTATCACTCACAGAAATCACCAAGTTTGTCTCATTTTATTAGAATTACTACACAATAAGTGGAGTACAGTAAAGCTGCTATGAGGTGTGGACACTGTGCCCGACACACCAGCCTCATGGTGCATGCAGTTCTAATTTGTGTTTAGCAAAATTACAAATTAATTTTTGATGTAGGGCATCTTGGATACTCAAGAACAGCAGAAACTGCAAATGGTAATTTAGTGAAGGCCCAGGGGCTACCAGATCACCTTCAAACAAACTGGAAGCGTCACTGTGAGAATAATTATATTTAAAAGTTAGACGGTTCTCTCATTTTGAAGATACACTGTCTTTTTCAATCATCAAAGCTTTTCAATCTTGTATTTTACCTTGAAGCTATGACCTCTTACTGAGTGAGGTAAATATTAAATTTGGCTCCATAGAAAGTCTAGGTTGAAAATGCTTTTAGGATGTAGCAGTACCACCTTCTCTTTGACTAGTCCTATTCCTGTTAATTTACTGAGAGAAGAAAATGTAAGCAAGAAATAAAGATAATTCCCACCTTCTTTCTATTGTTTCTTTTCAGGGGATCTGTATTTTGAGAAAGCTGTGAATGGTTTCCTTGCTGATCTCTTTACCAAATGGAAGGTACGTTTCTTCTCATGCACTAAATCTCATTGCGTAAACATTATTCAATTCAGATTTTAAAAACTTACTCTTTCTATTAAGCTGAATTTAATTGAGGTACCTTAGCTAAAGTCTAAATTGATAAGACTCTAGATTTAAATTACCTTCATCACCTCAACATGGTCAAGTATATTTATGAAGAACACACAGCTAACATCATACTCAATGGTGAAAGACCGAAAATGTTCCACCTTAAGAATATCAGGAACAAGATAAGGATGTTTGCTTTCACCACTGGTATTCATCCTTTTACTGAAAATTCTAGCCAAAGCAAGTAGGAAAGAAAAAAGGAAGAAAAAAGAAAGAAAGAAAGGAAGGAAGGGAGGGAGGGAGGGAGGAAGGAGGGAAAGAGGAAAGAAGGAAAGGAGGAAAGGAAGAAAGAAAAGAGAAAAGAAATAGCATCCATATTGATTGGAAGAGCAAAAGCAAAACTATCTTTCTTCACAGATGACATCCTGTATGTAGAAAACCCCAAATATCCATAAAAAAACAAAAACAAAAACTATTAGAGCTAATAAATTCAGCAGAGTTGCAGGATACAAAATCAACACATAAGATCATTTGTGTTTCATCAGCAGTGAACAATCTGATCAGGAAATTAAAACAAGGAATAAAAAATTTTAAAGGGAATTAAATTAAAAAACAATTCCATTTACAAGAACATCAGAGAGAATAAAATACTTTGGAATAATTTACCCAAGGAAGGGCAAGGTTTATGCACTAAAATCTATAAAACATAGCTGAAAGAAATGAATGAAGACCTAAATAAATGAAAAATAACTCGTGTTCATGGATTAGAAGACTTAATATTGTTAAAATATTCTAAAATTTATGTGGAATTGCAAGGGATCCTAAAGAGCCAAAACAATCTTGAAAAAGAAGAAGAAAGTTGGAGGACTCTCACTTTCTAATTTCAAAGCTTATTACAAAGCCAAAGTAGTCAAAACAGTGTGGTACTGGCATAAAGGTATCTATGTAAATCAATGGAATAGAATTGAGAGTACAAAAATCAACCCATACATCTATGGTCAGTTGATTTTAGATGAGAATGTGCAGTCCACTCAATGAGGGAAATAATAGCTTCTTCCACAAATGGATTCAAGACAATTGAATATCCATATGCCAAAGAATGAATTTTGAGTCTTACCTCACATGATACACAAAAATTAACTCAAAGTGAATCAGAGACCTAAATATAAGAGCACATACCAGGTATTGTGGGAAGTGTTTTACCCTCCTTATCTCACTTCATCCTCTTGTCACTCTTACACAGGTAGGGAAAGTACAGCTGAAAGAGGTTAGGTAACTTGCCTGTGATCGATAGCCCGAAAAAGCAGAGCGAGGATTCTAATCCAGTTCCATCCATTCATCCAGTGCTCACCTGAGGTCGTAACTCCTGGCCCGTCCTGTTTGTTTCTGTAATCCTGAGTCACGTCACCACTGTTGTATGTTACCTCCTCCATTAAACATGAGTTGAGAGGCTCTCATGCCCACACCAGCCCACTGTCAGGCACTTTTCCTGTGTAAAACTTACACCAAAATCAGATGAGTTTGGAGCTGTGTTTGGAGCACTAGGCGTCCAATAAATTAGTTGGTGGCTAGTGAAGGTCTGCTCTTGGTACTGTGGCTTGTATTTAGGAATTTCTGTCTACTTGAGAGATATCGGTGGAAGAATATAAGGTGACATGTTATGTTCATTATGTTGTTTTATACGGTGAATGCTGAATTATGTGGTTAGTAAGTTCAGTTCGAGATGGGGTTGGTCAGTATAGGCTGTTGTCTTCAAAGACCCAGGAGGAACTGAAACTGAGCTTTCTGGCTCACTGGTGCAAGCCAAATTTCATGCCGTCTGTAAACACCCTACTTGTAGAATGTTGAACTCCAGACTGCATGGAAATGTGTATTCTCACTCGTCCCCATCGCAGTCCAAAGGTAATTACCTTGGTTTCAACCTGTGCATCTTGAGCAGCACCCAGTCCTCGTCCTATGGCCCTGGCAGTAGGTGGGAGTGTCTGGTGCTTACATCCACCACCATGGGTTCCATTCTTCCCTAAACCACAGTCCTGAAGAAATTAAAAAACACCATGAAGCAGGTACAAATACCATGATCCTCTGACAATGGGCTGATCTATTTTATGCCAAATCAAGAGCTGGGAGACAGCACCCCCAACTTATTGGTGATTTGCAGGGTTTTGTTTGTTTTAATGGCCGTGCTGTGCGACATTCAGGATCTTAGTTCCCTGACCAGGGATGGAACCCACGCCCCCAGCAGTGGAAGCATGGAGTCTTAACCACTGGACCGCCAGGGAAGTCCCGTGATTTGCAGTTTTCAAAACACCTTCCACATTCCTAGGACTTTAGATAACTTGCCCAAGGTCATGTAGTGGTAGTTTCAGAGGCAGGAGTCAGTCCCAGCCTTCTGACTCTGGCAGAGCTGTGTCTACTGCATTACGCAGTCTACAATTACATGATGCTACCCAATGCCTGAGCCCCCAAGCCTCCCAGAATTGAAGTAAATGGAATAAACTTGAGTCCTCTTTTTCTCTACTCATCCCTAGGAGAAGAACTGTAGTCATGAAGTGACAGTGGTCCTATTTTCTAGGACTTTCTATGATGCAAAATCTCTTGGTGCGTAAGTCTCCTACAGTTATTTTTTTGTTAAGCTTTCCACACGCCCATCCCAATTCATTCCTTATCATTTTCTTTCCTTTGGCACTGCTCCATCTGTCCCATCTTTTCTGTTAGAGGGTAAGGTAGAGTGGAAAATGACACAGTCCATTAGCAGATTCAAGGAGTCTGTGGGCTGTGATTCATCTTAAAACCAACTTAACAGATACATAATTGTGTGTGTGTGTGTGTGTGTGTGTGTGTGTGTGTGTGTGTGTGATGTGACTCTTCAACCCAGAAGGGGGAAACGGAGAAACTGAATTTCTCTTTTTAATCTGATCTGTATATGTTGTTTTCTCTATTTCAGATGAATTTCCTGAAATAAACCGAGCCTCAATTAGGCAGGATCACAAGGGGCGATTCTATGAAGACTTCTATAAGTATGTTTGGGTTGCTTTTGCCTTTTGTTTTCCCTTGGTTGTTTCTTCCCTAACTTAGAAAAAAAAGATTAACCTTTTTACTTTGGAATCATTTTAGGTTTACAGAGAAGTAGCAAAGATAGTACAGAGAGTTCCCATATACCCTTCACCCAGTTTCCTCTGTGAATATTTCCTAACCAAGGTACATCTATCAAAACTACGAGATGAGGACTGGTACATTGCTATGAACTAAATATCAGACTTTTCTCAGATTCATCAGTTTTTCCGCTTATGTACCTTTTTTGTTCCAGGATCCAATGCAGGATACCACATTGCAATTAGACTTTCCAAACTTTTTATTGTGAAAAGTTTCAAACTCACAGAAAAGAATAATGAATTAATATAATGAACCCATATACCCAATTCCTGGATTAAACAGTTATTATCATGCCATATTTGTTTCATTTTTTTAAAAAAATTATTTATTTATTTTTGGCTACATTGGGTCTTCGTTGCTATGCGCGGGCTCTCTAGTTGCAGAGAGCGGAGGCTATTCGTTGCAGTGCGCGGACTTCTCATTGTGGTGGCTTCTCTTGTTGTGGAGCACAGGCTCTAGGAGCGCTGGCTTCAGTAGTTGCAGCACGCAGGCTCAGTAGTTGTGGCTCGCAGGCTCTAGAGTGCAGGCTCAGTAGTTGTGGCACACGGGCTTAGATGCTCTGTGGCATGTGGGATCTTCCCAGACCAGGGCTCGAGCCCGTGTCCCCTGCATTGGCAGGCGGATTCTTAACCACTGCGCCACCAGGGAAGCCCCGCTTCATTTGGTTTTTGGCTATATTTTACTTAAGAGCAAACTATAGATATTAAAACATTTTGTTCCTAAAGAATAAGGGCAACCATGGACTTTCAGTGATTATGGTGTGTCACTGTAGGTTTATTAATTTCAACAAATGTACCACTCTGGTGAGGAATGTGGATAATTGGGTGAGGGGGGCATGAAACATGTGTTAAGGGAGGGAGTATATGGGAAATCTCTGTACCTTCCTCTCAATTTTGCTGTGAAATTAAAACTGCTCTAAAAAAAGTCTGAATTAAAAAAAAAAAGCAGGAAACACTCAGGGATGCATAACTGTGTATCTGTCTCTCACAGTGACATATAATTTTAAAAATTAGAAAAAAATTAAATATCAAACAATAAAGAATTAAATTATGGTAGAATTTCAGACTGACAAAATATTATACAGCCATCCCATTAAAAATGACGTAATCCTCTTTGATAATTGTTGGATATGAGTGGTAGGTACATGCAGGCTCACAGTGCTATTTTCTCTACCAAAGTATATTTGATTTTATTAAAAACAAAAATTTAAAAAGAGGAACGTCCAATTTTAAAACAGGCTAAACTGAAAAGGGTCTGGAGAAACACATATCATAGTGTTAAAAGTACTTCCCTTTGGATTGCAAAGTCAGACCAGGGGTAAGACCCAAAACAAACAAGATGAAAAAATGGGCTTCTTGGTGGTGTATATTCACTGCGTTTGGACAAATGAATAATGACAGGTCTCCATCGTTATAGTATCTTACAGGGTATTTCCACTGCCCTAAAAATCCTCTGTTCTCCACTTACTCATTCCTTCCTCCACCCGCAACCCCTGGAACTATTGATCTTTTTACAGTCTCCATAATTTTGCCTTTTCCAGAGTGTCATATGGTTGGAATCATATAATATGTAATTTTTTCCTATTGGCTTCTTTCACTTAGTAGTATGCATTTAAGGTTCCTTCATGTCTTTTCATGGCTCGATAGCTCATTTCTCTTTAGCGTTCAATAATGGACCTTTGTCTGGCTGTACTATCCACCCCTTGAAGGAGTCTTGGTTGCTTCCAAATTTTGGCAGTTATAAATAAGGCTTCTGTAAACATCCATGTGCACGTTTTTGTGTAGACATAAGTTTTCACCTCATTTGCATAAATAACAAGGAGCACAATTGCTGGATTATATGATAAGAATTCTGTAAGAAACCACCAAACTGTCTTCCAAAATGGCTGCACCAGTTTGCATTCCCACCAGCAACAGATGAAAGTTCCTGTTGCTCCACATCCTTGTCAGCATTTGGTGTTGTCAGTGTTCTGGATTTTGGCCTTTCTAATAGGTATATAGTGTTGTCTCATTGTTGTTTTAATTTGTATTTCCCTGATGGCGTATGAGGTGGAGCATCATTTCATCTGCTTATTTGCCATCCGTCTATCTTCTTTGGAGAGGTGTCTGTTCAGGTCTGTTGCCCACTTTTTTTTTTTTTTTTTTTTTTTTTTTTTGCGGTACGCGGGCCTCTCACTGTTGTGGCCTCTCCTGTTGTGGAGCGTGGGCTCTGGACGCACAGGCTCAGTGGCCATGGCTCACAGGCCCAGCCGCTCCGGGGCACGAACCCGTGTCCCCTGCATCGGCAGGCGGACTCTCAACCACTGCGCCACCAGGGAAGCCCTGTTGCCCACTTTTTAATTGTATTGTTTGTTTTCTTATTGTAAAGTTTTAAGGGTCCATTGTATATTTTGGATGATAGTCATTTATTCAGATGTGTCTTTTGCAAGTCTTTTCTCCCAGTCTGTGGCTTGTCTTCTCATTCTCTTGACACTGTCTTTTGCAGAGCAGAAATTTCTTAATTTTAATGAAGTGCAGCTTATCAATTTTTCTTTCATGGATTGTGCGTTTGGTATTGAATCTAAAAAGTCATCACCATACCCAGGGTCATCTAGGTTTTCTCCTGTGTTATCTTCCAGAGTCTTATAGTTTTATGTTTTGTATTTAGGTCTGTGATCCATTTTGAGTTAATTTTTATGCAGGCTGTAAGGTCTGTGTCTAGATTTTTTTTTTTTTTTGTAGAGAGTATGTTAAATATCAGCTCAGTAGAGTTATTTATAAAGCACCTTTTTAGTGTTTGTGGTCCACTGTACTAGTGCTTCTAAAACCGCTGTGTACAAATGAATCCCTGGGAATTTGTTAAAATGTAGGTTCTGATTCAGTAAGTTCTGGGATGGATCCTGAGAGTTTGATGATCCCAATGCTGTTGATTGGTAGACTGCAAGTAGATTTTTTTCTTTCTTCCCCTTTCTTTTTTTCTTTCTTCCTTCCTGCCTTCCTTGTTCCTTCCTTCCTTCCTTTTTTTTTTTTTTTTTAAGTGGACGGCCAGTTGTTCCAGCACCAGTTGAAAAGACTATCTTTGCTCCATTGTATTGTCTTTCTCATTTGGCAAAGATCAGTTGACTATATTTGTGTGGGTCTATTTCTGGCTCCATTCTGTTCCATTGATCTATTTGTTCATTCACAATATCACATTGTCTTGATTACTGTAACTTCATATAAGTCTTGAAGTTGGATAGTGTCCGTCCTCCAACTTTGTTCTTCTTCAGTACTGTGTTGGCTATTCTGGATCCTGTGTGTTTCTTTAGGATAAATTCCTAACATTAAATGGAAATGTATCTTTCTCTTCTTCAATTTAAATTTTACTTATTTTTTGGAATACATTCACATGGTTCAAAATTTTAAAGGTTCAGAGGTATACAGTAAGCAGATTCCCACCCATCCTTTTCCACTGATCTAGTTCCCTGACCTAGATATGTTTATTGGCTGTCTGTGTAAAAACACATATATGGATGTTTTCATTTAAGGCTTTTCGTATATGCTATCTAATTGTAATTCAGTCTGTAAGAATGTTCATTTCCCTGCACAGCACTGGGCATTTATATAATCTCTAGGCAATTTTGAAATGTTTTTATATTTTTTGTTTTCAATTTTTAATTTTCACTCTCTTGATGCAATTACATTTCTTTGTTAACGTTTGTTAAAGGCATTCGACTTTACTACATATTGCTGTATGATAAATGACCCCAGCTCCAGGCGTCCCCTCTTCTCCTTTCCTTGAACCCAGTAAGGGACCCTATGTCCTGTGTGTCATCACTGCTCGATACCTATTTTGTGATCGTGCTCCTTTCAGGGTGGTGGTGCAGAATGAGAGGAGAGAAGAGTGGACCTCCCTCCTCGTGACCATTAAAAAGCTCTTCATCCAGTATCCAGTGCTGGTGCGACTGGAACAGGCAGGTACTGCATTTATGTGCTGGAAGGTGCGGCAGGGGAGGAGGTGTCAGATGGAGGCTGGGGGACCAAGAGGTTCCTGCTTGCTTCCCTTCCAGTGTTGAGTATGGCTTCTGCTTCTGGCCGGGTTTCTATGTCTGGTTGGGTCCCGCTGGTCATTGCATGTGCAGTAAGTTCAGTCACGTCCCTTCTGCAGGGGGAGGGGCCTGTGGATCAAGGCACCTTCCACTTGTTTCTTTTTTTTTTATATATAAATTTATTTATTTTATTTTTGGCTGCGTTGGGTCTTCGTTGCTGTGCTTGGGCTTTCTCTAGTTGAGGCGAGCAGGGGCTACTCTTCGTTGTGGTGTGCGGGCTTCTCATGGCGGAGGCTTCTCTTGTTGTGGAGCACGGGCTCTAGGTGCGTGAGCTTCAGAAGTTGTGGCGCATGGGCTCAATAGTTGTGACTCGTGGGCTCTAGAGTGCAGGCTCAGTAATGTGGCGCACAGGCTTAGTTGATCTGCGGCATGTGGGATCTTCCTGGTCCAGGGATCGAACCTGTTTCCCCTGCACTGGCAGGCAGATTCTTAACCACTGCGCCACCAGAGAAATCCCCCCACTTGCTTCTTACGAGTCCATCTTTCATGAGATGTTGTTCCTTCTCTTGTGTCTTTTGCTTCAGAGGGCTTTCCTCAAGGAGACAATTCTACCTCAGCACAAGGAAACTACCTAGAGGCCATCAATCTGTCATTCAATGGTGAGTAAGGGCGCCAGCCACAGTGAGCGGATGTCTTGCTGACCACATGGCTGTGACCTTCTTTTTACTAATGTGCAGAGACCCAGACCTAGCTGGTGATGCCCCCACCTACCTACCCCCCAGATTAACTGAAAGCAGTAACTTCTGTTTGGATGGTTTTAATGGCCACCATGTAGCTCTTGGGTTTTCTGTTGGGAATCAACTTCCTCTTCTCATCTGCTTCTCATGGTGATCCAAGAGTAAAGAGCTGGAGAAAGTCCTCCTTGGGCCCTTTGTTTTCCTAAAAACTGCGTTCTTATTATTTTCCACTCCATCCTTCAGTTGCTTCCAGGTAATTTTTTTTAATTTACTTTTTTTTTTTTTTAAATTACAGAAGGAGCCCATTGTTCCTAGAATTCAAATACTAGAGAAGTATATCAAGTACAATGAAAATCTCCCCCTTCCCTCCACTGTCAGACCCTTCCAAGAGGGACCATTGTTAACAGCGTGATGTGATTTCTTCCAAACGTTTCTCCCTGCATTTATGTGTTAGCTGAGATACTTTGTTTGCAGATAACAGAAACCTACTGAATTCAAACAAAAAAGGAAGCTTACTCTAAGGATACAGGGGCTCTTGGGGCAGCCAGAAAAGGCTTGAACACCTTGTTGAGGAAGGTGGGAATGAGGGTGGCTCTGGGAACCGCAGCAGCAGGAATTCCTAGACACGAGTTCAGCTCCCAGTGACCCTGTCTCTGCTCTCTGGTTAGAATTCCATATTCCCAGCTCTGGTTAGGTGTCTGTCCATCACTGGCAACTGACAGAAGAGATGGTGTGTGGTCACTTTACTGTGTGTATCGCCTGCCCCTGTGTCTGTACTCAGGTGCTAGGGATTCTAGAGCATGGGGTCTTTTATTAGTAAGCCTTTTTGTCACATTTGAATGGCACTAAATTTCCATAGTAAAAACCGCACAGCTCAGGAATAAGAATTAGGGAATTCCCTGGCGGTCCAGTGGTTAGGACTCTCTGCTTTCATTGCTGAGGGCACAAGTTCAATCCCTGGTCAGGGAACTGAGATTCTGCAAACTGCGTGGCATGGCACGGCCAAAAAAAAAAACAAGAAGTAAGAATTAACTTGCCAAATTTAAAAAGTCATCACAAGATTCTGGTCAACTCTCTCAAATATTGTCTTAAATCAATATTTGATTCTTCTAAGTTTCAATACAGATCCATTTATGGATGGTTTAAATTAGCGACATGAAATTTGGATATTTAAGGCTACACAAGGCAAGTATTCAGCCTTGAAGAAGGGTATTAACAAAGGCAACAGGGACATAGACCTGTATTCAAGCAGTTCTTACTGTAGAAGGGGAAGGACAGAAGTGAATTCAGGCCGGGAGGTGACAACTGCTCTAACAGAAACATGGACGAAATGGTCCGAGAGCATGGAGACGCTTGCCACTGGCTGGTTTCTGATAAGCTGTAGCATCTTCACAGGAGGACTTTTTACTTTGTTTCAAGTGTTTGACAAGCACTACATCAACCGCAACTTTGACCGAACTGGGCAGATGTCTGTGGTGATCACGCCCGGGGTGGGTGTGTTCGAAGTGGACCGGCTACTCATGATCCTGACCAAGCAGCGGATGATAGATAACGGTAATGCTTCCAGGGCGCTGCTGTGTTTATAGCCTGATTTACCCTTACCCATCGGGATCTGGGGACATGAGTAATGTCAGGTGACAAAAAAGAGTTCCATGGTCAGTCGACTTGGGACATGCTGGGTCATGCACAGTTCGGCACAGTTCCTAATTGCCAGTTTGAATATGTTAGTGTATCTTGTTTATCTCTAGAGGACATAACTGGCACTCTGACTTTCCCAAACATACTTGACGCTGGAGAACCCCTTTGGGGGATTGTTTCCGGGATCCAGCGTCCATCAGCCCATCCTGGGAAGCGCCACAGGATCATCCAGTCCTCCCTCTGTGATGTGCCGTGCGTCTCCGACTTGCACCCCCTCCCCCTATTTGATTTGTGTTCTAACAACAAGATGGAGTTGGGAACGTAAATCCCGGTGGCCAGTAAAGAAACTCTGTTGAATGATGTGGATTATTTTGCTTTTTACTGAGATGACAAGGTTCCCTTTCCTTTCGGGCCTTGAAACTGTAGTCATGGAGGCCTGGCGGTCTGTTTGACAAATCACGATCTGCAAGGCCGTCAAAAGCTGTCAAGCACTGATTAGTGGCAGATGCGGTGGGACTTGGTAAAGAGGACACAGACAAAATGCACCTATTTACTTCTTAACCACGTGGGCAGAGCTGGTGAGGAGAATAAGTCAGCTGTGCCTTGTACCCTGACCCACTTAAATCACACGGCTAATAGATTGGGCTACGTATCTCTACACTGCCTGCCCCCCCCCCCCCCACCAACTCTTTCTGTCTTTCCTTTTTTAGGAATCGGTGTGGACTTGGTGTGCATGGGGGAGCAGCCACTGCATGCTGTCCCGTTGTTCAAGGTGATTGATTTTGCAGTGCTCACTAAAAGCCAGGTTCCAGTGCAGGGTGATCTTGAGAATAGTTAGAATCAGAGAAGCTGGAACAGTTCCGGGCCCTACCTGCTTTCCAGCTGACCTGGGCCCTGCCTTTTTCCCTTTCAGCTGCACAATCGGAGCGGCCCTCGCGACTCTCGCCTGGGTGACGACTACAATATCCCTCACTGGATAAACCACAGGTGGGTGAGATCTGGATTCGCCGTAGAGGATCAGGGATTCCATTAGCTTCCTTGCCATTTTTTTGTTCAAACCTGTTAAGTTCTTACTACAAAATCTTTTGTGACGAGAATGTGGAAACCAAAGTTCTAACATTTGTTTAAAGCATCTCTATATGCAAAGCCATGGCTGTGACATAAGAACAGTCTATGGCGAAAAACATAAAAACAAGTTTGAAGGACTTATTTCCACAACTATTCCCAATTCCCCCTGTTCCCAACTCACGCAGACCATAGTGGACCAGCACAGGGCCTGGGCCTCTCCATTTGTAGAAAAATCCCCATGCCTCCTCTTCGCATGAGACCAGGCCTCAGTGTTCCTGCTAATTTCAGCTCAAGGAGGAGGTTCTAATCCAGTTAGGAATCAGGACTAGCGCACATGAGACAATTTATAGGAAAAAAAGGAATAGAACAATATTTTAAAACATAATTAATGTTTTGTAGTAATTACAAAAGAAAGAATTGGGAAGATCAGTGAGGCCTGAGACAAAGGTGTTCCTGGGAGGGCTGATCCATGGCTGGGATTCCAGCTGTGTCTTGAGGTTTAAAATGAAAGGGGTTTAGGGACTTCCTCAGCGGTCCAGTGGTTAAGACTGCACGCTTCCGCTGCAGGGGACACAGGTTCGATCCCTGGTCGGGGAACTAAGATCCCGCATGCCGTGTGGCATGACCAAAAAAAAAAATTAATTAAAAAAAAAAAGAAAGAAAGGGGTTTAGATGAATGACCCTGTCTGTTTCTTTTGCAGTTTCTACACATCCAAAAGCCAGCTCTTTTGTAATAGTTTCACCCCACGAATAAAACTGGCCGGAAAGAAGGTAGGTTTCACCCACCAGCAGAGCCTTTAGGGACTGTCACTGATGTTGTTATTTTGGGCCTAAGAAACCTCCTATCCCCCAGTGGTCATGAATAGCATTTGAGAAATTTGTCTTAGTACTTTATAGTTTTCTGCATTAAATAAATAAACAACAAAGCAAATCCCAGGAGTGATAAACTCTATTTAATTTTGCAGCCTGCCTCTGAGAAAGCAAAAAATGGCCGTGATACGTGTGAGTATTTTTTTCTCCTTTCATCACTTTTAGAAAGAGTCACCTAACCCATAGGCAACAAGATTTTGTGAGGTTGCTTAAAAAATTCACAGCCAAGTTTGGGAGACCAGAGTTCCCCTTGTGTGATCTTTGGAAGGTCCCTTAGTGATCCTGTATATTTTTGTCCTGTCAGCTGCAAAATGGGTGATAACAAAACCTTATTTTTCTTTTCCATAGGTCAATTGTAGGGATCGGGTGGAAAGTTTTAAAGGACTAAATATACACATTAAGATGATATTTTTATTTTTTTAAAATTAATTAATTTATTTTTGGCTGCGTTGGGTCTTTGTTGCTGTTCGCGGGCTTTCTCTAGTTGCAGTGAGCGGGGGCTACTCTGTTGTGGTGCGCGAGCTTCTTAACGCGGTGGTTTCTCTTGTTGCGGAGCACGGGCTCTAGGTGTGCAGGCTTCAGCAGTTGTGGCTCACAGGCTGTAGAGCGCAGGCTCAGTAGTTGTGGCGCACGGGCTTCGTTGCTCCGTGGCATGTGGGATCTTCCCGGACCAGGGCTCAAACCCGTGTCCCCTGCATTGGCAGGTGGGTTCTTAACCACTGCGCCACCAGGGAAGCCCAAGATGATATTTTTAAAGTGGGATCACAGAAGGAAATGCTGCCATCATCTTGCCTTTACTTAATGCTAGTAAATAGTAATCTCTATATCGCTTTGACATATAAATCATTTAATCTTAGTAACCTGACGAATGGGTTATTATCCCATTTTTTTCAGGGGGAGATGGTGATGATGACCTATATCTTGCAGATTTTCATGAAGACCATCCGAAGGCCTCTTGTTGAAATGTGTTTTGAGGACAGTTTGTATTATTTGTGTGTTTCAGCTCTGGGGACTCCCAAAGAATCTGAGAACACCCTTCCCATCCAAGTGGATTACGATGCTTATGACGCGCAAGTCTTCAGGCTGCCAGGCCCATCCCGGGCTCAGCGCCTCGCCACCTGCAGGTTTTCTGCCAGATGCACTTTGGGGTGGATGTAGAAGCTGATTAGGAAAACCTGAGGCCCAGTAGGGACCTGCATGAGAGCAACCTTGAAAACATCTTAAATTAAAATTAGCCAAGTGGAAGCCATAGTATGTGGATCATTAGGGAGTCTGTTTTCTGGTTCTCTGGCCCAGCCATTTTGTTAGCTATGTTTGCTATGAAGTATTGTCCCCTCATAAGGAGAGCATTCTGCTTTTTCTAGCCAAGAGAAGCAATTCGTGAATTCTGGAATTTTCATTTCACTGGGAGGCCACTAATGATAGATAGATAGATAGATAGATAGATAGGCAGCCACTAATAAATAATAGATAGATAGGTAAATAGATAGATTGATCAACCGATCGATCCCAGGGCCCAGAGTTTCTTTTAGGTTTATTATTCCCAGAGGGCGAGAGACTTTTCTTTCTTTATTCCTGTTTTTAAAATTTGCTCCATGGTATTTTGGTCATGTAGTAGTTTTTCATTGTGATATAGTCAGATTTACCAACATACTCATTTCTGGGTCTTGTGTAAGAAAGCCATCCCCACTCCAAGGTTAGAAACGTGTCTTTTGTATTTTCTTCCAATACTTTTTCGGTCTTGGTTTTTATACTTAGTTCTTTATATAGAATTTTTTTTTTTAATGAAATGTGAAACAGAGCTCTAGCTTATTTTTTTCCCTAGTTGACCAAGTACCGCGAGTCCATTTTCCACATTTCTTAGACATGGAAAGTGTGCTTTGATTGGAAGAATCACTGATTGGAGGAATATTCCGTCTCTTCACATTGTGACAAATGGGCTTAGAGTGGCCACGTGCTCTTCTTCTGTCCTTTCCCCTCATCCCATCCTGATGTCTGGTCCCGAGAATGCTTAGAGCTCACAGTGAGTGCTGTTAACAGCAGCTCCCCTGCACATAGATGCTGCCTAGGGCCTCGGCGGTGCTTTTCTTCTGAGTGTCTAAGAACCCTTTCATGGTCCAAGATCCTTGGTTTTCTTTCTTCTGATCAAAGACGGCAAGACCTGGTGTCTCAGAGACTCAGGCTGTGTTCCTTGAGGGCACAGACTGTGCCCTAATCTGTGCTCTATCCCCACGCTGGGCTGAGCATATGCTGGCGCTTAAATATTTACTGTTGAAATAATGAAAAGTGTAGTCAGCCCATGGGATCTATTTTCATGTTCCATTTAAGCTCTCCCTTAAAATCCTTCCAGGTGGAAAGAGAACAGCTCTGATGCCAGAGCGGTGGCCCTATCGGCGGTTGCTGACTCTTCCATTCTGAAATTTTGTACCCCATTGGGCTCCTCTTCTGCTGATCCTTCTTCCTGCTGTTTCCAGAGGTTTTCCCCTCAGGGAGTTTCATGTTTTAATAAGGGCATACGTTTTTTAAAATTTTTATTAAGGAAACATTCAAACAGACCAGTGAAATGAACAGTTATCAGTGTGTTGTCAATCTTGTTTTATCACTTCTCCCACATTTGAAATTTCGCTTGAGTATTCTAAAACAGATATCAGGTATCCTTTTCTTTTTTTTGCGGTACACGGGCCTCTCACTGTTGTGGCCTCTCCCGTTGCGGAGCACAGGCTCCGGACGCGCGGGCTCAGCGGCCATGGCTCACGGGCCCAGCCGCTCCGCAGCATGTGGGATCTTCCCGGACCGGGGCACGAACCCGTGTCCCTTGCATCGGCAGGCGGACTCTCAACCACTGCGCCACCAGGGAAGCCCCCTTTTCTTTTTTTTTAAACCTGTAAGTATTTCAGCATGTGTCTCTCTAACAAATAAGAAATAAAACAAAAAAAATCTGATCACAGTACCGTTGTCACTGGTAACAAAATTCACACTAATTCCTTAATATCCCTGATAGCCAGTCCCTCTGTAGATTTCCCAATGGTCTCAAAACTGTGATTTTTACAGTTACTTAGTTTGAGTTGGGATCTGAAGAAGATGCACATGTTGCATTTTCTCTTATGTCATTTTCTGTGACTGCAGAGTGTCTTGCTTTCTTCCTTTGTTTATTTCCATATGACATTTAACTTTTCCTGTTGTCTCTGAATCTGCTGTAAACTGGCAATTATCTCTAGAGGCTTGGTTAGATTTAGATTCAATTTTTGATGCCGGAAGACATCTCAGGCTGTGCTGTGTGTTTCCTCTTGGGTGACATCGGTTCACAACCCCATTCTCAGTGACACGAGCTTGATGGTGGGATGAGGTGGGGTCAGGCTGAGCAATTGCTTCTTTACAACTCTGATCCTGGGACTCCGGCCATTGGATGACTGTCAGTCATCTCCCCTGTTTCTTCCACGACGTCTCCAGCTGCTCAGGGCAGAGTCCCTCCTACATTACCTCCTCGGAGATCCCATTGGGGGTTTTCGTTATTGGCCTCCCATGTAGCCCAGGCTGGGGATCCATTTGGGAGTTGTAACTCTAGGTCGGACAGCACCCGCCGCTTGGTGTGACTTGGTCTCTACCCACCAGGTCCGTGCGAGAGCGGGAGAGTCACAGTCGGAAGAGCGCCAGCTCCTGTGATGTCTCATCCAGCCCTTCCCTGCCTGGCCAGCCGCTGCCCACAGAGGAGGTGAGGAGCCAGGCTTCTGACGACAGTTCCCTGGGCAGGAGCGCCAACATCCTGATGATCCCTCACCCCCACCTGCACCAGTATGAAGTCAGCAGCTCCTTGGGCTACACCAGCACTCGAGGTCAGAGGGCAGGGCTGGGCAGGGTGGGGATAGCCGCCTTCCTGTAGCGGGGATGGGCGGGACTATGGATAGGTGTGGGCTGTAAGTCCCATGTGTTAATTATTTCCATGCAGGTGCAGTGAGTACGAATGGCCTTAGCTGTTTGTGTGTGTGTGTGTGTTATACTATTTTCATCTTTGCCCTTTCTTCTCTCTTCCCTATAAATGTCTACCTTTCCATATGTTAAGGTAGAGCTTTTCTTAGGCCTAAGGTTAAAGTGTTTACTTATTTCCTTAGCATTTCCATTCGAGCCACACTTAAAACAGCCTCTTTCCTCTATTCCACTTCAAGTGACCTGTTAACTTGGCATGGCCCAGGGAGCACAGGTGCTGCTTTTCCTATATCTTATCTTACCCATCCAGTGGCATCTGCAACTCAAGTATACAGCCCCCTCCTGCCTGTTTGGAAAACTTTCTGTTGTGAAATAATTATGGATTTATAGGAAATGCCCCAAAAAAAAAATCCAGGGAGGTCTTGTGTAGCTTTCACTCATTTTCCCCAGTGATAACATCTCGCATAACTAGTACAGTATTAAAACCAGGAACATGACCTTTGTACAATCCACAGAGCTTATTCGGAGCTCACTGGTCGTACATGCATTTGTGGGTGTGTGTGGGTGTGTGTGTGTCTGTGAAGTTTTAGCACATGTGTAGACATATGTAACCACACCACAATTAAGATATTCCATCCTCACGGCCTCTCTTCTGCTACCCCTCTAGAGCCATACCCTCCCACTAATCATTCTCCTCCATAATTTTGATATTTCAAGAATGTTTTCTAAATGGAGGAGTAGCCCTCCTGACTTTTAATCACTGATTTAGGACTGTTGTGTGCACACAGCTGCCTCCTGTTGCCCTGGAAGGATTCCCAAAGGGTGAGGGGTGTTTCCCAGCACTTTGAAGGGGAAGCTGGTGACTCCTGGGGCCTGAGGACCGAGGAGCAGGGCGCTTTCATCTTTCATTCATTAGGCACCATAGACACTGAGCCAACAGCCAGAAATCTTTTGACTGCTGAAAAAAGTTTTTTTTTTTTAAACTGGTTCAAAGTATAAAAAGGAAATTCTGAAAGAGAAAGGAGATATTTAATTACACAACTATAGAATATAACCTATGTCACCTACATTAATTAGGGTTAGTATTCAAAAGAATTTTAATACATTTGAAGATTTCTAGGAATTCCCCGACTCCACGCTTTCACTGCTAAGGGCTCGGGTTCAAACCCTGGTTGGTGAACTAAGATCCCACAAACTCTGCGGCCAAAAAAAAAAAAAATTCTAGGTTAGCTTTTTCCCACCTTCTGGAAATTTCTGAGTTTGCATGACAGTTATATTCCCATTCTGTTAAACATATTCTTAGAAGGGTCTGTAGTAAAAGTTAAACTACACATTAATCCTTTAAAAACCTTTGTTATTCTAAAAGCCAGTTCTCCTCTGAGGAGATAAATTTGCTCTTAATCCAAGTAGCTTTTTATTTTTTTAAATTATATATATATATATTTATTTATTTATGGCTGCATTGGGTCTTCGTTGCTGCATGTGTGCTTTCTCTAGTTGCGGTGAGCGGGGGCTACTCTTCGTTGTGATGCGCGGGCTTCTTATTGCGTTGGCTTCTCTTGTTGTGGAGCATGGTCTCTAGGTGTGCGAGCTTCAGTAGTTGTGGCACGTGGGCTTCAGTAGTTGTGGCTCATGGGCTCTAGAGTGCAGGCTCAGTAGTTGTGGCGCACAGGCTTAGTTGCTTGGCGGCATGTGGGATCTTCCCGGACCAGGGTTCAAACCCGTGTCCTCTGCATTGGCAGGCGGATTCTTAACCACTGCGCCAGCAGGGAAGTCCCAATCCAAGTAGCTTTGAAAACAAGTATTTCTTTTTTTGCGGTGCAAGGGCCCCTCACTGCTGTGGCCTCTCCCGCTGCGGAGCACAGGCTCCGGATGTGCAGGCTCAGTGGCCATGGCTTACTGGCCCAGCCGCTCCGTGGCATGTGGCATCTTCCCGGACCGGGGCACGAACCCATGTCCCTTGCATCGGCAGGCGGACTCTCAACCACTGCGCCACCAGGGAAGCCCCTGAAAACAAGTTTTCTTAAAAGTTATCTGAATGGTAGAATTGATTTCAACATCCTTAATGATATGTGAGAGTTTATTGGAAAAGCCAAAAAGCAATTCACTGGAACGGTGTCAGGCAATGCCATCCACATGGCCTTTGTTTCCAGTTTCTCTGTTATATTTAGGGCTTCTCACCCATCCACCTACCCAGTGTAGCATAGGAAACATTTCCCCTTTCCTCTACCCATATTTTTGACCCATTTTAGCCCTTAGTCCTATTTCTTATCCTTTTCAAAGTGTGTACTCACATTTTTTAAAGTTGAGTTCTCTCCTTTTATTTCCATGATAACTAACTAGACTGTATTCTTTCTTATTTGATAAATTGGACCATCAATTTCATTAATTTACAGTGAAAAATACAGTTTTCATGGAGAACTGAATGTTCTCTTCTTGCATGCACAATGGCTTGAGGAATTAAATATTACTATGTACCACGTTCTTTGGTAGGAATTGGGTAGATAATGGTGGACAAGACATTCCTTGATGCCATGGAATTTGTATCTGCTGGACCCACTTTCTAACCTGGGTGTTTGCTTAGTAAACATGGGATGCTCACCAACAGAGTTGGTTGTAGGTTTCAGCTCTTTGATCTACTCAGGTTAGGGACCTGTCTGCCATTGAATGGGACAGGTTGAGTCTAAATATCATGCCATCTCCTTACCTGGTCAAGGCTGGATGCATCCATTTCTTCATTCTTTTCTCCCAAGAATTTAGTTTTTTTAACACAGTAATGTTTGATTGCTTACTCATGTTCCAGGCCACTGCATTAATGGGAGGGGGTTCTGATCCACCCAGTCACTCAGGGCCCCATGGTCCTTCCATCCCGGGATGCCATGGTCATCAACACTGGTCTCCAAAGTTTCCACAGCAGGGCAGAGGAGAATGGAGATCATACGTGGAGAGGTTTGTGGTCCAGGCCTTCGGGTGGAGCATGTCACTTCTGCCTGTGTTCTCTTGGCTGGAACTCAGTTATTTGGCCCCAGTGCAAAGGGACTGGAAACTACAGTCTCCTTGTGTGTCTCAGAGGAAAATCAAACAGGTCTAGTGAACACATGGGCTATCTCTGCTAGGGTCTGCCCTTCTGGTCACCAAATATCTACATGTATTGTTCCTCCCACATGCAGAATGCACCCGCCCCATCCCCAAAGGGAGACAACTCAAGACCCACTATTGAGTCATTGCATCCAGCTCAACATCTAAGGTCTCCAGGCAATGTGTGGTCCTCCCCATCAGGTTTGGGTGTGGCTTCACTGGGCCAGTAATTTAGGAACCAGAACCCCCTTCTCCCAGGTATTTAAAAAGTAAACCCATTATTTCATTCCTTTATAGTTTGGCGATTTCACTCATTTCCCTCGTTCCCTAACATGTACGCTCTCCAAGGTCCTTGTCAGCCTCCGCAGATTGTCCTCCTAGTTCTGCTTTCACCGTGATCCTGTGCTTTCTCTCTGTGCCTCCCCCACCCCACGGTAACTGGCAGATGTCCTGGAGAACATGATGGAGCCACCACAGCGGGACTCCAGTGCGCCGGGGAGGTTCCACGTGGGCAGCGCAGAGTCCATGCTGCACTTTCGACCTGGGGGATACATGCCCCAGCGGGCACTGATCAACCCCTTTGCACCCTCGCGGATGCCCATGAAGCTTACGTCCAACAGGAGGCGCTGGATGCACACTTTTCCTGTGGGTAAGTTGGGCGCTCGGGAAAGAGCCCTGACTGGGAACTCCTAGTCCTGGCGTCCCCTGAGTGGCCTTGGTCAAGGGTGTCATCTTCTCTGCACCTGTGGTGCCCCACCTGGAAGATGGGGTGGCCACGCCCACTTTGTCTGTCCCAGGGCTCTTGTGAGGATCCTTGAGGACTTTGTAGCTAGCCAGCTGTGTAGACCCAAGGGCTCCTTTTTCTGTTTGACAGGGACTGTGCTTTGCCACCTGCTTTCTTTCCTGAGACGAATGTCCCTCTTCTTGTTCACTCCTTCCTTTCCTTACTCTCTGGATGTCAGTGTTACAGTCTTGGTTACACGGAGTTATGTTACTTTGTTTCCTCTCAGGGTCTCTGACAGCAGAAAAAAAAATTTTTTTTTTTTTGAGAAATGGGTGAACAATTTCTTTTTTTTCTTTTTCTCTTTTTTAGTTTAAATAAATTGGGGGAAAAAAAGCTTAAAATAAACGAGTTCTATTTTTTATAATGGGAAGCTGAAATAAAAACAAACTACAGCCATATTCCAAACCATGTTTAAATTTACAAACATAATGAAAGAAGCCTGCCATAAAAGTGTACTTTCTGTATGATACCATTTAAATAAAGTTCAAAACCAATCAAAACTAAAAAATAAATTTTTTTTTTTCAAATTCACTGTTTCTCCGAGCTCATCCTTTTTGATCTGTGTTCTGTCCTAAAGAAGATGACAGTAAGGTTTTATAAAGCTGTGGCTAAAATTAAACTTCAGCTTGATGGGCTGTTACTGGGCTGGGGAGGAACAGGTACATTAACCTCCTGGGTGTTTTCATGAAGCCATCCTGCTGAATGCTTGCAAGTGTCTAGTTATTTTCTTTGGTATTTGCTTTCGGAGTTACAAGTTAAATAAGTGAGCAATGAATCTGGTTCTTCTGGCTGTAATTGGGGGTCATTCCCAACCCCCTTTTTGCCCCTCTTATCTCTATCCTAATCTGTCACCTTACCTGTTTCTTTCTGGTGTCCCTTCCTCCCCATCATCATCCCCACCGGCTCCCTTCAAGTTCTCTTACGAGAACTATTGATGTTTCTTCCATGACCGTCAGCTCTTCCTGCTTCTGTGCTTCCCCCCACCCCCATCACCCATGCTTTGCTAAAGCTAAATGCGTTTACTAAATACTCTGCCCACCTGGCCCTCTAAGAGCCGAGGCCCTCCTCTGCCAGGCTCCCCACCTCCCGCCTCCTCACCCCCATCCTCAGAGGTTTTTCTCTTTCCCAAGCGAGTTTGTGGCCTCCAGCTTGTGTTTTGCCTCTTCCACGTTTGGGGTTTGCCCAAATACCCTCTTCTTCAATCCCCGCTAACCTGGTTGGACAGTCAGCTCTGAAACCTATCATTCTCCAGGAAGCATGTTTCCGTAGACGCAACTAATTCTCACTTAGCTCCTGCTCGATGTCCGTTTTGCCCTTGTGCGTCCTCTGCTCTTGAAGTAGGAGCTGTTATCATCTCAGGTACTAACAGAGTCATCGGTGTTTCTCTCGTGTGTCCCTTCTCGTTTCGCCCATGTTGACCCTCCTGGGAGGGACCCTTGTCTCCCATACTGTTATCTTTCTTTACTGTGTCTCAGTTGACATGTGCGAGACAGAGGACCCCAAAATATTTTTAGACTGAAGCCTCACAGGAGGATGAGCCTTGCTTGGAAGAGGCGATGTCCCATCTGGGAGCCAGAGGGTCACAGACAGGACATGCCTCTGTGGTGTGGTCGCCTTTCAATCACCCGCGTCCCAGCAGCGGGAAGGAAGGAAGGTTGAGGTGAAGTACACAGCACTGGCTGTCGGGGGAATGATGCTCAGTGGATCTTTGTCTGGGCAGGACCATCTGGAGAGGCCATCCAGATCCATCACCAGACCCGACAGAACATGGCAGAGCTGCAGGGCAGCGGGCAGAGGGACCCGACCCACTCCTCTGCAGAGCTGCTGGAGTTGGCATACCATGAAGCCACTGGAAGGTGAGGCCGGGCACGGGGTACTGGGTGGGAGGTACTGCGAGAACGCGCTCGGGCACCCAGGGCAACAGCAGAATAGACTGCCCGCGAAACGTCACGTCACGTTCGTGAGACTCGGAGACACCGTGTGCACGCGTGCGGGCCTTTCCTTTGTCAGCGTCGTCCCTGCCACCAGGCCAGTGCACAGCAAATAGCCTGAGATGCTTTTGCCAGAGATGTTCCCCAGGCCCTGCTTTAGCTTCTGCTTTAAGTCAAAACACGCTTTGTCAACCTCAGACATGAGTTTCTCCTAATCCTCAGTCATGGGAGAAAACGAGTTCCAAGGCAGGTGGTTCCGGCTGTGTGTTTTGGGCAGTCAGTCTATGACTTTTGTCATTTTGGTCATTGAGGAATTCCACTGTTGGGTTTAGAAGAAGTTGATGCTAAAAGCAATGGAAACCAAGGCCTGTGTTTATAGAAACAAGTCTTTTCAAACCAGGATCCTGAATGTGTTACAAGGCATCCGAGGAGAGTCAGCCTAGGAAGAAAGTCATTTAAGCCTTGACATGCTCGAGTCCATGCTACACTACCCGCTGTTGCTGTGATCTGTTACCTTTGCAAAGAGCAATCTTTGATCCCTTTTCAGTCATCCCAACATCCCATGGGATGGATGAGGGATACAGGCAGGGCATAACCTCTTTCCCAGGTTAACTTGGTACCTCTATTCAAGCACCTCACGTTGTCCTGTGGGTATCAGCAAGGGGAGGCTTAGGACGGAGGGGGCAGGCATCTGACGTGGCAGTGGGGAAGCAGCTGGGGTGCCAGGACAGGAGACCAGAGCTGGCACACACTCCAAGCCCCGCAGCCTGGCGGCCGTGGTATGGGTCTTAGTGTTTGCCAGCCTGTGTGGCCAAATGTTCAGGCCTGGTTTTGATGAAAACCCCCTGGAGACAGGGTGAGCAGGATAAAAGAGGTGATGATCCACATTAAGCCAGGCGGCTGGGCTCTGTTCTCTGCAGGCACAGCGCTTCCCACCAGCCTGGCGATGGCACATCCTTCTTGAACTTCACTGGAACAGAAGAGCTTCCTGTCAGCCTGCTCAGCAGCAGTGGTGCAGGTAAGCAACCCAAGAGGTAACAGAGTGGGGATGCTCAGAGCAGGCCCACACCTAGAAGCGAGGTGGGAACCAGAAAAGCAGGGCCATGTCTATTTCCGGATCATTTCAGCCACAATTTCGGGTGACCTATTTAGAAGCAGTGCTGTATAATGCATGGAATTATAAATGGGCTGCACTTTACGTTTTTAGCCGAGAACGTGTTGGTCAAGAACACATTTATCATTGGACTGTCAGTGAGTCATGATTGAGGGCTGCTTATGAGATCACTGTAGTGGGCAACACCAGGCCTGAGAGCTTTAAATTACATGTGTGTGTGTGTGGGCAAACCCACCCCCATAAAAACAATCAGGAGAGACCCAGAGGGAGCAGTGTGGTTCCACCTACGAGTTCAGAGAAGAGAAGGGTGACGTTGTTGCCTACAGAAGTGGGCACGCATCTCAGACGCGAAGGGGTAGAATTTGGTCAGGAGGAGAGTGAGAAGGTAAGGGATTCTAAGTGGAGGGAGAGTAGGAACTTGTATTAATACAGGGTTTATGCTTTTTGGAAGCACTTGTATATCTGTTATCTTACGCGATCATCCCAGTAGGGAGTAGGTTATTAAGTATATTTTACATATATGGCAGCATAGCACCCAGAGGTGTGGAGATGTTACACTAATCGCTCAAGCCAGTAGCCAGGTGTCCTGCTGTTTCTGATTTCAGCAGCAGTGTTCAGAGAGCCTTTACAGGGGTAGGGGAACATGAATTTGGATGGGTGGGGGGCAGATTTTGGAAAGCCTCAAAGGGCAGATAATTATACAAAATGAATATGAAAAACATTAAAACTGAAAGAAAAAATGGTGCTGCTACTCTGTGTCTTAGTTTTCTATCAGTTAACCTGCATTTGTGGAACTTGGCTTAAGGAAGGCGTAATGAAAGTGAAGTTGTGTTAAGTTGGTGAATGAAGTTTTCCTCCATTCACGGGTGGATTCAGCCAGCGACGTTTCTAGAGGCCTATAGCTAAGGCTCGGAAACTGGACTGGCAGTGAGAGAATTACTAAAGGATTATACTTATTTCCTTCCTATTTCTAGTGCATCTTTTCTGTCATTATTTTGAATGAGAAAACAAATTGAATAAAAATTTGGGGGTGAGTAAGATACTTTTTATCCCTGTACTCAGGGGGCTAAAAATGTTACTTGTCTACCAGACTCTTTTAAAGTACCTTCAGAATATGCTAAAGGCAACGTTTCTATTGTTTTGCTAAAAGAAGGAGCCATTTTATAGGAACCCAGAGTTTGACCTTCCTGGCTGTTTGGGGTCAGGTTGTACCAAGGAGGGCTGCTCTGGGGCTCATGGGACCACACTTTGAGCGAGTTTCCTGGTGACCTGAAGCTGGGGAACCATGGGCTCAGGTGGTAACAGCACCAGGATTTGCCCACAGTGGTCGTGGAGTGCTTCCGGGCCTGGGGTGGGTAGCTCACGTAGACCAGATGATTCCTCAGAAGACGAGTCTTGGAACTTTACAATCTAGTCTGGGGAAAAGCAGGAAGTTGCAAAGAATCCTTATTCAGCGATTGGTGTGGAAGATCCTCAAATGACACCATCCTAGAGGCCTCTGAGCTTAAGTTCCCTGGTGCACATGCATTGGGAAAGCGGTTGCTGCCCCCTGCACCTCGGGCTCACCTTCTCCCTGTTGGGCTCCTGAGTCATAGATCCATCTACCTGACGGGCCTCCCCACCTGGATGACCCCCGGCTACCTCATCCTTAATTACCGGCAGCTGAGCTCACGTCTTGCTGTCCCCCCCCGCCTGCCCACCTGCCCCTCCTTTTCTGACTCTGGGCCACATTCTCCATTCTCACCACCGTTGCTTTGTTTCAGACCCGTGTCATTTCTGGCCACGATTGTCACCGTAGCCTTCAAATCATCCTCCTGCTCTGTTCGTGTCCCCTCCGATCCATCTCCTGTACTGTCACCAATGGGCCATTTCCAAATGCGGGTCTGGTCTGATCACCCTCTCTGTCCCACATATGAACCGTTTATTGGTTCTTCACAGCTTGTAACGCCTGTCGTCACCTGGGCCCCACCTGCCTTTACACCTTCACCTGCCTCTACTCCCACATAGCCCTGCATGTGGGAAGAACACAGGCTCTGGAATCTTAGGACATGAGTCCTGACTCCACCTCTAAAGAGCGGCGAGGCCCTTGGGCCAGGTACTTAACTGCTCTGTACCTCGGTTTCTTCATCTGTGAGGAGGGTTGAGTATTAAGTGTGATAATAATCCACGCAAAGCGCTAAGGACAGTGCCTGGCACGCATGGTGAGCACTCAGCAAACGAGAGCTGTTGTTGTCATTACTCTTATTAGATGAACACAGTTTATATTCCAGCTGTTGTGCCTTCTCAGAAGATCTTTGTCCTGATGTTTCTGTGCATAGACTAGTCCGTCTACAGAATATGCTTTTTCCTTTATCTTCAACCCCTGATTCTGCCTTGTAAACATCCACTTGGTCTTTATGGATCAGCTCCAACACCACCTCCTCCTTGGAGCCCTCCCTGGTGGTTTTGCTTCCTCCCAGGAGGTGTGAGGCACATTTCCACGTAACTCCAGATGCAGTTGTACACTTGGCATATCCTGGGCCCACTGTTTGTTTCTGCGTCTGCTTCTCCACTAGACTGAAAGAGCTTATCTTTATTTATCTTCTCCTCACAGTGTTTAGTGTGTTTATTGACAAAGACATTTATACTTCTAAAACCAAGCTGCCAGAATGACAGCATTTGAACAACCCACATAATTATTCTGTTTAATTGGTATACGAGCTATCAATTCGTAAATATGTCCTACAGTGTTTAGCTTCTTAGAGCAGGTGTCGGCTCCTTGGGTTCTTTCTCCAGTCAGGGTGATATAGTTAAATAGGGTCATCCTTACCCTTGCCCAGTCCCTTTGTGACCAGGAGCATGTGTTTTCTAAGGGGCCAGGGTTGGGACTTCCCTGGTGGCACAGTGGTTAAGAATCCACCTGCCAATGCAGGGGACACGGGTTCGAGCCCTGGTCTGGGAAGATCCCACATGCCACGGAGCAACTAAGCCCGTGCACCACAACTACTGAGCCTGTGCTCTAGAGCCCATGCTCCTCAGCAAGAGAATCCACCGCAATGAGAAGCCTGCACACCGCAACGAGAAGCCTGCACACCGCAACAAAGAGTAGCCCCCACTCGCCACAACTGGAGAAAGCCCGTGTGCAGCAACGAAGACCCAACGCAGCCAAAGAAAAATAAATTAATAATTAATTTAAAAAATTAAGGGGCCGGGGCTCGTGAGGAGGTGGTCTAGCACTGGCCTCGCGTGGGAACTGACTCTAGTCTTTGCTCCTGTACTTTTTCTTTTTTTTTTTTTTGCGGTATGCGGGCCTCCCACTGTTGTGTCCTCTCCCGTTGCAGAGCACAGGCTCTGGACGCACAGGCTTAGCGGCCATGGCTCACGGGCCCAGCCGCTCTGCGGCATGTGGGATCTTCCCGGACCGGGGCACGAACCTGTGTCCCCTGTATCGGCAGGCAGAATCTCAACCACTGCGCCACCAGGGAAGCCTGCTCTTGTACTTCTTGATCAATTATGTCAGCTAGCCACAGAGAGAAATTAGGGAAAATCATTCTAATTTGTATTACCGTGTGCAATGACCAGTTACTGTCAGATCTACCTTCAGGTATATCCAGAATCTTAGCATGTCTCATCACTCCACCAGTCATAGCCCAACCCAAGAGGCCTTCATCTTTCACCTGGATTGTTGCAGTGGCCTGCTAACTGGTCTCTCAGCCTCCTCCCTTTGCCCTGCCGTAGAGTTTATTTTCAGCACAGTGGTTCAGAGTGACCCTTGGAAAATAGAAGTTAGATCATGAAATGGACATAAAGATCTTCACCTGCCTGCCTGCCTCACAGAGTTGTTGAAGGACCAGAAGTAGATCGGGTTCCTTCAGGGCAAAATTATCACACTGGGTCCTTGTCTGGGGACAAAGTGGGGGCCGAAACAAAACTAGTGAACATTTCCCTCATTAAAAAATGGAAGAGAAACGGGAAAACCTCATCTGTGACCCACCTCTGCCTTCTGGCCTTGGCGGTTTGCACCATGAGCAGGCATGCAGGCGTGACTCCGATTTCGCCTGCATTTGGACCTGACTCATAGGTGAGTTGTGATTCACAGGGCTGGCATCTCTGCGGGTTTCCCTCCTGGCCCTGTGCTGCCCAGCAGGAACCAGGTTGTTGGTTGGTCTGGGCAGGCAGCGTTTATCCCTCTGTTTCTTTAACTGGGCACCCGTTTATAAGACTCGTCAGTGTCATCCCGCTGATGGGGGTAACTGTGCTAGAGAATTTTGATAAAGAAAATCAGTGGACGCCAAGTTTTCTTTCTCTTTACTGTCGGGACTCTGAATCTGCAACTTGGTGTTTGTGTTGAGTTTTAGATACGTGCAGCAGATTTGGACCGCGAGCTACCAGGCAAAGTAAATCAGAGCGCACAGTTACTCACCCAGGCCAGGCTGGGTGTTTGTGGGGAAGTACCATCTCTGTAGCCCAGAGAGAAGAAGTGACTCGCCCCAGGCACAGGTGTCCCCTGGAAGCAGCCCCAAAGGCCCCACACGGATTACCTTTTTTGGCCAAACGTTAGCAACCAGAGAACACATTCACACTGCTTGACTCCGAACAGCTGTGAAAAGAGACAGAGCTGAGTTGGCTCTTCTGAGCATTGGCTCCCCGAGCGGTGCGTCTGGCTTTCAACTTTGAGAGTGAGGTTCATTCCCAAATGTTGGGTTGGAGCAGAGCCGCCCGCCCAGGAGGTCTCCCCCCGCCCCGCCCTCCCAGGTCGTTGGGTTCTTCACATGCCAGTGGTGAGTCTGCGGGCCTAAAGCTGAGCCTCAGAGGCAGAGCTGCAGGGAGAGGCTGTGTGCTGGGCTTGAGCTGCAAGGAAACTGTGAAAGTAGCTTCGAAGAAGCCTTTAAAATATTTATTTCTTCTAATTCTTTTCATTAAATTCTTTTCATTTCTTTCAAATAAAATGTGTTTGGGGATGGAAGACAGGGGAGGCACAAAAGGCTGAACATGCTTTATCCCTTAGAGATGGGCAGGTCTGCTCTGGGCCTAGAAGCCAGAGGTGCTCCGAGAACCCTTTGATGGGTTGCCTCTTTGAACTCAAACAATTGCTCACACAATTCTTAAGTTGAACTGTTTCTTTATGAGGGTAAGAATTTCAGTTCTTGTAGACAAAGTCTGGATTGGGTTAAAAAAAAAAAAAAAGGGTGCTCTGATGATGAAATTTAGAATCCAAACCCATGAGGCGATGTATTAGTAATTCTCCTATTGCTCGCATCGCTCGGAGAATGCCGGTTTTATAATTGCCTTCATACCAGTTCTCAGGCCAGACAAGAAAAACCACCCCATTGCTTCCTTGTTATGCTTTGTGTTTGTGTGAAAATGGATGCTGTCAGTCAGGCTAGCTTTTTCAGAAAATTTAGCTACAAATGGCTTTTGGCTGTTGGCAGAGAACAGATAACGTTTTCAGTAGATGAAAACTGGTGACCCATTTGGATAGTCAGGAAATAAAGCATCTGTGGAGTTGCACAGAAAGAGTCTAAATGCAGGTGTCACTTCCTTACTGTGTGATCTTCAGTTACTTACTTAACTTCTCTGTGCCTCAGTTTCTTTATCTGTGGAAAAGGGATAACACCTACCTCACATTTGCCTCAGTGTGGGTTTGAATAAAATGAAGCACTGTTATTTTTCTGACTTAATAGATTGTATCTTCTTATTATGATGGCTAGTAATTTTTAAAAATCTACTGAAGGCAGCTCCAAAAAAGAAGTTCTAAAATTGTTTTGGCCAAGTGACATCATCTTTCTGAATTAAAAAAATGTATATTTACTTTTAATTTACATACAGTAAAATTCACTCTGTTTAGTGTACAGTTCTATGAGTTTTGACAAATGCATAGAGTCATAAGCACCAACAAAAACATCAAGATACAGAACATTTCCATTACCCCTCAGATTCTTTGTGCTGCTTCTTTGTACTCAATCCCTCCCTCCTCCCCTGGCAACCACCGATCTGTTCTCTGTCCCTTTAGTCTCTCCCAGCAAGTCTTGCACATGGAATCATACAACTTGAAGCCTTCTGAGTCTGGCTTCTTTCACTGAGCATAATTCGAGATTCATCCAAGTTGTTGCCGGCATCCCCAGTCGTGTTCAGTACTTTTTATTGCCATATCTTATTCCATTGTATAGATGTATTAGTTTATCCCTTCACCAGGTGGAAGACATTTGGGTTGTGAATAAAGCCACACTTACATAACTTACATAACAGGTTTTTGTGTAAGCATCAATCTTCATTTCTCTTAGGTGAATTTCTAGGAGTGGGATTGCTGGGTCAAATGGTCAATATATGTTTAACCTTTAAAGAAAGTGCAAAACCGTTTTCCAAAGTGTTGTGCCATTTTGTATTCCTACAGTCAGTGGATCAGGGTTTCCGTTGCTGCACATCCTGGTCAGCACTTGGCTTGAGCAGTCCTTCTAGCCATCCCCAGAGACCCGGGTGCAGCGGTATCCCACCGAACTTCTGATTTGCCATTTCTCTAATGACTAATGACATTGAGCATCTTTTCACGTGCCTTCTGTATGTGTGTCCATATCTTTTGCCCATTTCCTCATCAGGTTGTTCTCCTGCTCTGGAGTTTTTAGAGTTCTTTATGTGTTCTGGATACATGTCCTCTGCCAGAGGTGCGATTTGCAAATACTTTCTCACAGGTCGTAGCTTGTCCTTTCAAAAATTTCACAAGGGATTTGTAAGTATTTGTTCTTGTTAGAAAAGATTCAGCTGACACGAAAGTATTTACAGTAAAAAGCCAAAGATCTCCTTTCCCTCCCACCACTTCCTCCAGCTTTCTTCCAGGAGATAGCCACTGTTGACAGTTTTGTGAGGATCTTTCCAGTCCTATCCTAATTTTCTAGTAAATGTAAACGTGCGGCTTTCGGGATCTTAGTTCCCCAACCAGGGATTGAACCCCTGCCCTTGGCAGTGAAAACGCGGTGTCCTCACCACTGGACCGACAGGGAATTCCCTAGTAAATGTGTTTTGAAAGGGACATTTGATTTTTTAATTTTTATTTATTTTTGGCTGCGTTGGGTCTTTGTTGCTGCAGGCGGGCTTTCTCTAGTTGCGGCGAGAGGGGGCTACTCTTCATTGCGGTGGCTTCTCTTGTTGCGGAGCACGGGCTCCAGAGCGCAGGCTCAGTAGTTGTGGCGCACGGGCTTAGTTGCTCCGTGGCATGTGGGACCTTCCCGGGCCAGGGCTCGAACCTGTGTCCCCTGCACTGGCAGGCGGATTCTTAACCGCTGCGCTACCAGGGAAGCCCTGAAAGGGACATTTAAATATTGAAATGTGTGTTTTGAAATTAGTTCTATTACTTTTCAGTCAATAAGTTGCATTGAAATGCATTGCATTTCAATGCATAAGTCATATTCCAGGAAGCCATGATTCAGGAAAGAAAATTTCAGAGGATGACTGTTAAGTGGACTAAATTTAAATAGGTCATCCTGTGTTTGCTAAAGGTTGCTCTAATTAGTTGAAATTACTTTGAAATTCATCCTGTTTCTGTTTTTTTTTCTTTTTTTTTTTTTTTTTTGCGGTACACGGGCCTCTCACTGTTGTGGCCTCTCCCGTTGAGGAGCACAGGCTCCAGACGCGCAGGCTCAGCGGCCATGGCTCACAGGCCCAGCCGCTCCGCGGCATGTGGGATCTTCCCGGACCGGGGCACGAACCCGTGTCCCCTGTGTCGGCAGGCAGACTCTCAACCACTGCACCACCAGGGAAGCCCCGTCCCGTTTCTTATTCTAAGTGGTGGGTTGCTGTTTGCTTTTGTGCATGTGCCCTAAAGGTCCCATTAGGCGAACGGTATTGATAACCTCAGAGTAAAGTTCTGGCTCCTTCCCGAACTTTAGATTGCTCGTTTTTCTTTGATGGATTCTTTTGTGCTGTTGGAGATACTCAACACAGAATTTGTACTTGGTTTTTTATTTTTAGCTACAGTTTGGGGCTTTTTTTTAAAACCATAACTGGTCAGAACTTTTATTGCAGAATGAGTCTCACTGACACAGATTCTTTTCATCTTTCCACAGGTATGAATCCTAGGACCCAGAATAAGGATTCTTTAGAGGACAGTGTTTCTACCTCTCCAGACCCAAGTAAGAGGGGCCTGCTGACGGGGGAAGGTGGCAGGGAGGTGGGGGCGTGGGGGTGGATGGTCAAGGCACTGGGGGAGCAAGAGGGAGCCCTTTGGGAAGAGAATGGTCTGGAAGTTCACATGTCTCTGGGTGGTGAGGGGAGAGGGGAGACTCTGCAGCCTCTCCGATGGAACATGAGTGGCAGGGAGGCCAAATGACCTGTTCTGGAATGTGATTCGGGGCCACACAGGAAGGGTAGCGGAATTCCCAGAGCTGGCCTTGGCTCTCAAATGCTTAATGATGGCTCTGGGGAGAAGTCGGAAGGAATAAGACCTGAAACTGTTTACATCCCTGTAGTTGGAAGTGTTTGTCTGGGTTGCATTTGCTTTGATCATCCTCGTCTATTGAAATAGCTGAATATCTAAATATCAACAACAGCAAAAGAGCAGAAAAAAAAAATTCTACTGCTTGGTCGATTTTGCTTTACTTCACTGTGACCAGTGGATATATGTACATCACCAAGTCTTTTTATCCCCACTTTTAAGGAACTTAACAATCATTTCACTACTTCTCCAGGTCCGGCATACTGGTCATTTTTCATGGCAATATCAAACACATTATTAAATCGTGCTTTGGATAATCATGTCTTAATGGTGGCCATTCGGGTGATTTCTAGTTTTTTAGCATATAATGCATGGTGCAGTGGGTGTGTTTTTTTCTCTTGGTTCAGATCCTCGGAATGTATTCCAAAGAATAGTTGGCAGATTGATTGTTTTCTAGAAAGCTGCCGGCCCTGAATAGATGAGCCTGTTTCTTCTCTACAACCCCAGCACTGGATTTTGTCACCTGTGTTTATTACTGTTAACTGAATGATTCTGAGGTGGGACCTCCTCAGAGGCCTCTGCAGGGCCTGAAGATACTGGAGGTAGAAAAGAGGCCACACAGACCTTTTACCCATGAAAAGAACATCATCAAGCTAAGAATCGGGAGCTTTTCTCACCACGGGGTTTGAATTCTCCGTATCTCAGTGTGTGCCCGCAGACACCATTTCTAAAAGGTTTTTATAATCTTGAGGGTCAGGAAGCTGGTGACGGCCAGAACGATGTAAGAAGGCACAGTGATAGAGTGTCTTCTGTTTCTGGCCTCCCCACGGGGGCTGCATTGTGTGCCCACCTTCTGCTGCTGGTTCTAACCAAGAAATGTGAACAAATTCATCCCTCGTCTGCCCTATGGGGAATTGGGGTGTTAACTAGGTTATCGTGGGCTGTGTCGTTTTTTAAAAAAATTTATTTATTTTTTAATTGAAGTCTAGTTGATTTACAACATTGTGCCAATCTCTGCTGTACAGCAAAGTGACTCGGTTATACACATATAGACTTTTTTTTTCCGTATTCTTTTGCATTATGGTTTATCACAGGAGACTGAGTATAGTTCCCTGTGCTATACATTAGGACCTTGTCGTTTATCCGTCCTAAATGTAATAGTTTGCATCTACCAACCCCAAACTCCCAGTCCATCCCTCTCCCTCCCCCCTTCCCCCTTGGCTGTGTTTTGAGTTCTTGAAGTATTAAGGAGTTAACAAGACCTGTATAGAGTCAAACGCATAGACTCAGAGAGTGGAGTGGTGATTGCCTGGGGCCTGTGGGGAGGTGGGCAGTAGGGGGGGTGTTGCTGATTGGTGGGCGTAAAGCTTCAGTCCTGGGAGATGAGTAAGTTCTGGAGACCTGCTGCTCGGCACTGTCCTCAGTTAACAATACTGAATTGGACACTTACAAATTTTGTTGTTGTTGTTTGTTTTTTTAAATTTTATTTATTTTTATTTATTATACAGCAGGTTCTTATTAGTTATCTATTTTATACATATTAGTGTATATATGTCAATCCCATTCTCCCAATTCATCCCACCCTGCCTCACCCTACCCTCCACTACACTTAAAAATTTGCTAAGATGGTAGATCTCACGCTAAGTGTTCTTACCACAATAAAATAAAATTCAAACCAACCAACCAAAAGTCAGCCCAGGACCTGGAGTGGAGACGGTGGAGTTAGGCCTGTTGCAGGTCAAGTCATCTTCCCCAAAGCAGGGCTGCCACACAGGGCATGTTTCCTGCTGGGACTCAGGGTGCAATCCCCTTCTTGTCCCTAACTCCGGGCTCAGGGAGGCTCTGTTGCCCTGGGTGGTGTGTGTCGGTCACTGAATGGAGGAAAGATCCCTGAGCAGAGTGACTTCTGGCCCTGTGACCTGTGGTGGGTTCGGCTCGGCCAGGTGTTTAAAGGGGCCTATGATGCCTCCACACCTGCTCGGAGGAGGTGATGTGAGGGGGTACAGCACACGGTAAGTCACAGGGCACCACGAGAAGTGAGGTGCGTGAGGGTCTCACTGGGAATGCAGAGGCAGAGGCGCGGAGTGTTTCTGTTGCTCGTTGCTCCCTCGCATGGAGATTTGACAAATAATTTTCACTTAAATGACTTAAGAGAGAATACCGCCCCATTACTTTAACTCTGATTCTCAACCGGGGAATATTTTGCACTTCAGGGCACATTTGGTCATGTCTACAGACATTTTTGGTTTTCACAACCGGAAGATGTCACTGGCATCTAGTGAGTAGGGACCAGGGATGCTGCTCACATCCTACAATGCCCAGGACAGCCCCCACAGCAAAGAGTTATCTGGTCTAGAATAGCCTTCATGCCCCGAGGTGGAGAAACCCTGCTTTACCCAAAGAGCAGGAGGTTTTGGACAGACCCCTGTGGTCGGGCCCACTCTGCTGATGGCAGCTTTCATTTCTAGATTGTTAAACTCTGTCTCCTAAAGTTCCGGCCTTGTAACTCCCAGACATCCTTCCTTGATTCCTCTTCCTACCCTTTTGGATCTGTGACTTATTTTTGCCATCCTGAAAGCGTTCCTGAATTCTGCTCCCGTGTGCTATTCGCTCCAAAATCCAGCTCCAAAATCCGGCTGCGCTCTCCTCCTCTCCCCACCCAGCCTCTCCATCAGCCCAGGGGAGGCTTCCAGCTCGAGCCTCTCTTCCGGTCTCGGAATGTTGATTTGCTTCGATGTGTAACTGCCTGGCCTGGCCTGCCCTGCGGTAACCTCACTGGCATCGCGGCTGTAGCTCATGATCAGCAGAAAATGAAAAGTATCGGCTGTGCATCCCATTTGCATGATGGGATTGGATAAGCACTGCGTTGTCTAACAGCCTCTGTTTCTCTCTCTTTCTCCCCCCCCCACCCCTTTCCTGGCAATTTTATCACCTGTCACCACCTACTTTCTCCTTCCCCCTCCCTTCGTCCCTCCCCCTGTCCCCCACCCCCCACCCCGCCATCCTACACCTGCCTGGTGACTACACGTACCTTCCTCCCTGTTCACACGAGGCAGTTCTGACGCTGTCTGCTCCCCCTGTAGTGCCAGGCTTCTGTTGCACAGTTGGCGTGGACTGGAAGTCTCTCACTACTCCGGCGTGCCTTCCCCTCACCACGGACTACTTCCCCGACCGCCAGGGCCTGCAGAATGACTACACAGAGGGCTGCTACGATCTCCTCCCAGAGGCCGACATCGACAGGTTGGTGGCAGAGGAAAGGCGCGCAGCTTTTGTTTCTCCCAAGACTGGTTTACAAATCGTTAGTTTCACTTAACCACCACAGAAGGGTCATCAGGGCTGGCTCATGGGGATGAAGCCAAGGACCGGGGGACTCTATGAGTGTCACACGGCCCTGGGCCAGGCACGTCCTGTGAACAGCCGTCTGTCTTTTCAGGAGGGACGAGGAAGGTGTGCAGATGACGGCTCAGCAGGTGTTTGAGGAGTTTGTCTGCCAGCGGCTCATGCAGGGCTACCAGATCATCGTGCAGCCCAGGGCACAGCAGCCCAGCCCCGCTGGCCCGCCCCCGCTCAGCAGCAGCCCGCTCTATGGCCGTGGTGAGCTGTCCTCTTTGGATTGTAGTTTCTCTTCTCTACTAAGTTTGTGCAAGCAGGTTCTCAAGATAGTAGGGAATACATACATTTAGGAGTCATTGTTTTTCAACACACACTTTTTTTCCCTCTAAATCTAACTTTACATGAGAATTAAACTCTCCACTGGGTTCGGAGTTATGTTAAAACTCTCCTTTTAAGGTAGAGGGTATGACCAAGTTCAGGAAGTTCCAGCCTGGCTTGAGCAGTACCTCGGGGTCCCAGGCAGCCAAGCAGGGGCTGAGCTGTCAAACTACAGGGTGAATATTCCAGACCCAGGAGCCTGGGTTTATGTCTCACACAGGGCCTGACACAGTAGGTCTTCTCGTGTTACCTGAATCTCAAGTTTATACTTGTTGTTTTTTGGGTTTTTTTCCTATTCTGGATTCATGTTCTCTTGTTTGTCACTGCAGCTCAGTGACTTGAAGCCGGGATGGTTTGTCCCTGAGTGGCAGAGGCTAGTGAGTGGCGGAGACTCAGTGGCACCGGCTGAGTCAGAGCTGGGCTCTGGAGGGCTCCTCTGAAACAAGTCAGGCAGCGAGAATTACATGCAGGGGCCTGGAACCACACAGCGGCGGTCACTTCCTGGAACCATCACTGAGCATCTGATAGTCCCCTGCTTCCTCCTTGTAGATAATGAGCTCCCCTCCTCCCTAACCAGCCAGCACCAAACCTCAGGCCATCTTTGGCTTCATTAAAGTTCCTCTGGGGACTCCCCTGGTGGCGCAGTAGTTAGGAATCTGCCTGCCAATGCAGGGGACACGTGTTCGAGCCTGGTCCGGGAAGATCCCACATGCCACGGAGCAGCTAGGCCCATGTGCCACAGCTACTGAGCCTGCGCTCTAGAGCCCGGAGCCACAACTACTGAGCCTGCGTGATGAAACTACTGAAGCCCACTTGCCTAGAGCCTGTGCTCCGCAACAAGAGAAGCCACTGCAATGAGAAGCCCGCACACCGCAACTAGAGAAAAGCCCGTGCGCAGCAGTGAAGACCCAAAGCAACCAAAAATTTAAAAAAAATCTCCTCTGGTTAGAGGATCAAAGAAGCGTGGACCTGTTAATGGGAGCTTAGCAGTCCTCCGGTCCAGGTCCTGTTGTTCACGACAAAGCTTTGGATTCCCTCTGGATTTTCTCTAAAAGCCCCTTGTGATATGTATCACGTGATGCCTTTTTCGCACATTATAGACTGTACTGAATAGTAACCTTTCTGAGTGCCAGGATGATTTCAGCTGCATCTTGTTGTCCTCCACCACGAAAACCACTGTGCCTGGTGTACGACAGTGTGCCTTGATGAATATATGACTGTGTTCATTCATTCGTTCATTAGTATTTTTTCTTTTGGCTCTGTTGGGTCTTCATTGCTGCGTGCGGGCTTTCTCTAGTTGTGGCGAGCAGGGGCTACTCTTTGTTGCGGTGCACCGGCTTCTCATTGCGGTGGCTTCTCTTGTTGTGGAGCACGGGCCCTAGAGTGAGTGGGCTTCAGTAGTTGTGGCACGTGAGCTCTAGAGCGCAGGCTCAGTAGTTGTGGCGCACGGGCTTAGTTGCTCCGCCACATGTGGGATCTTCCTGGTCCAGGGATCGAACCCGTGTCCCCTGCACTGGCAGGCAGATTCTTAACCACTGCGCCACCAGGGAAGTCCTCATTAGTTTTTTTTTTTGCGGTACGCGGGCCTCTCACTGTTGTGGCCTCTCCCGTTGCGGAGCATAGGCTCCGGACGCGCAGGCTCAGCGGCCATGGCTCATGGACCCAGCCGCTCCGTGGCATGTGGGATCTTCCCGGACCGGGGCACGAACCCGTGTCCCCTGCGTTGGCAGGTGGACTCTCAACCACTGCGCCACCAGGGAAGCCCCTCATTAATATTTTTGAAGCTCCTGCTCTGTGGGGGAAAATAACATTAGTCAAACTATGATATACAATTCCACGTTGCAATAAAGACTGTGAGGGGAAAATCAGAGGGCTGCGAGAATATTTAATACAGGACCTGATCTGGTCTGGAGAGTCAGGGGCGGCTTCTTTGAGGAGTTGATGTTTGAGCTGCTGCTGTACCTGAAACACATGCAGGAGTTTTTAGTGAGAGAGGAGTGGAGGGCAGGAACAGGTGGGCCAAGCATGCCAGGCAGCAGGGTTAGTATGTGCAAAGGCCCTGTTGGCTGGAAGACCTCATGAGACTTTCTAGGCACCCGAAAGAAGACTGGCGTGGAGAGCACTGGGAATAAGCCAGCAATGTGGCCGGAGATGTCAGGAGACCCAGTCTGCACAGGCCCACGTGAAGGATTTTGTTCTTATCCCAAGAGCAGTGGGATGAATCTGCTTTTCGTGTCAGTGGCTCCATCCAGGTTGCCTACTTCCTTTTCTGTGAAATAGCACTTTATCAGGTGCTACTGAAAATACAAAGACGAACAAGATTTGGGTCCTGGCCTCCTGGAACTTTTGGTTTGTCAGGGTGTGAGACAGAGGCACACAAAGAGCTACATCCAGGGTAGAATTCACCGCTGATAGGGTCTGATAGCTTTCTGGAGGAAGTAGCATTTGATGGTGACCTTAAATGATCCCTAGGATTTCGACAGTCGCCCAGGAAGAGAAGGCAGAAGAAGCAACAGGAGCAAATGTTTGGAGAAGGAAATTCGAGCAAATAAGTCTGAAACGTGGTGCAGCAGTGTGGGCGTCATGGGGGCTGAGGGCCGAAAGCTAGGTTGGCCACCCCCGCGGTTGAGGGCCTCAGATGCCGGGTGGCAGCTTGTGCCTGAGGGGAGTGGAGTTCCATTTTAGCCAATTAACATCTACTCCGGAACTTTCCTTCACAGAGGACGAGGCATTGGGCTGTTCGGCCAGCTGTTGTAGGCACCCCCAGGCTCTAACCTCCTGCTGGCTGGTTCAGTAACGGAAAAATCTGCCCACTTCAGGACTTTTTTTTTTTTTTTTAAACCAAGAGTATTTCTTTTCCATGAAACTGCCCCTGGAAAGAAAGTGTTGCCTCTTTTGTTTCTCCTTTTCTAAATCTATATGGAAGAGAAGCAATTGCCTGTTAAAGGAATGACCCTCAACCAGATGGAGGAAATTATTTATTTTTTTCCCTATTAGGCCTTGTGTCCCGAAACCGCCCTGAGGAGGAAGACCAGTACTGGCTGAGCATGGGCAGAACTTTCCACAAAGTCACACTGAAGGATAAGATGATCACAGTGACACGATACCTTCCCAAGTGAGTCCTTGGGTATTTAAAGTTTCCAGCTCTGTCCTAAATTATGTCAAACTACTAAGTTATGTTTCTAACACATACTGTCCACATACTGAATTATGTGTATAACATGTAATTCAAACCAAGGAGGTTGAGTAATTGGTTTTTCTTTCAGAGTTACTGTTTTGCTCTCTAGGGTTGTATTTTATGGTTGTAGCTCACCTACTTCCAAAAGGGATTTGATCCAGCTTATAATGTTTAGCATGAGTCTTAACATGCCAATTAAAAATAAAGAGTATGAGGCTAGAAGAATGAGAAAGTTTAAGAAGAACTGAGACATCTCCATTACCAGTTCCCTGGGATGAGTTTTGGTTACTGTGGTCGAGGGTTGAGTGCCAAGGATACTGCTAAGTGTCTTGAGACAGAAAAGGTACAGGAGACTTGGGGGGAGGGGGGGATCCTTGTTTGGACCTCAGGCCACACCCTTTGTTTTTCAGGTACCCTTACGAATCTGCCCAGATCCACTACACCTACAGCCTCTGCCCCTCCCACTCAGACTCGGAGTTTGTCTCCTGTTGGGTGGAATTCTCGCACGAGCGGCTGGAGGAGTACAAGTGGAATTACTTAGACCAGTACATCTGCTCTGCCGGCTCCGAGGACTTCAGGTCAGAGACCCCGATTTCACTTTCCATCCTCGCCGCCTTGTGTGTGTCCGTATTTTAATGTCTCTGTCCTTTCTCCTGATTGCAAAATGATGCCTGTTTTAGAAGAAAAAAAAGAAAAAGAAAATGGAGGGAAATAGCACATCTGCATTGGGTTAAAAACTCAGTGCTGAGATGGACGTGGCTGGTTGTGCAACAGTGTGAATGTACTGAATGCTGCTGCATTGTGCACTTAGAGATCATTAAAGTGGTAAATTTGTTATGTATATTTTACCGCATGAAACAACAAACAACAGCAAAAAACCTGGTGAAGATGTGCTCTTTCTTTAAAAAATATTTATTTATTTATTTGGTTGCACCGGCTCTTAGTTGCAGCAGGTGGGCTCCTTAGTTGTGGTTCATGGGCTCCTTAGTTGCAGCAGACGGGCTTCTTTAGTTGAAGCACATGAGCTCCTTAGTTGTGGCTCTCTGGGTCCATAGTTGCCACACACAGTCTCCTTAGTTGTGGCATGTGAACTCTTAGTTGCGGCATGCATGTGGGATCTAGTTCCCTGACCGGGGATCGAACCTGGGCCCCTGCAATGGGAGTGCGGAGTTTTAACCACTGTGCCACAAGGGAAGTCCCAAGATGTGCTCTTTGGTGGAATGTCAGTGCTCTTCACATTTTCCTGACTGCTTGTGACATCTTTTTTTTTTTTAATTGAAGTCTAGTTGATTTACAATGTTATGTTAATTTCTGCTGTCGAGCAAAGTGGTTCCGTTATACACATATATACATTCTTTTTTTTTTTGTATTCTTTTCCATTATGGTTTATCATAGGATTTTTTAAAAATCGTTTTTCAGCTTTATTGAGGTATAACTGACAAAAATTGTACATATTTAAGGTGTACAATGTGATGGTTTCATATAAATATAGATTTTTTCTTTCTTTTTATTGGAGCATAGTTGATTTACAATGTTGTGTTAGCTTCTTCTGTACAGCAAAGTGAATCAGTTATACATATACATATACCCACTCTTTTTTAGATTCTGTTACCATGTAGGTCATTACAGAGTACTGAATAGAGTTCCCTGTGCTATATAATAGGTTCTTATTAGTTATCTGTTTTATATATAGTAGTGTGTATATGTCAATCCCCGTCTCCCAATTTGTCCCTCCCCGCCCCTTTCCCCCTTGGTAACCATAAGTTTGTTTTCTACATCTGTGACTCAATTTCTATTTTATAAATAGGTCCATTTGTACCATGTTTTTTTTTAGATTCCACATATAAGTGATATCATATGATATTTGTCTTTCTCTGACTTACTTCATTCAGTATGACTATCTCTAGGGCCATCCATATCCCTGCAAATAGCATTATTTCACTGTTTTTTTATTATTATAGGATATTGAATATAGTTCTCTGTGCTATACAGTAGGACCTTGTTGTTTATCCATTCTATATATAAAAGCTTTGTGACCTCTTGTTTTTATTTTATTTTATTTTATTTTTTTGGCCATGCTACGAGGCATGCAGGATCTTAGTTCCCTGACCGGGGATTGAACCTGGGCGCACAGCAGTGGAAGTGCCGAGTCCTAACCAGTGGACCACCAGGGAATTCCCTGTGACATCTTGTTTTTAATTTTTCATTTTTACGCATGATTTATGGTTGTGATGATAAAAGGCCACAGCGGCACTGGGCCTGGGTGCACAGAAGCATTCTGACGTCTCTGGGATAGAAAGTAAAAGCAGCCTTGGAGTTCTTACCTCTCAGCCTGCGTGAAATGCAGCATCAGATGAGCACGTGCTCCTGGGCAGATGGACGCTTGCACCCTCACTCCTGGGGGCGTGGGCGTTGAGATGGGATGCTTACTGGGGTGCTTTTATCATCTACTTTTTCTCACCACCACCCCTTTTCCCCTCTGGCCCTCTGTAGCTTAATTGAGTCTCTGAAGTTCTGGAGGACCCGCTTCCTGCTGCTGCCAGCCTGTGTCACCGCCACCAAGCGCATCACAGAGGGGGAGGCCCACTGTGACATCTACGGGGACAGGCCTCGGGCAGACGAGGAGGAGTGGCAGCTCCTGGATGGCTTCATCCGATTCGTGGAGGGCCTAAACCGGATCCGCCGGCGGCACCGCTCCGATCGCATGATGCGGGTGAGGCACCACGGACCCCTTGGGGGCTGGGCCCGGTCTGGGATGCAGGGACCGTCTCCTCCTGTGTCTGAGGCCTCTCGCCGGCCAGTTTCTTTACTCCACAGCTGCCCAGCGTTTATCTTCAGTCCAAAGAAGTGGGTTCTCCTCCAGAGCAGGGTGAAGCAGGGTACACAGCCAGCCACCGGGCTGGGGCCACGCATCTGACCCGAGGATACAGCCCTTTGTGAGCTCCCCACTGGGGACCCGGCGTCAGGCACAGCTGCTTATGTGACTGGATTGCTGGTGCTGGATTGCTGGATAGAAACTCGCTCAAGAGGGTGACAGCGGCAATGTCACTTGTAGTGTTTCCTGCACCCTTGGGCCTTCATTCAACCACTCACTCCCCAGTGAGGATGCTGAGGCTCGTGGGGGTGATGGGATGTGTCTGAGGACACCGAGCTAATAAAGGGCTGATCTGGGATGATTCAGAGTGTGTGTGTGTGTGTGTGTGTGTGTGTGTGTGTGTGTACACATACCGCTCTGTGAATTTTACAAATGTATAGATTCACATAACCACCCCCACCACCACAATCAGGACATGGAATAGTTCCATCAGTGCAAAAAAACTCTCACACTACCCTTCAGAGTCACACTGTCCCCCATCTCTAACCCCTGGCAGCCACTGGTCTGTCCTCCATCACTATACTGTTGTCTTTTCCAAATGTCCTATAAGTGAAATCATACGATACGTAACCTTTCGAGGCTGCTTTCTTTCACTCAGCATAATGCCTTTCGGGTTCATCCAACTTGTCGCTGAAATCCACGGTTCATTCCTTTCCATTGCTGAGTAGTGTTCCATCATCAGCCGTGTTTTTATTTTTTGTTTTTAACCTCAAGTTCAGTGTTCTTTAACCCAGGCCAGCTGCCTCTCGTACACAGCATCATTTCTGGGAGAGCTTATGTAGTGGAAAGAACCTTAGTTTTTTTTTTTTTTTTTGCGGTACGCGGGCCTCTCACTGTTGTCGCCTCTCCCGTTGTGGAGCACAGGCTCCGGACGCGCAGGCTCAGTGGCCATGGCTCACGGGCCCAGCCGCTCTGCGGCATGTGGGATCCTCCCGGACCGGGGCACGAACCCGTGTCCCCTGCATCGGCAGGTGGACTCTCAACCCCTGCGCCACCAAGGAAGCCCAGACCTTGGTTTTGAAGTCAGTTAACTGGAGTTTGAATTCCAGCTGCCGTGCGATTTGGGATAAGTTACTTCACTTCTCTGAGACTTAGCTTCTTTTTCCATAAATTAGATGTGATGTTATTTACAAGGAAATCCTTGAGCCATTGATTGAGAATAAAATGAGATGCTATACGTAAACCGCCTCAAGGAGGCAGTGTGTTTTGAGTCCACAGCTATTTGGGACCTTCAGTTCAAGCAAAAAGCCGTTTCCTGGCATTTCCTGATCCTGAGACCCCATCTTCCCCAACTGCACTGATGGGCTCCCAGAGCCTGAGGCACAGCAGACGCAGCAGCATCTGATGGCCTGTCTCCTCCTCTATGCTTTAGAAAGGGGCCGCCATGAAAGGCTTGCAGATGGCTGGGCCCATCCCTACCCACTCCCTCGAGTCGACCGGCCCCCCGGTTGGGAAGAAGGGAACCTCAGCTCTGTCTGCCCTGCTGGAAATGGAAGCCACTCAGAAGTAAGTACCTGGTGGACAGAGACTCGTTCCCATCCCCCAGGCCCCAGTGCGGTGAAATGTGACTTCTGTCTACCAAGGAGCCAGTAACTGACAAAAAGACACATATGTGAAAAGAAAGCTAGGTTAATACCTGGTAAGTGTCGAATGTCATGAAGTAGGTCAGAAGTTAAAAACTTGCAGTCTGGGACTTGATTTGAACTACAGATACAGTTGGTTTGGTCCACAAGGTGTTTTTTTGTTGGTTGGTTGGGCTTTTGTTTGTTTTGTATTTTTAATAGACTTTCTTTTTTAGGGCAGTTTTAGGTTCAAGGCAAAACTGAATGGAAGGTACAGAGAGTTCCCATCTACACCCTGTCCCTGCACATTATCCACATCCCTCACTGAACGGTACATTTGTTGCAATCGATGGACCTGCATTAACACATCGTAGTCACCCAAAGAGCACAGTTTATTTACATCAGGGTTCACTCTTGGTGTTTCACATTCTATGGGTTTAGACAAACTTATAATGACATGTAGCCACCGTTATAGAGTAGTTAACATTGCCCTAAAAACACAAAATACTTTTTAAATATTTGAGCCAAATTTTTTCGTTTGAAGATTTCATATAAAAATCTTGATTTCTTAATGAATTCTTACATGAAAAAATATATAACATGGTTATATTGTATAAAAAATATAGATAATGTAATACGAAATTATATTATGGGTAATATGTAACATCCAACTTTGCTCTAAGTGGTGGAGGCTCAGTTACCACTGGGTCCACGTTCAAGCCCAGCCACGACGGGCTGGCACTTTAGGTGGACTAGTGCCCCTGGTTTACTGTAGAACCAGCACGCCGTCTGCTCTTGGACTTGTCTTGGCCCCTCAGACAAGGGCCACCTGACCAGCTTCTCTAGGCATTTGAGTGTGTGGTCCCTTTGTAAACAGTAGGTGCTGCAGCTCTTAGGACCCCCGTGGGACCACATCTTGCTTTGGGAGGGCAGGGACGGCGTCACAGGAGGTAGGATTTAAGATGTCCTTGTAGAAAGGGATGCATTTATATGGGGGGTAGGGGGAGGACTTGGGGAAAAGGAGAAAACATTGCCACGAGCAGGTGGGACCTACTCTGGGAGGTCTTCCCTGCCCCCTCCAGCCTTCCAGCCAGATCAGATCCCTGCTGTACTTCCTGGTGTCTGTCTGGTGAGGGGGTCCGTGCCATGCCCACAGGAGCCCAAATATGTTAAGCTTTCAGAAGGTAACATGAGTGAGCCCGAGGCCCAGTGGGAGATGCAGTTGCAAAGACAGCATGGGAAATCGGATTCCAGGCTCTTCTTACACATTCTCATAGCAAGAGCGACCCTTTGAAAGTTTATTTTAATGGAAAATTTCAAACAGATTAAAAAAAAGTAGACTCGTGTATTAAATCCCTGTTTACCCATCACCCAGCTTCAATGATTATCAACTCACGGCCAATCTTGTTTCATTTATATCCTGCTTGCTCATATCTTCCTTTTTATTTCTTATGAAATCCCAGACATCACACCCCTTTGTCTATAATATTTCAGTGTGCATCTCTGAAAGATAAGTACTCCTAAAGCAAAACTGTAATACCATAATTTACCTCAAAAGTCACAGCAGTTCCTTAATATCATGTAATATTCATTCAGCATCTCTGGCAGAAGTGGTGTTTGCAGAGATGGGTCCTGTGTACAGGAAGGCCTGGTGGGTGGGCCCAGGAGGCAGAGGCCTCACTAGTCCAGGCGAGAGGCAGAAGAGGCTAGAGGGTGAGGATGGGATGGAGAGGAAGGGATGCGGGGAGAGAAGGGAAGAGCGTGGCCATGGTGACAGGGGAGCAGATGAGAGGAGGAGAGCTGGGGTAGGTCGGGCTCATTACTGAGGGCGCTGGGGCCTCCAGAAAATACCTTTATCTGACCAAGGAAAGACCCCAGAACTCCACCTGGCAGGTTGTCCCTGTAGCTAATCACAGACCTTTCCTGCTGGAAAAAAGAACAAGGAACATATGTTGCTGGGAGGGGTGTGAAGTTGGGGGCAGGGGAATCTTATTTTAATGTGTCAGTGAGTCATCGTTCAGTGCACCCCAAGGAGCCTCTTTCTGCTCAGACTTGAAGAGGACGGGTACTTTGGGGTGGCAGTCTCCCTGGGTGTGTGTGGGGAGCTCAGCTGACCCCACAGCAGGAGGCAGGACAGATGACCGCTCCTAGGTGATGTGGTGTGATTTCTCAGAGCCGGAGGCCGAGCAGAGGGAGCGAGACCTTTACATGACGTTTGCTCACACAGCATTTTTTACTTTGTGTTTTTCTTTATTGTTTTGCTACACCAAGCAGATCCAATTTTATTATGGAAAACTGTTATAGCCATACGAAGAAGAGTTTCAGAAGTTTCACCCGTAGTCCTGTCATCTTACCACGCGTGTCTGTTTCCTCCATTTCCCCTGGGTCTTTACCTGGAGGCGTGCACCTGTTGTCAGGCTCTCGTGGGAGGCAGGGGCCCTAGGAGCGTGGCTGTGGGCAGTCTGGGCTGCAGGTGCCAGTCCGCAGCTCTGCGGCTCCTGTTAGTTGGGGATAAACTGATGTCAGGGAGTCAGAGCAGGGAGAGAGCCCACGTGGCAATTGTCGCGGCCTCTGGGAAGAAGGCAGCGTGCCCCATGCGTGTTCTCACGTGTGGGCTTGCACAGTACAGCTAGTCCTTTTGTGACATCCCCCTCCTGAGCCGTGAGACAAGGAACCTCCAAGGGCAAGGACGGGTCCTACTTGTCTCTGAATCCCCGACTCCTAGTCCACGGGTCAGCACGTAGATGGCAGCTCAGTACATGGGGGTTGTCATGTGCATCAGACGAGGGGACCCTGCGGGGCAACCGAGGCTTCCTGCCACCACCGTCGCAGCCACGGGCTAGGCCACAGCCCCCAGGAGGCGCAGGAGAGCGTCCCAGTGTGTGTTTGCGGATGAGGCCCAGAGGAGCACACCACGATGTGGTGCAGAGACAGTGCACTGTACGTGGACCAGGTAGAGTCAGGCTTTTAGTCTGCTTTTCTTATATGAATTACACCTCTGAGTACCCAAGTGATTGGTGCAGGAGGTGTCTCTCTCCAATATTCCAGCTAATGGGTCCAGAAGGAGCGCTGGAACATTACCACATGTGGGCTCTGATGCGCTCACGGACCTAGCAGAGATCACCAGTGACCGCTCACATCGCCAGATGCTGTGGGCCTCCATGTAGAAGCACACAACACACTGAGGAAGAATTACTGCCCCATCAAACCTAAATGTGCTCAAACCTCTAAATATAATTTCTAGTGCTCAGGAAGTATGGGGCGCAGAGGAACACGATAAACAATAAAGGGATATGATCAGCATATCCAGACTGTAAATTTACAGGACGAGTGAGCTACTTTCTTCCACAAATAAATTGCAGGGAGATGGAGGGATGAGTGGAGCTTTTAGCTTAAAGAATACTTGAGAGACATAACTGACTGCATGTAGGGATTTTAACTGAATCCTGTTTTGAACAAACACACAGTAAAATCTTTTTTTAAAAAAATTTATTTATTTGGCTGCGTTGGGTCTTCGTTGCTGCATGCGGGCTTTCTCTAGTTGCAGTGCGTGGGCTTCTCATTGCGGTGGCTTCTCTTGTTGCAGAGCACGGGATCTAGGTGCACCGGCTTCAGTAGTTGTGACTCGCGGGCTCTAGAATGCAGGCTCTGTAGTTGTGGCACACAGGCTTAGTTGCTCTCTGGCATGTGGGATCTTCCTGGACCAGGGATTGAACCCGTGTCCCCTGCATTGGCAGGTGGATTCTTAACCACTGCGCCCCCAGGGAAGTCCTAAAATCTTTTAAAGATACAATATATACTAAAGTGTTTGTGGATGAAGTAATAGCATGTGTGAGTTTTGCTTCCAAATAATCGGGTGGATAGGGATAGATGAAACAAGATTGGCTCTATCAATAAATAATTCTGGGGTCCAGGTAGATAAGAGTTCGATTACATTATCCTCCTTATTTTCATATGGGTTTGAAAATTTTCCATGACAAAAACCAAAAAGGGAGAGTGTAACAGGTTACTATGGAAACTGATTTTTAATCTCCGATATGAGGTTACTTCACCATCAGTAAGAGATGTGTCAGGCTTTAAGATGAGGGAAATGTCACAAATTGGCTTCCCGGGGAAACGGATGGAGACAGAATTTAGTCGTGGGCTCAGCCCCCGTGGGAGGGAGGGGGCGGAAGGCGGAGGGGACAGAGGGAGAAGCTGAGATGCAGGAAAGCCCAGTGACGGCCTCGGGCAACTCCCTCAAGCCCTGGAGCTAGAGCCACCTTCGGAGATGAGCCGGGTTGGACCAACAGGGCCAGGCCTTTACACCCCTTGGTGATGTTCACTGTCCACAGGCAGCCCAGGGAGGGGCTCGGGCTCTGCAGCTGGGCCGTCTCTGGAGGGGGACAACATGCCCAGTTCCCGTGTCAGCAGGGCCACGGCAGAGGGTCTGGGTGGCGCCTCGAAGTTCCCACCACGAGAAGTGTGTGTTATGGTAACAATGAAGCACTTTAGACTGTAATGTGAGTCTCCTGGAACTTACCAAATAAAAATTCAATGGTATATTAAAACAGTCTAATTTGGGGGTAGCATTTACGTTACCATAGTTCATGGCTTATCTTAGTACGGAAAAAAAAATTAGGAAAATATATGTGAAAGTAGGCATTTATGGATACCAGAACTGAGATGGGAGGAGATGTCATAAGAAAACCATAGTTGTCTTGTGTCTGAGATAAATGCCTGTTAGATTAGTGTGTGGCATTTTTTTGGGGGGTGGGGAGGGCTCAAGTGTGTGCATTTGCAAGATTAACGGATCTTCAAAATGTATAAAGAGTCGACACATTTCACCCTGTTTAGTTAATGCGGAATGGTAACGCAGCCCTAACGTTCAGAATGTGCTTCTGCTGGTATATTTAATAAAAACTGAGAAAAAGTTTCTCCCAGAGAGTTAAAAAAATGGTGTTCATGGACAGAGTCACTCAAACCATGTCACTTGCCTTTTCAAAGTAATACATAAGCCCAGGTGCTGCCAAGAGGCTTTTAAAATTGAGCTGTTTTCTGATTTTCCGTGGCAGCTGGTGATTGTTCAGGACAATGAATGAAATTAAGGGCACCACGTAGGGCCTGAGGATTAACAAAGCGGAAGAGCGTGTTTCGAAGGTGTTGGCAACAGAGCTGCCTTCGCTTCGTTGTGGTTAACATGGGTCCTTCCCCAGGGGGCTCTGAGCAAGGACCGCCCTGTGTTTTCCCCCCTTTCAGGTGCCTGGGAGAACAGCAGGTGGCGGTGCATGGGGGCAAGAGCTCCGCCCCCCCAGCCGAGAGCAGCGGCGTAGCCATGACTCCCACCTACGTGGACAGCCCACGAAAGGTAAAGGAGCCCCTCCAGTGGGGGGGCTGGCGTGTGCGCTCAGGGACCCAGTATGGAGGGTAACACGCAGCCCATGAGTCCAGGACTAAGTGTGCTGAGGATTTGGAGGAATCCTTTGCAGCACTGCTATTTTGATGCAGGGACTTGCCTGCTCACGGTTGTAAGGACGCTAACTGCTAGATGAAAGCAGATGTAAATCAGTCAAGCTAAACTCTATCTATCCGAGATCTGGCTCAAGCTGTGACACTGGCCTCTGGTTTTCCTTCAGCCCCATCTTCAGCCCTCCTGGTGGCGGGAGGGAGGTAGAAAATGACTGAAGCAGCTTCTGGGAGAGCTCACTCTTTGGTGAATGAAATTCCCATCAGTTTGCTTAGACTCCTAAGAAGTAGTCAGACGGGAGCATCCTGGGAGATGGAAACCAAAACCTGAGGCTTTGGCCTCTATACGGAATAACAAGTACAGTAGAGGAGCTGAAAGCTCCACAGGTCAGGCTTGTTGTAGCTTTTAAGACCAATAGATGTGTCTCTGCCAACTCCTTCTCCTTGGAAATTCAGAATCTGATATCGTTCTGATGTGGCAGGGTGAGCTGGCTACACATTCTCTTACTTGGTTTCTCTCACTCGGAAATGAAGGAGATTCAATAGATGTATTTTATTTTTCAACATTATGGTCAGCTTGTATATCCATCTGCATATTTATTTATTTTACTTTCACATAGTGAAAATTTCCCCATGTCATTATTTCTCCAAAGTTTGATTTTAAAAAATAACTATATAATATTTCATCGTATGATTAGACCTTTGTTTATAACTTCATTTTTTGTTAAAAAAATGGTGGTTTCAGATTTTTAAAAATAGTTTTTGGCAATTATTCCATAAGTTTGTATAATTATTCTGCAGTGTATCACAATTACAAGTAATACTGCAAACATCCTTGCACATAATTATTTGATCACATCTCTGATTGTTTCTACAGGGTAAGTTCCTAGAATTAGACTTCTAGGATGGAGGGATTAAAATCTGAGAAAAAGTAGCAACTGAGGCTGCAGGCAGTGTGTGGCATCCATAGGCCAGAGACAGCAAACCTCAATAAATATTTTAGGCTTTGTGGGCTGAGAGGGAAGATCAAGGCTATTGTGTGGGCTCTTCTGTAACCATTTAAAATCTTAATGGTTCTCAGCTCACAGGCTGGAATAACCAGGTGACTGGATTAGGCTGTAGGCTGTCGTTTCCGCAAACCCAGCTCTAAGGCAGTGACTCTAGGTACAGTCCCAAGGATAGTCTGTGCGTCAAGAATGACCTGTTGGTGAAGAAAGTCTTTTCACCTGTCCTCACTCACGGGTACATCATCTCAGCAGCGTGAGCACCTCTGCTTCTGTATGTTCTGGCAGAGAAGGGACGCAAATAGAACGTGAGAACACACAAGTGCCTGTGTGCTGTTCACTAGCTGTTACGTCCACCCACTGCCATCTTTGAGGATTAGAAACAGTGCGGGGGACAGTACTGAGAAGTACAGAAATTACAGAACCACAAGCATTATGGTTAAAATACACCAACAGCCAAATAGGAGATCGTGGTCTAGAACACTCCCTTCATCTTCCAGCTGGACACTGAAATCCATGTGGATAGCCATCGGTCTGCTGGGTGTAGATTCCCAAGTGGTCCAGGAGAAGCAGAGGTGTTAGGAGATGGCCCAGCACTCTCCAGGCAGCAGCTGTGTCAGGATGTGTAGAGGGTACCCGAGTGTGCATCTCCGCAGACATGTGTTTCCTCAGCTTGTTACTTGAGCTCGTAGTGGCTGATGGGCGTGGCAGCAGTCCTGGTAAAATGGACACCGAGATACTTCAGTGATTCTACTTTTAGAATTTAAAAAGTTTTAGGAAAGCAGGGACCTTCAGGTGTATCAAGTGGCATTTCCGAATTTCAGTGATAATAAAGCATAGAAAGTAAAAAGATTTTGAAGGGACAAGAGGACACTTCTTGACCTTAAGAAAGAGGGAGGGAGTGGGTCTTTGGAAAAGTTCTCTCTGTCATTTATGTTTCAAGTACACGGCAGCTTGAACCCCACAAGAATAGGGTGGGGAGGGGAAAGCTGCTTCAGGAGCCCCTCCTGGGGACTGCATATGATTTTGTTACACAACCAGTGGGGGAGAAGGTATTGCTGCTCCTGTGTTCCCAGGTTGCTCAGAAAATTAAACAAGAACTTTTCCTGCATAATGTATCCAAAATATCATCACTTTCAATATATGATCTATATAGAAAATTAAAAAAAAAAAAAAAAACTTTTCCTGCAGTGAATCCTCTTCTCCCATCTGGCTGCCATGTTACAGGCGGAAACGCAAACGTCAGGCCTCCGTGCGTCTCCCAGAGGCCTGCTGGTCACCCAGCCAGGCGGGAGGCCAGGACGCTGCCCCCAATCCTGCCCCATGCCCCCCTCTGCAAGCTGCCCTGCGGCCTTCTCCTCCCTTCGACATAGGTCTGAGGATGTTCAGAGCTATGTGGAAGGACGCAAGCAGCCAAGCCAGGCTCTGATGAGATCTGAGGCGCTTGGACACACCTTCTCCCCCAGGTGCTGGCTCCCACACCACTGGGATATTCTGCCCAGGAAGGTGTGAGTTTCTGCTAATGCTTCGCATTTGGATATTTTCCTCCTGGGTGGATCTCTCTCTCTCTTTCTCTCTCTCTCTCCCTCTCTTTTTTTTTTCCCTTTCCCCTCATGTGCCCTTCTTTCTCTCCTTCCCTCCTTGTTTTTGTTTTTTGCTCTCGTCCCCCCCTCCTTCCCCGATGGTTCGCTGCTGGGCCACGTTCCGTCCCTCTGCCCCCTCGCACCTGCTGCCGCTTCCTGCCGCTCTGACCTCAGGACGGGGCCTTCTTTATGGAGTTTGTTCGCAGCCCACGCACAGCATCGTCCACCTTCTACCCGCAGGTCAGTCCAACCCCAGGGCCCCGAGGCCCGTGCATGCCTGTCCGTCGCAGAAGCCGCGACCTGGCCTTCAGCTCGGCTCTGAACGCGTGGAATTGGGCCGAAGCCGAGTTTGAGGGGCAGTTGAAACTGAATTCAGTCTCAGAGGTGCATTTCCTTTCTTGGTGTTTGTGGTGACACAGGGGGATGAGGAGATTAACGTCAGAAAACATGCTGGCACGTGTGGCTTAATGTGTTCCCGTCTTTGTCATGTGCTGCCACTGACTCTTGGCCACGGGGCAGCATCTTCCTATTTAGGTGTTTTTGGCCATATGACATAAGCAACATGATACATGCTGACTTAAGGACAGAACTCTTATTTTTTTCTTCCTAGTACAAGCAGATAAATTTATAGCAGTGCGGCAGGAAGTGGGGAAGAACAGAGCAAGCAATTACTACCAGGCATGTGCTTTGTCATAGACTGAGGGTGTGCGTCCCTGGGCAGCTTGCCTCTGGACTGTCCTGAACTCACGTGTCACATAAAGGGTTTGGACCCACCTCAAGGGGCTTCCAAGCCTTAAAACTCTTCACTTACTATGTGCCAGGCTCATAGTATTATTTCAGCTCATCCTCACAGCGTAGCCTATGAGTTAAGCAGAAGTTTTATCCCAGTTCTACAGATGGAGAAATTGAGGGCCAAAGAACTGTGCTTCACACAGTACAGGGTTGAGCTGGGATTTAAATCAAGACCAAGATGCTTGATTCACTACCCCCACCCCATAATTAGCATCGGTCATTGCTGTGCTGACAGATCTTGGTGAAGAGAACCTGGGCTCCCTGCCCTTTATTGAGGCCCCTGAGTATATGTGATTGACCTGGTCACAGAGATTTGAAAGGGAGGAGAGGGTTTGTGCAGAGCAGGGCAGGCTCAGGAGGACGGACGTGGGAGGTTCAGGGCAAAGGTTTAGGAACCCTTATTTGATGGAAGTGAGAAAACCAACATGGATTGAGGACCTGCTCTGCCAGCTACTGTGCAAAGGGCTTTGCAAACAGCCTGTGAGTCCATGAGGTACATATACTATCACCCCATTTTCCAGATGAAGAAACTGAGGCTTAAGTATGTTGCCTGGTCAAAGGGCCCGGAACTAGCAAGTGGCAGAGCCCCTCCACTGTTCTGTAGTTCACACTGGTGTCTTCCCTTTCTTGGGAGGCCAGAGGGCATCTTGGGTCTGTGCTGGGCTCTTCCCAGTGAAAGCGCGACCCTGGGCAGGTCCCCGTTGGGGCCTCTGAGTCCTAATCCAGCAATCACCATCCGTAGGAGGCAACCTGCCCTTGTGGTTTAAAACAGACTCCGGTTGGAGTTTTTAACCTTTTACTTTCTAACAATAGACCCTCTTGTGAAAAGCTTCAGACTTAGATTAGAACTTAACCTAAGATAAATCAACAGAGCGGGAGAGAATTGTTTTATACATCCTATAATACTCCACACAGGTTCACGTGGTGGAGTTCACCGGAAGAACAGAAGTGGATAAGTTCCTGGAATTGGAAACAGCAAACAGAGATGAGGAGTTTATGTTACCCACCATTAAAAAAAAAAATGATCCTGTGTAAGATGTAGTAAGGGAGCGCTCTGTACTGATATGAAATTAAATTGAGCTGTGCTGAGTGCCGTGGGAGATACAGGGATGAACACGACACCCTGTGGTTGTTGCTTGTTTGATGTCTGTTCCCCCCTCCTCACCCCCAGAGGGTGAGCACCGTGAGGGCAGGGGAAGTTTGTTTTTTGGGGGTTTTTTTTTGTTTGTTTATTTAACATTTTATTTTATATTGAAGTATAGCTGATTAACAATGTTGTGTTACTTTCAGGTGAACAGCAAAGTGATTCAGTTATACATATACATGCATCTATTCTTTTTCAAATTCTTTTCCCATTTAGGTTGTTACATAATATTGAGCAGAGTTCCCTGTGCTATACAATAGGTCCTTGTTGGTTATCTATTTTAAATATAACAGTGTGTACATGTCAATCGCAAACTGCAAGGGAGGGTTTTGATGAGGGGTGATATTCCTTCCTTCTCTGATGATATAAACCTTGGAAAACATCCTGGCTGTGGGGCTGGGGTTATTCTCCAGCTCTGCAAGGTATATGGGATTCCGTCATGAGTGCTTTTACGAGGCCTCTCTGTGCCCGGATGGTGCTGGGTGGCTGGAGGCCAGGAGCCCTGCTTAACCCACCTCGTCTCCAGGTGGGACACTGGCCTCAATGCACAGTTGAGGGCTGGGCTGGCGGGTCCTGCTGTGTCCTGGTGGCTGGTTGTCCTCCAGCAGGAGCAAGTAGGGCTCTGACAGGCATGGGGTTGGGGGCCATGCGGGCACGTGTTGTGGTTGATGCTCATCTCAGAGGCGTCCTTGGGAAAGCCCCCTCCCTCAGCTTCTCCCACAGCTTTGGGCGTGTGGGAAGGTGGGAGGAGAAGGGGTTGGTGTTGCTGCTGAGGGTTGTTGGTTTGTTTGTTTAATTAACTAAATGCCAAACTTTATTTGGATTTCACTGGTTTTTCTGTGAACGTCCTCTCTGTTCCAGGGTCCAATCCGGGGCACCATGTTGCATTTAGCTGCCATGTCTCCCCAGTCTCCTCTGGTCTGTGACATTTTGTCAGTCTTTTCTTGTTATTTGGGTTGGTTTTTTTTTTTTTTTTTTTTTAATGACCTTGATGGTCTGGATGAGTCCTGGCCAGATATCCTGTAGAAAGTCTCCAAATCTGGGTTGGTTTGATGTTTTTCTCATGGCGAGACGGGAGTTATAGGTTTTTGAAAAGAATCCTCAGAGGTGAAGTACCCATCTCATCACATCCCATGGAGGCCCACAAGGTCCACACAACATCATTGGTGACGTGAACCGTCATCGCTTGGTGATGTGGTACTTGCCAGCTGTCTCCACTGTGAAGCTGCTGTTTCCCCTTTCTTTCTATACTCTGGAAGCAGGTCACTAAATCTAGCCCACTCCAAAGAGGAGACAGGAGATTAAACTCACCTCTGGAAGGTCCCATCTGCACAGGTTTAATGGGGTCCTTCTGTAAGGAAGGTTTTGAATGAGGTTCCTAATACAAAACCCATCCCAGACCAAGCACCTCCCTCTGATTGGCTCTTTTCAGCTCTCCGTGTGAGACAACGGCGGTTCTGTCCATCTCTTTGTCTGTCTTTTCCCACTGGTCTTATTCTAAAAAGTTTCTTCGGGTGGATTATGGAAATAAATGCAACCTCCAGAATAAAAATGTGACTAGATGGGGAAATTCAGGAAAAGAAAAAATAAGACAGGACATCCTACGAGGTCTTATAACGTACTTAGAGTTTCCTGCTAAATTCAGCTCTGCACTTCCTGGTAGCCAAAGAAAAGTGGGAAACATCTGTTCCAGGATTCAGAGTGGTCATGAGATAAAGACAAACCAGTTGTTGGGGAGAAGCATAACTTTTCCTGGTATTAAGATCTGAGCAAAATGCCTTTCTCTGTGGCCTCTTTTTTATTTTTTAAATATTTGTTTATATAGGCTGCACTGGGTCTTAGTTGTGGCACACAGGATCTTCATTGAGGCATGTTTAGTTGCAGCATGCAGGCTCTTAGTTGTGGTATGCATGTGGGATCTAGTTCCCCGACCAGGGATTGAACCTGGGCCCCCTGCATTGGGAGTGCAGAGTCTTACCCACTGGACCACCAGAGCAGTCCCATCTGAGCAGCCTCTTGAAACATGGATGTTGTGTGATATGGAGCAGGGGTGGGGCAAATCTGGCCCACCATCTGCTTTTGTCAATAAAGTTTTATCAGGACAAAGCCACACCCCCTTCATTTACATCATTGATGGCTGCTTTTGTGCTTTTTCACTTATACAGAAACTGTATAAGTTTCAACAGGCTTTATAGCCCACAAAGCCTAAAATAATTACCATCTGGTCCTTGACAGAAAATATTTGCCAATTTCTGATTTAGAGGATAATTCTTAACCACTTCCTGGCTCAGGCTGGTGGGGCAATTCTCAGGGGCAGTAGACGAGAGATGACCCCACCAGAGAGGCAGCACCTAGAGGCTTCTGTGCCTGAGAACTGAATCTAGTCCCCTCCTTTAGCTTCTAACTTAATTTTTCGGTGTAGCATCTATTCCTAAGTCTTACTGGTTGGGGGCAGGTGGTGGCTGGTAATTGCAAACTGCTTCTTGCTGCATTTCTCAGTATTTATGGTGCTGGCAAAGACTTAGTGGTCCTTTTTTTTTGGCAGTTCATTGAACCTGATGTAGGAGAGCCAATTGGTTCTTTTAGAACCAGGGGTGATTTTGTCTCCTAGGGGACGATTGATAATACCTGGAAACATTGTTATTTGTCACAGCTGGAGCAGAGGGCGATGATAAGGGGGTCATTACTAGCATCTGGTGAGTAGGAGCCAGGGAGCTGCTCAGCACCCGAGGATGCACAGGACGGTCCCCACAACAAAGGCTTATCTGGCCCCTAACGGCGATAATGCCGTGGTTGAGATGCCCTGTTTTATTTATTTTATTATTATTATTTTTTACCGTTTATTTATTTGGTTGAGCTGTGTCGTAGTTGCAGCAGGTAGGTGGGTTCCTTACTTGTGGTTCTCCAGGTCCTTAGTTGTGGCATGTGAACTCTTAGTTGCAGCATGCATGTGGGATCTAGTTCCCTGGCTAGGGATCAAACCCGGGGCCGCTGCATTGGGAGTGTGGAGTCTTAACCACTGCGCCACCAGAGAAGTCCCGAGATACCCTGTTTTAGAAGGAGTGATTTTTCCATCATCCGATAGAGTATCTGATAATATAAGGCTCCATTCTGGAAGTACTCTAGAACCCCATGTAAGAGGGACTAGGAGTCTTAGATTTTTCCAAAAGTGCTCTGGAAGGGTTGCTGTTCTCTCCAGATGTTTGCTGTGGGGTGCAGCCTCTCTAGGTGGGCAGGTCATAGTCCTGCCCTCCAGGCCGTTTAAAGGGAATGAGACAGATAGAAAACCATGACATGAAGCAAAACCTGGCAGCTCCCAGGCAGGGGTCAGAGACCCAAAGTAGAGAGACAGTTTCTGTTTGGGGATGGGGGCAGAGTGAGTCAGGGAATGTTTTACTAAGGGAGCAGCATTTGAAACACAGCGTTTGTAGCCTGTGGTGGTGGGGAAGGGCGTCCCAGGTTGGTGGGGCACACAGACAGTTTTAAACACACAGGGTTGACTCGGCTGGAAACAGAGCCGTGGGTGAGCGTGGATGGGGCAGTTTGAGCCAGAGCTCCGGTGCCGCAAGTCGGTTCTCAGTTCGGTAGCTTGTGGGGAGGCTTGAAAGATTTCAGAGTAACGGAGTGATGAGATTGGAGCTATCCTTTAGGAAGATGAAGCTGGAGTGCTCACAGGTAGGGTGTGTGTGAGGTGGGGGGGTCAGTGGGAGCCAGGCGGTGGGGCAGGCACGCCTGAGGGGTCGTGGGAGTCGGCAGACGGGAGGCCACAGGACGAGGCCTCTAGAGGTGAAGCTGGAGAAGGGAGCTTCAGATGCACCTGAGCTGTGAACCTGGGCAAATGGGAAGACTGATTGCACCTGCGACAGGCGCGAGTGAGGAAGACTGGGGGCCAGGAGAGCTGCTTGTCTCTAACCGTGCTCTCTCCCTTCTCCCAGCCCTGAGGAATGATGTTGACTTCTTTACTCCCTTGGTGGGGGTTTTCTTTAGTGTAAATCTTGTGGTTTGAGTCAGGTCCTGGTCCCAGGGGTTCACTGTGCACCTTGGCCTCCCGTGGCCTCAGTTTGCGGCACAGGAATCCCCCCCGCCACTGGCTCCGATAGAAGGGGGCACACGCCAGCAGGGTGGTCCCTGGACTCCTTTAGCTCCTCAACCAGGGACTAGTGGGGACTGGGAATGAGAGGAATGGGTAGGACCGTGCGTGTGAATAGCCTGAAAGATTTTTTTTTTTTCCCTTTGGTGTTAACTTTTAAATCTCCTACAGGTGTCTGTGGACCAGACGGCCACCCCGATGTCGGACAGCACCAGTCTGGGGGTGAGCACAGGCCAGTCCGTGGACAGAGGCAACAGCCAGACCTTTGGGAACTCGCAGAGCTCAGGGGAACAGGGCTTCCCCTCTGCAAACTCCAGTGACAGCAGGTGAGACCCAGAAAGGCCAAACTCATGCTCCTGGGCAGTGAGGCTGGTCTGACCTCAAAGGCTGCAGAGACCAGGGGTCCAGATCCCAGGCCCGAGGTCTGACTCGGCCAAAAGTTATATCTGGGAGCCCAGACAGTCGGTCCTCACCAGCACCTTTCGACAGGGCTAGTGGTCAGTGCCCTGCCTTCCTCACAGGACAGCTAAGAGGTTGCCGCAGAGACACAGAGAAGCAGCAGGCACTGTGCAGGAGTGGGCTTCGGGAAGGGGGCCCAGAGCGAACCCGTCCTGCTGCACGGGGCGCCCATGGCCCAATGCCTTGCCTATGTCAGGTGCAGTCAGTCCACGCCACCTGAGGAAATGGACGAACAGTGAATGGGTCGATTATCGTGCCCCAATGTGGCTCTTTTCTTTTCTTTCTTTTTTTTTTTATTTTGGCCGCGCTGTGTGGGATGTGGGATTTTAGTTCCCTAACCAGGTATGGAAACCGTGCTCCCTGCAGTGGAAGCGCAGAGTCCTAACCACTCGACTGCCAGGGAAGTCCCTCCGTGACTCTTTTCTTGTTCCTGAATAACCAGGGGGAAAAGAAGCTGCTTGGAGCTCACTTGCTGGAGGAAGTGCCCAGCTTTTAATGCTGTTGTCAAATCTGAGAAACTTCTTTTTTATATCCTTCCCAGCTGCGTTTGGTTTATCGTAATTCTGTCCAGTCTGCTCTTGTTCCCTCACTGCACTGACTGAGTGGTCCTCAGCTAAATGGTCTAAGAGACATGACTTTGGACCTTTCACCTGAGCGCAGAAGGTCATCTGAGGCAGCTCACCTGGCTGGTCCCCGTCAGCGGCCACGCAGTTTCCTTTGCACGTCACACATCCTGTGCTGGATTTACCTGCATCTCGTCTATACTGGCTGGTAGAGGTGGTCAGTTTGGAGGCGGCCGCAGGCCTGACCTTGTCTGGCCTCTGTCGTCTCCCCAGGCCCACGTCCCTGCCAAGTCTGGCAGACGCTTCGGCTCCGGCAGCCCAGGGCACAGGAAAGGCGTGCACTTCTCTGCTTCCTTGTTGCTCACGTGGCAGGTTCTCTTCTGCTTTTGGAAGAGGAACTGGGAATGTTTAGGCTGGAGATGAGAAGGCCAAAAACAACACGAATCAGGACCAATGACTGAATTACAGAGAACACACTCCATCTCACGATAAAGAGCTCCCAAGCAGCTGGTTCTGCCACTGAAGATGTTCACACAGTGGAGCGGCCTCTGTCCAGACTCTTGTCGCGAGGACTCAGGCATTAGTTCACTTCCAGGGTCTTTAAAGTCTTCTTTAACCCTGAGATTCTGAAATGCTCCAGTGGGTCCTGGACCTGCCTAGTAGGAAGAGGAGGCTGGGACTGAGGAATGGGAGGGGTTTAAGGAGCTTCCGGATAAGCCCCAGGTTTGGTGTGATGGGTGGCCCTGTGTGTCCCATGCCCAGTAATCTGGGCTCGGTCGCTGAGTATTAAGCATGTTTAAGGGACCATAGTACCATCGAGGAAGAACTCGGGCAGCAGGTGACTGAAAGATCTGGGCGCTGGAGCAGACAGACGGGATTCAAATGATGACCCTGACGCTTCCCAGCTCTGACCTTCACCAGCTCCTTTTACATCTCCAAGTTCCAAAGGGTGGATGGTACTGTTACTGTGTTTAGTATGGTCTACCATTTTGGACTTTGTGGGTGTCAGTCCCATGCACAGTATTTTACACACACTAACCTCACAGCAACCCTGGAAGACAGGAACAGTATCATTCCCAGTTTTCAGATGGGGAAACTTAGGCCAAGAAAAACCAGAGGCCCTCCAGCTGATGGTGATGATCCTGGGATTCTGCCCCCTGTGCTCTGACCATGTTACCTAGCGTTCTTTGGTGAGATTAAATGATGTGATGTGTGAAAGGCCCAGAGCATTCTTCTAGAGAGATTTCTTGGAAGGGGTCAAGCCTGACATATTATTCAGAGGGGAGATGCTTATTAAAGGAAGCAAGTTTGGACAGAAAACCACTTTGAATCCTTTTTTTTTTTAAATGTATACATTTTGGAAGCAGGAACCCCCCTGTGAGATATCTCCAGGATGTAACTGTCCAGAATTTGCTTGAATGCCTTCAGTGTCCATATCAGCCTGGTTTCCAGCTCTGTAAGAAGCAAAGCAAGAGGGTCAAGACTCGGGAATTTCACTCTGCTTCTCTGTTACAGCTCTCAGCAGTTGGCGGCCAGCTCCTTGACGTCCTCCTCCACCCTGGTGGAGATCCTGGAGGCCATGAAGCACCCCTCGTAAGTGGCTTCTCTCATGAATGAGTGCAGGGGTGGGAGGATCCCGTGGCCCAAGCTGGGGTGGTGCTCAGGCAGCGTGGTTTGGTGGATTTATACCTGACTACTGCTCAGCAGCTGTGAGACCTTGGGTGAGTTACTTGATCTCTCTGAGCCTCTGTTACCTTGTTTGTAAAGTGGGATTATAATGGTTGATTCACAGGATCGATGTGAGGATTGAATGAAATAATCATGTAAATTACCCAGTTTGATGCCTGACCAGCATAGGTGTTCTCTGAAGGCCAGGTTCTCTCCTCCCCCTTCTCCTTTTCCCCTGTAACACCTTCTTTTGTCCTGTCACAGGGATTTCTCTGAGTCTAGGATTAATGTGGAGAAATTGAGCTGTGGGGATCCTCACTTCAGATATCAAATGTTTTAGTAGGGGTCCCTTCTTTTTTAACCTTCTCTTTCTGCTTGTTGCCGCCTTGGAACTCAGGACAGGAGTCCAGCTGCTCCCTGAGCAGAAGGGCCTCTCACCGTGCTGCTTCATCAGTGCGGAAGTGGTACACTGGCTGGTGAACAACGTGGATGGGGTGCAGACGCAGGCCATGGCCATCGACATCATGCAGGTAAGACCACAGAGCGGGGGCCCTCACCAGTAACGAGGTCACCAGGTGGAGTAAGAGTCTGTTTTTAGTCAATGTGAGGCCTGTCTGGGATCAACAAATCATAGAGCAGGTCTTGGTTCGAAAGGCACTACTTTACCTTGACTTAAACATCGGGCATAATCTGCCACCGGAATTGAAATGTTTTGGGCAGAATCTGTGCTTTTGAACCTTGGGGGAGTCTCTGTGAAGGATCCCCAGGCAGTGCCCTCCCTCTGCCTCAGCATCTTCCTGGCACCCCGCGCGTCCTCTGTCGAGCACTGGGCACAGCAGAGTGGGGTCCACATCTCATTCGTCCTCCGCCCTGACCAGGCCCCCCGAGCGCAGGCCATCCCTTACTGTGCGTTTCCACATCACCAGTGCCCGCCGTGTTGCTTGGCACATGGTAGGCACTGAGCAAGCACTCGCTGAATTTAATGACACTGTTCTGAACTGGAATTAAACTCGAGAGAAGGGGAAAGGGAGAGGTCGGTTCACACCGTACTGTCCACACAGAGGCCCCCATGGGGAATCAGTGCTGTTTGATCAATACTTGTCTATATAATAAAATTATTAAAAACATGCTTGAGAATTACATTTCGCTAACCATTTATTTCTGGAGAGAGAGGAAGGGGAGTGAGACATGGGAGACTCCATAGAGATTTTTTAATTTTTATTTTATTTTATTTGGCCACGCTGCACAGCTTGCGGGATCTTAGTTCCCTGACCAGGGATCGAACCCACACCCTTGGCAGTGAAAGTCCTAACCACTGGATTGCCAAGGAATTCCCGAGATTTTTTTTTTTTAAACAAAAATCTCTGAAGTCTGTATAGCAAAAAGTTAAATTAGTTGAATTTAGCTGATGGCATGACCTGGATTTTCTTTATACTTTTCTGTATGTTTGAAATATCTGATGATACTGTATTATGCATTTGCATTTTATAATATAATTTACACCAGGCACAGCATTTAACACAGCGCAGTCGTCACCGCTGATGGGGGTGGAGAGTGGGGTTTGAGGGCTGCACCTCTGAGATGTTCCCCTGCAGGAATTTCAGAGCTTCGTTGTCTCTCCTTCTAGAAAATGCTGGAAGAGCAGCTCATCACACACGCCTCTGGTGAAGTCTGGCGGACCTTCATATATGGCTTCTATTTCTACAAGATAGTGATGGACAGAGAGCCTGAGCGAGGTGAGGCGAACTGTTGCCCGTGGGGCAGGTGTTTCCTGGTGACATGCTCCGTTAAATGACGGTGCTTCTCGAGCTCCTCGTGTGATGCTGTCCCCTAAGTTGACGGATCCGTCAGCCTCCTTGAGCATCTGTACTTACTTTGAGCATCACCAGAGTGACGAAGGGTTTCTTAAAGCCACAGTACATTCTTGGTGAGCACAGTGTGGATGGAAGATAAGCCTAAAAGAGGCTGAGGGAAATGATGAGGAAATGCCCGCGGCTCATTTGCTGGTCACTGTTTTTACTCACGGCGCCCCCGACCCCCACCCAGTGCAGGTGGGTCTGAGTATAACATGACAGCTCTCATCTGAGAGCACTTTTTACTTGCTGGGCCTTCAGACTCCATCTCTTCCTCCAGGAAGACTAGCAAGCTTTCCAAGATAAATTTCAAGTATTTTGTTTTTTAATGAATAAAAGGAATTCCCAGAAGGGGAGCAATTTCCAGCCTGGTCAGAGCTGCAGGCACCCAGGGTTCCGACCAGCATCTCCAGTCCCTCCCGAGCACACAGGGACCTTGGAGGGGAGTGACTCCCACCCTTCAGACAGACAGCTTCTCGGCCTCTGGGCTTCGGGAATACTCCATCAGATGAAGCGGCTGGTGCCACTCACTGGCGCTCTTATCCAAGCATGTATTAGAAGTGGATCCGTCTAGGTTTTTTCCTCGTAGACACCAAGTGTGTCCATCACCCCTCTTCGCTTAAATTCTGAGTTTGACCAGTAGACACCCACCTTACCTTCAAGGTGAAAAACCCCCAGTTACTGTCACATGCTCTGAAATTAGAGGTCTGAAACTGGGGATAAAATATTTTTTTAATTGAAGGAGAGGTTGCATAACATAAAACTAACCATTTTACCATTTTAGTTATTTATTTATTTGGCTTTTTTTTTTTTTTTTGGCCGTGGGGCACGGCTTGCGGGATCTTGGTTGAATCTGGCTGGGCCACTGCAGTGAAAGCACTGAGTCCTAACCACTGGACCACCAAGGAGTTCCCAAAACTAACCATTTTAAAAGGCAGTGGCATGGAGTATTCTAAGTGTCATGCAACCACCACCTCTATCTGGTTCCAGACCTCTTCCATCGCCCTGAAAGGAAACCCCGTCCTCATTAGGGCTCCCTCCAAAACTCCTCTTCCCCCAGGCCCTGGCCACCACCAGCCAGCTTTCTGTCTCTGAAGACGGGCCTGTTCTGGACATTTCACCCAAGCGGGCTCACACACTCTGTGGTCTTTTGTGTCTGGCTCGCTAGCGTTGTGTTTTCAGGTTCACCCGTGTTGGGCGTGAACCGGTGAGCACACGAGAGCTTGTGCTGAGGGCTCCCCCTCCCCTCTGCCCTTCCCAGTGGCCGTGCAGCAGCCCACTGCCTGGCACACGACGGCGGTGGACGACTTCGCCAGCTTCCAGCGCAAGTGGTTTGAGGTGGCCTTCGTGGCCGAGGAGCTCTTGCACTCGGAGATCCCTGCCTTCCTGTTGCCCTGGCTGCCCAGCCGGCCAGCCTCGTACGCCAGCAGGCACAGCTCCTTCAGCCGCAGCTTCGGGGGCCGGAGCCAGGCGGCTGCGCTTTTAGGTAGGTGCCCAAGCAGATGGAGCCCGGGGACACACTGGCGGGTGGCTGAGCAGAGGGGCAGCCAAAGGGGCGGTGCCACGGGAACCAGGGTTAGGGCCCCCGTGGCTGTCACACTGTAACTGTTAGCACCGCGGCTCCTGTGTGGCTTTCACCAGCCTAGTGGGTCGAGCTCATCATTGTCCCAACAAACCAACAGGGCTCAGCAGTTGTCAGATCAGGGCAGGACACTAATCTTCTATGGATAGGAGAGGACAGACAGTGTGGTCACTTTTCCCAAGAGGCTCAGGACACAGGGGACGTGAGCTGGTGCTCACTGCTGGTTTAGCTCTTGCCAGAGGCTGTCCCATGACTACAACATCCTAGGACCTCAGAAGAAGAAGGGACCTCAGAGGTGGTCCACTCCAGGCACTCACCCTGTGCGTGACCCTCCTCTCTGCCCTCCCTCCCCAAATGTGCTTACCCCATCAAGGGATGCACACCGGGATTCTTCTTTCCCTTCCTCGGTTCCTGCAGCCCTAAGATGGGGTGAGCACCTGCTTATTGAACAGTGGTGACCTCTGCTCTCAAGGACCGGACTGATGGGTCGAGATGTGAGCGTCTTTAGAAAATGCGTGCTCTAGGCAGGGCGTCGTGAGATTTCCCTCAAAGGCAGGTTGGAGAGACCCTCAAAACCCTCTGGATGGAGGGAAGCAAACGTAACATAGGCCAAACTCCAGGGAAATTCCCCATTCTACTTGGTTAGCCCAGAAGTGCCCGGCTAATTGGAATGCTTGCCTAGCTGGTGGAATGGAAACGTTACAAGTCGTCACAGTTTCCAGATTCTCAGAGTTGCTCAGGGCCAGTGTGGCCAGTGCTTTGTGCGAGAGGCAGGGGACAGACCACCGCTTCTCACCAAGTTCTCCACGGGGGTGTGTGCAGGGTCCCAGCCCGTGTGCTGCACTTACCCCTTGGTTAGGGTTACTGCTTCTGGGAAATGCGTCATCATTTTGGTTCTGGAGGCTATCTTGACAGTCTCTCTAGGGACATCCTCATTTCCAAAGTCTTCTCCCGCAGCCGCTGGTACAACCCTCTCGTGACTGCCATCATCTGAAGCTCAGGATGAGATTTGTGTCATTTGGTTTAGCTTTGGTTCTTAGTTACTTCAAAAAGTGTGGTCAAAAAGGAAAAGCATATGGGAAAATATGTCCAAAAAAGAGGAAGAGTAGGGGCAAAGAGACTTATGTCTACAGCAGGTAGTTTATCAACCTGGGGTATTCTTCACCCTGTGCCGGGGTGTCAGGAGGGTCGGTGGTTCTGAAACAAGGCAGAATCTTTCATATGTGCATGTTTTCTGGGAAAACATCCACTTACTAGGTTTTCAATGGCTCCCATGATTGTTATAGTGGAATTTTACTCCATCAGCTTCCTTTCCCACCACCCCTCCCACAGGAAGTGGGTTTCTTTTCCTTTTAAACCCAACACGGCATTATTACAGCTACTTCTCTCCAGTAACACCCTTCCCACCTCTGTGTTAGGACATGAGATCCTTCTTCCCAGCATTTTTTCAGGTTAGAATATAGACTTTTACTGTATTGTTTACTTAAGTGAAATTGGTCTATCTATAGTGTTGAGTCTTTTTCTCAGAAAAAAATCAAAATGACATAGAAGGGGAAGAAGGCCTTTGTATCATTTATGACCTGCTCCCTTTTTCGTTCATTCAGTTTGATGTGTTCCTTTTTAGACATTCCTAATTCTCAGTTGGAAGTTAGCAGCAGAAAACTGATTTGAAATGCCTGACGGTGGCACATGGTCCTGTCTGGCTTGGTCTGTGGTAGCTCCACTTCCCCACCCCTGTCATCTTGTGTCACTGAGCCGTGAAGCTCAGGGGATCCGAGACCCCGGAAGAGGCAGCGCTGCATCCCTTGAGCCAGTCCCATGCCTTTTACTTCTCAGCCTTCTCTTGTAGCCCACTGGATCTCAGGCTCAGAAGGGACTGTAGGGCACCTCGGTCCAAACCCTGATGTTTGAATGTCTTCCACAGCAGCCCTGAGGAGTGGGGAGCCAGCCGCTCTTTGAAAACTCCCACCCACGTGGCACTCACTCCCGAGATCGCTCGTTCTGTCGATGGGCAGAGCTGGTTGTTACCTTTACCTTCACTCCCCTCCCTGAGATGCTGTTCTTTCTCCTCCTGTGACACCGATCCCCTCCTCAGGTCTTTGGCAACCCGTCTCTGTCACACGGGTGAAGGATGCTCAGCCTGGTTTGTCCTTATTCACTGGCCTCGCTATATCTCCCTATCCCAAGGGGAACAAGCCGGTCCTCATGGAAGTCGAGAAGAGATGCAGAGAATTGGCCAGGGGCTGCACCTCAGCTGGGCTCACACCACTGTCAGCATCCTCAGCCCGCAGTGTCTGCACTGTCACCTCCCCTACTGAGGGGTGAAGCCAGTGGTATCTTGAGCCCGTAACCACTAGGCTGAACAGTGCGCTTCCTCTGGCTTCCTCAGACCAGCCTGTTCTGAACTTGACGTGCCACATGGGAGAGGAGACATGTGCAAGGTCACTGCTGGTGTTTTCTGAGTGCCCTTTCTTTTGTGACTGGGGCTTTTCACCTACAGAGAACACACTGTCCAAGCCCAGAGAGCAAACTTCCTTCCTTGAGTTTGGGCTGTTCAGTAAAGGGTTCCTCTGGTGGTGTCAGGAGTCAGGAACACGAGGCAGAGACAGAAACTCGTTTTGATGAGACTTTTAGCACCAGAGCCACCTAGTTCTTTAGGCTTAAGCAGCGTCCATGGGAGTCTTAGGCAGACCTCTGATGGAGCAGTGGTGATAAGCCCGTGGCTTAAACTGGGAGGAAGGAGTAACAGGAGGAGGAGGAAAGGAGGAGAGTCACAAGGGAGGGTGGCCAGAGGAGAAGGCAGGAGGGGGGTCCGAGAGCCCTTCTCATCCATGTTTCACTTGACCCTCCCCTCTTCTCTGCAGAGCAGCTGGACGGGCGCCCTCTCAGTTTGCAGACGAGGAGCCAAACCAGGAGGGGTGGAGCAATGTTCTCAGGGGTGCAGGGCTTGGACGGCAGGGCTTAGGTCTTCCCAGTCCAAGTCGACAGTGTCTCCCACTTTGCACGTTCTGGTTTTTTTTTTTTTTTTTTTTTGCACGTTCTGGTTTTGAGAGAATGACAAGCTGTGTACCTCGCAGCTGAGTGTTGGTCTGCCCAGGTCCCGTTCAGCGTCCGAGCGGCAGCTCCACTGCCCCCCCAGCACAAGTTCATTCAAATTGCTGACTCAAGAGCCGTTACTTGTGTGTGATAAAAGCCACTCGGGGCTTCTACCTGCAGAACCCAGAACTAAGCTGACTGCCGCAGAGAAATGTCACTGGGTTCAAGGGGGCAGGGGAGAAAGAGGGTCCGATCGTAGTCTGCGGAAGCCCCACGTGTGTCAGTGCCCAGCCAGGCGGAGCAGAGCCCTGATCTTACTTCTGAGCCAGCTTTGGGCCTTTAGTCTGGTCAGGAACTTGACAGTCTGACCCGTCTCTAAAACACCCCTGTCTTGGTTGAGAAGGATTTCTGAGCAGGAGCCCAGATTGCATGAGCCACTTTGGCACTGACCTGACATCCTTGGGCAGCACACGGTTGTTGGGACAGAGCGTTAGCCTTCATTAAGAGGTTTCATTTCTTGAGAAACGATTATAGAACTATTGCCTTCCTGGGTTGAAACCAGAAAAGCAAGACCTTCTCCTCACTGTGGTCCGGGCTGTGTGTCCCATCATGTCCCTTCGTGGTCACTGGAATTGGAAGATCTGGGGCTCAGCCTGGCTGAGGTTCTGACTCTGATCTTGGCCAAGACGTTTTTCCTCCATGGGTTGCTGTTTCCTCATCTGTAAATCAGGAATTGGATTAGATTAGGGGAAGCGAACTATGGTTTAACCAGCCACATCTGGCCTGTCACCTGTTTGTTCATTTGTTTGTTTTATAATAAACTTTATTTTTAGAGCACTTTCAGGTTCACAGCAAAACTGAGCAGAAAGTACAGTTTCCATATACTCCCTGCCCCGCCCCGCACAACCTGCACACATGCACAGCCTCCCCTGCTATCAGCGTCACCACTGGAGTGGGATATTTGTTACAATCGACAACCCTACACTGACACATCATTATCACCCAAAGCCCATGGTTTCCCTTAGGGTTCACTCTGGGTGCTGTGCATTTTATGGGTTTTGACAAATGTATAATGACATGTATTCACCATTATTGTATCACACAGAGTAGCCTGACTGCCCTAAAAATCCATTTGTTTTTGTAAAGTTTTACTGGAACACAGCTGCGCCCACTCGTTTAGGTAATACCTGAGGCTGCTTTTGCACTGTAACGGCAGCATTGAATAGTTGAAACAGAGACCTTGTAGCCTGCAAAACCTAAAATATTTACTACGTGGACATTTATGGAAAGCATTTGCCGAGCCCTGGACTAGCTGATTTCCAGGAAGCATCTGGAATCTGCAGTTTCACATCTGGATGCTCAGTTGTTTTCTCTTCCTCCTCACCCCCTGCCTTCCTTTCCCTCCCCCCGGCCACCAACCTCCCCCCCTGCCATGTAGCTGCCACTGTCCCAGAGCAGAGGACCGTGACCCTGGACGTGGATGTGAACAACCGCACAGACCGACTGGAGTGGTGCAGCTGTTACTACCACGGCAACTTCTCACTGAACGCGGCCTTCGAGATCAAGCTGCACTGGATGGCGGTGACCGCCGCTGTGCTCTTTGAGATGGTGAGACCCCCTTATGTGCGGTCAGGCCTGGGCTCACCTGGCAGACGGGCACGCGGGTGCTCGGTAGAGATTCACGTCACTCAAAAAATGGTTTTCACTTCAGGCTCCTATTACCTTCACGTGGACCGTTGGATTAGCCTCTTTCAAAAAATTAAGCATAGTGAAAAATTCAAACAGTCGAAAAGGGTGTGTAGATCAGGGTTTCTGACCCTTGGTGTGCTACTGACACGTAGGGCCGATGGTCCTGTCATGGGGGGGCCTGGCCTGTGCATTGTAGGATGTTGAACAACATCCCTGGCCTCTACCCACCAAATACCAGTAGCATACCCTCCTGTGACAACCAAAAATGTCTCCAGATATTGCGGATGTCCCCAGGGAGGGGAGGCATTGCCCCCAGCTGAGAATCACTGGTGCAGAGCAGAATGTAACCCTCTCTCCCACCCTCACCCTGTTCCCTGGGACTTCCATCTACTGCCCTGCCACTTTGCTGGTACTTGAAGAGAGATTCTGTGCATATAGAGGCCCTGTTACTTTTACTTTTTTTTTTTTTTTTTAACAGACATAGTAGCTCAGAATATTTACTATTCATGTTGTGCTTTTCCTATCACCTATATATCTTCTGTATCAATATAAATAAGTCGGCTTCGCTGTAGTTGTTTTTTAATTTGTTTTGCCTCATTTGGGGGGAAAGTTTTTAAAATAACATTTGTTTCTTAAAAGTTAACATGTGCGTAATAGGAAACTAAAAAACACAAGAAGTAAAAAATCAAAGTCATCCGTAATCACAAGTATTTTATACATCATGAATATTTACCATTTCAAATTTCCAAAGCTACCTGAGTATTTTGGTAACCAAGAACACACTACATCAGCTCAATTTGGAAGACATTGCCTCATTATTTTTAAGGGCTGCAGAATACTCTGTTGCTTGTTTGTATCATAGTTTATCTACACAATCCTCTGTTCGTGAATATCACTGCTATTAACTGGTTCTCTACAGGGGTGGGGGAGGTGTGTGGTTGTGACCTGTTAGGAGCATTTGGCATATCTGGAGACATTTTTACTTGCCCCAAATGGTGGGGGTGCCCCTGGGGTCTAGCGGGTGATGGGGAGACCAGGGATGTAGCCCATCATCCTATAGCACAGAGCACAACACAGCCTCTACGGCAAAGAATCCCCCAGCCCCAGTGTCTCAAGTGCCAAAGCTGAGAAGCCCTGTTTCAGTTGGTCTCCTGACTGTTTCTGCTTCTCGTCCACCGTGGTCCAGCTGCCTCATCAGGTCACTCATTGCTCCTGGCCACCCCCCATCCCAGGCTGTGTGTCTAAAATAAATGCTCCTTAGCCGAGCTGTCAGTGTCTTCCAGGAGCCTTCGTGAGCCATCTTTACGGTCTCCTACCCTTTTTTATATGCTCTCTCCTTCAGCCCCAAAGAGTATTTCTCTGTGGCTTCAACTGAATCCCACGCCCCTCCAACACTGGTCCAAACATCTCATTGCACAGCTGAAAGCAGCTGGAAAGTTCAAAAAGAGTTTGGAAGAGCCTAGGAGATGACCAAAGGGAAAGGAGCACAGCGTCGGCTGGCAACGTACAGGTTTTTTTGTCCGGGGCTCAAAAGCCTAGTTTTATCCCTATAAGACGTGGAAGAGATTGGTCTACGTCTCTGTCTGCCCAACCCCTGTCTGCCTCCAAATGGCATTACTGTCTTTGAGGACCCCTCCCATGGAGACACTCCCATCCAGGGAACATTGTTAAGGTCCAAATCAAAAAAGACGCCCAGCTGCCCATTCCGCTCAGCTTGCAGGGGACACCAGCTCTTCCCCAGCGGGTCAGCGCTGGGATGACCACTCCCTCCAGCCAGAACTAACCCTCTGGCCCAGTGCGATAGCGTCCTCCTCAGAAGCCCCACCAGGTGACACTGTCTCAGAACCACACAGCCACAGTGTTCTCTCTCACTCACACACGCGCACACACACACACACACAGAGATACAGTTATAATTTGGCGGGAAGAAGAGTATTTATTTCCTCAGAGGAGTTTAGCATCTATCTTTTAAAAAGTACACTTTGCACATCAATTCCTGTAAAACCCACTGAAAGCTGCTCATTTTTATCATGATTTTATTAAGTTTTTAAGAATCTCGAGTGTAGGTTAATTATTATTTTAAGGCCATGTCCACATTTGTTATAAACCACATTTTATTTAGATAAATATTACATAAGCCTTAGAAATTACTTGGTCAAACAGAGACCTTGGTGTTTTGGTCATGGTTAGGGGTGTTCCTGGGAGAAAAGCTAAGAGTGGGGAGGTTTGTCGTTAAGCCCCAGTAACTTTTATTCTCGGTCAGTCTTCAGACAGATGGCGTTTGGGAGCTTGCAGAGAGCAGCTCTCATTCTGCGAGGTCAGCGCTTGTCACTTTTGGCCAGAGGCCACCATGATCATCTTGCAGCCCGCGTCTTATCTCTCTCAGCCAGCCTGAGTGGATTGTTTTCCTATTTGATACTTTGGACTTAGTAAATTTTTGATAAAGGACAAAATTAGAAGGACTTAACCTATATCCTGTGACTTTCCTCCAACATCCTATGGAGCAAGAAGAGGCAGGACATAGCTCTCTCTAGCCTGTTCCTCCCGAAAGAGCCCCTGAAGTTGCAGAAACTCAGGCTGTGAGGAGCCATGCGCTTACCTCCCGGTCTTCCAAGGATTCACAGGAGGTTCAACTGTGTTTCCTCCTCCCAGGGCGGGTCTGGAGCCGGTGGACATTAATCAGTGAACCTGTGGATCAATACGCAGGCCATCACTCGGGTGGCTTCACTCCTCAGGAAGTTACTTCTCTTGTCAGAATGAACTTGGAGGTGACGCTGTGTGTTTCTGTGCTTCCCACCAGGTCCAAGGTTGGCATCGCAAGGCCACCTCCTGTGGCTTTTTGTTGGTGCCGGTTTTGGAGGGTCCCTTTGCGCTGCCCAGTTACCTGTACGGCGACCCGCTCCGGGCCCAGCTCTTCATCCCACTCAACATCAGCTGCCTGCTCAAGGAGGGCAGCGAGCACCTGTTTGACAGTAAGAGACACCCCTCTCCGGAGGGCCTGTTACCCACGTAGACCCTTCCCCCAGGGTCGCCTCTCGAGGCGCCTGGAGGCCAGCTTTTTTTTTTTTTTTTTTTTTCAATTTGGTAAAATGGAGGCCAGCTTTTCACGGGCCAGTGAAAAGAAGGAGCCTTGTAGTCAGGGGGCTAGAGGGTTTTGTTTGTTTGTTTTTTATAAATTTATTTATTTATTGGCCACGTTGGGTCTTCGTTGCTGCGCGCGGGCTTTCTCCAGTTGTGGCGAGCGGGGGCTACTCTTCGTTGCAGTGTGCGGGCTTCTCATTGCGGTGGTCCCTCCTTGTTGCGGAGCACAGGCTCTAGGCACGCAGGCTGCAGTAGTTGTGTCACTCAGGCTCAGTAGTTGTTGCTCGTGGGCTCCAGAGTACGGGCTTAGTATTTGTGGCACACGGGCCTAGTTTCTCCATGGCATGTGGGATCCTCCTGGACCAGGGCTCGAACCCGTGTCCCATGCACTGGAAGGCAGATTCCCAACCACTGCGCCACCAGGGAAGTGCTGGGGCCAGAGTTTCAATCCTGATTCTTCACTTAGTGGCTGAGCAACCCTGGGCAAGTCACTTAATGTCTCTGAGCCTCAAATGCCTTATTCCTGAAATGGGGGTGACCAGAGCTGCCTCACTAGCTCAAGAAGACCCTCGTAAGGCCTGGAGGGGACGGTGGGTGGGAGAGGGCGCTGTGCTCTGTAAATCTCGAGCAGCACCAGGCTTCTCCCTACACCCTCCTCTCTCTGCTCCAGCCTTACTGGTTTGGGCAGCAGGAATCTGATCCTCACTGGAGGCTTGGATCTGCTGCTCCACGAATAAAGGCCAGAAATGGGAGGCACTGAAAGCAAAAACAGGACACAGTGTGCTGTTGTGCAAAGCTGAGATGCGTCAGCACCTGGAGGACGCGGGACCCCCTCAGAGTGCTTCCCCGGAATGGAGACCATGGGGCCAACCCCACCCGCTGCTCCACCCTCGTCTACCAGACTCTGAGGGCAGGTGTAGACAGATGGAGGGATGAGCTGACTTCACACAGCATGGACTTTTCATCACCAAGCACTCATTTCAGTGAGCATGTAATTAGCTCCTACAAAGCACCCCATGAGCTCATGGATGATCTTTTTATAACGAAAAGCTAGAGTTGCTGCTGGTGTGTCAGAGCCCTGTAGACTCTCAGGCGTAGAAATTATCAGTGTGGAGAAAAAAACTTTTGAGGTGAAGGAGATGCTTTTTCCTGAGTTCTTATGAGTCTGTGCTGTGTTTGGTGGCAGAGAAACGGCCCCCCCACCCCCGGGGTGCAAAGAGCTTTTGTTCCAAAGGCCCACCTGTACATTCTTTACATCTTGGAAGACATTTGTGAATAGACACAGTGTTTTAAGTGATAGTTGGGGTTCCAGGTGAGCCCCCCAGCCCCTGGAGGCTGAAGATCCTGGGATCTTTAGGGTTTACAAAGCACCCCCCAACCCCCCCCACACACACACATTCTCATTTACCCTCACGGTGTGGCCGAGGGGGGACTGTTTTTTGCCGTCCTGAAATGGCAGGTGATTATGTCTGCATCTGATGACTTTAAGCCAGGCACCGCCTCCTACTGCTGTTTTTAACATGTTGAGGGGAAGGCGAGATCTCCCCCCATACCACCCAAAGACTCTTCTGGGGTTTTCCACCTTCGCTGTAACAGCGCAGGGGTGCTCGCAGGGCTGGCACTGGAGGACATTTCTGTGTGAACCGATGGTTTTCCCTGCCAGTCGTAACCCAGTCTTCAAGACCAGCATCCTCTGTTGGTTGCCATGGTTACAGCTGAACGAAAGGAGTCCTAGTTGAAAGGAATAAGGACTTGAATCTAAAAATCAATTTTCTTGCTTCTGTGCCACCTCTCTTCCTGTTATCTCCCGTTCTGATAACAGGGAATTCAAAATCTTAAAAATCTGACAAGAATACACTGTCTGTTTTTATCTGTTAAAGCCAAAGTCTTTTCTCTTTTCTGCTCTTTGGTTACCCAGAATCCTCAAATCTAACCTAGATATAAAATTCCAAATACAGAAAGAGCAACAAAGCCCCTGCAGGCACCCCTGGCCTCTGGGACGAGGTCTCATGTGGTTGCTGCCCCAGCCCTCCACACCTTGATCCCGAGAGCAGCCCCGGCCTGTTGCCTCTGCTGTGTGACAGCTGCCTCAGCCCTGCCACCTCCTCACCCTGCTCCTGTCCTCACACCAGCCAGGCTGGAGCATGAAGTGGGCGGTGGGGGCAGGCACTCACCTGCCCTGCCCCCTCCCCTCCCCTCTCCTCCCCAGCTGATCACATTTCCAAAAATCATTTTATATTGATTTGCTTCAATTTCCCCACCCCTAAAATGGAAGATTGGGATTTTTTTTTTTCTCCTTAGAAGCAAATGACATTCATTTCAAGCTTATCTCTTGGTTGTATTTTAATATCCTGCTCCTTTCCGCTTTTGGCACAGAAGGTCATTAGAATGAGTCTTATACCAAGTTCTAGTAGCTCACACGGGTCGCTGAGGACTCATATTCCTCTCCTTTCTAGACCCTGATGAAGCTTGAGGGCTGTCACTGTCTGTAGGATATCCCTCCTTGGGGTGGAGGCTGGTCTTTCTGAAAGCAGGTGGTGTGAAAAAGCAGAGCTCAGGCTCAAGGGGGGAGCATTGCCAAGAGTAGTGAAGGATACCCAAGGCTGGACCCAGGGAGATTTGCAAATCTTGGAATCACAACTTGGCATTTACTCTTTTTTCCTTTTAGGCTTTGAACCAGAAACATACTGGGACCGAATGCACCTTTTCCAGGAAGCCATTGCACACAGGTTTGTCCCTTAGCAAGAGGGAAGCATGGGGAGGCATCAGTGTTTGTCTCAAATAGCAGTTACCACAGCGAAGCCCAGTTCATTCCCTTTCTGGGGAGATGGACCCAGTCCACCAGTGACAGATTCACTGCTTATCTCCGACTAGTCCCTCTGCCTTGGTTTCAGAGATGAGCACCACCTGTCCGGTTCCTGGAGCTGTACTTTTTCAGACTTGCTTCCCTCTTCTTCCAGTTTGTAGGAGAGCAGAGAGCTCTCTCCTCAGCCTCCTACAGGACCTGGAGCCAAACTCTCCAGGAGGTGAAAAACTGTAGAATCTGTCAGGAGCCTCTTGACACATGTTGAGAAGACAATGAATGGTTAAAAAGCAATAGATACGTTCAGTAGATATTTACTGGTACCTAATATGTATACCAGGGAGAGCCTTTCCTAGGCTTAGCTGTATCCCCCAGGCCGGTCCAGCTGGGTCTCTAGAACATCACTAACTCAGTGTCCGGTTGCTGCCTTGTGTTATTCATAGAAAATCAGAGCCTCCTGTGCCTGCTTCAGTGTCATATCATCTTGTTCAGGCGCCTTCAGCTGTCCCCGCCCCACCTGGCACACCCCCCTCCGTGCACAGCCCCCCACCAACCGCAGGATAAAGTCTGGACTCTTCAGCCTCCCCCACCCAAGCCAGCCCAGGCCTGCCTTAGACCTTACTCAGCCCTTTTCTTCAATGCTTGGTAAAGGCTGTGAAATGAATGCCAGGGCACCTGACTTCCTCCGTCCAGTAGGAGGGGGTGCGATTTGGGGCGGTCAATGAAGAGGTAGGTGGGAAAGGACTTTGATGTGGGAAGCGGACAGGCCTGGTTCACCTCGGCCTCCACCGGCATCTGGCTGAGGAACCGTGAGGTGCTTTGCCTTCGAGTTCTCCCCCTTCACCGGGTTTGTTGGGAGGGTTCCCTGACGTTCCCAGCACCTAGTAGGGCCCCAGGAGATGGTAGTTATTATGAGGAAGACGAGTTTGTCAGCAGGTCCTGCTGATCCACGCTGAGTAAATAGAGAGCCTTGATCGGAAAGTAGAGAGGAAGAAGGGCAGACTCCAGAGCCGTTCCTGCATGTGCTAGAACCAGCTGACAGTGATGAGCTGGCAGTGCCCATCAGCCGATCTGTTTATGCGTCTGACTGCACATGTTCTTCAGTAAATAATTATCAAGTGCCCGTGTAAAGCCAGCAGCTTCTGTAGAGGATGCAACACAGCACCTCCCTGGAGCTCAGTCCAGGAAGGGAGACAGGGTTTTCCCTGCTATAGTTCTGCCTCATCACAGGCTTCATTACATAAACCCCTCAGACTCAGGGCAGGGGCCATATCTGCCAATGCATCCTTTACAGCACTTAGCAGGTAAAGTGTAATACATGCACTTTGTGGAAATTAAAAAACCAGGAATAGAACAAGCCATGGATGCCTGTTTCCAGAACACGGCGAGGCAGGGCCCTAGCTTTCCTCGCCTTAAGGAAAGGACTCCAGTTATGATATTTCTCAATGCAAAACCTTTATTGAGAACTACTGTGTGCTTAGTGTGGGAGAACTGAGAAGAAGGGGAGAGGGGCCCGGCTCAGCAGAGTTAAGATAAGGGCCTTCCCCGGGGGAGCTGACAGTCTTGGGGGTGGGCGTAGGGGGGAGGGCTGATGCGATGGAGTGGGGGGTGGCTGGGTGGAGATGAAGGCTGGAGGAGGGAGAGCTGGGCAGGTGAGAGGCTCTCAGCACCAGAGAGGAAAGGGGGCCGGGATGGTGGGAAGTGGTGAGGACAGTGAGGAGCAGCCTGAATGTTCCACCTGAAAGAGACTTTCCAGATCCCATGGCCGTCGGAGAGTCGTGTTCGCCACACTCTCGCTCCCCCCAGCACGCCCCCCCGCCCCCCCCCCCGCCATGTCCCTGTAGCCCAGGGGGCCCTCATCGGCCTGTCTCCCTGTCCTTCCCTTAGGTTTGGGTTTGTTCAAGATAAGTATTCTGCCTCTGCTTTCAACTTCCCTGCTGAGACCAAGCCTCAGTACATCCACGTCACAGGTGAGGCGCTCCAGGCGCAGTGTGGACGGGGCGGGGTCTGGGGCGGCCGAGGTAGGACCGGGAGCCCCAGAGTGGGGGCGGGGGGCTGGCCCGGGCACCCTCCCTCCCTCCTTCCCGGAGCTGTGACCTGGCCCCTGTCCCCACAGGCACGGTGTTCCTGCAGCTGCCCTACTCCAAGCGCAAGTTCTCGGGGCAGCCACGGCGGCGCCGCAACTCCACCAGCTCCGCCAGCCAGAGCCTGTTCTGCGAGGAGAGGGTGGGCTACAGCTGGGCCTACAACACCATGCTGACCAAGACCTGGCGCTCCAGCGCCACCGGCGACGAGAGGTTTGCTGACCGGCTGCTGAAGGACTTCACGGACTTCTGCGTCAACCGTGACAACCGGCTGGTGACCTTCTGGACGAGCTGCCTGGAGAAGATGCACGCCAGCGCCCCGTGATGGGTGGGGGGCGAGGGGCCGGGGGATACTGTCCTGCTGCTGATGGTACTCGGTGGGGTCAGGCAGGCTGGGGTGGTGGGGGCTGTGGGTGCTGCTTGGCCCCCGCCAGCCTCTATCCGCTCCAGGAGAAAGACTGCGGAAGCCTCCGGCACCCGGGAGCAGGTGGGAGGGCGCCCCCGTGCACGTCCTCAGCAACAGAGTGGCTCCCGTGAGCGTCCTTTCCTCCACCGCCCGCAGGTACTTCTCGCCCAGGAGGAGTGTGCACAGGATGTAAGATAACTTTGTGAAATAATGTACCATAGGCTCACACCAACTGTATATACCTGTACAGAGCAGTAACAGGAATAAACTGGCCCGTGTGGCATCTCTGTCCCCAGCCTGGTACCGGGCAGCAGCAATCCTGTCTTCGGCTGGGCAGTCGTGCCCTGCCGCTGGGGCCCTGGAGGCCGATGAGGCGGCCACAGACGCTGGGGAGGACTCCAGAATTCACTTGGGGGTCTGGCTGTGAGTTTACTGAAAGGTTTCTCTTCACGGGCCCTCGGGCAGGAGAAGAGAGTTCCGGGCAGGCCTCATGAGCAGACAGGACGAGGTGCTGGGATCCCGCGGGCCTGGTTGTGGGAGGCGAGTCTTGCTAAGTAGGTGAGCCTGGCATGACGCACAAATGTGGCATTCCGAAAAAAATCCAAGGAAGCCTCTGTTGACTCTGGCTGAGGTTAGGACCCACTGCTCCGTGGGATAAGACTCCGCATGGTCCTCAACCGCAGCCCCGCCCTCACTGGCCAGGGGGTAGAGGGTGGGGGACCTGACAGCTCCCACCACTTCCCCTCCCGCCACTTCCCCTCCACCCCGAGTTAATCACAAGCCCTATTGATCTACCACCTCAATGGCCTGCAAGTCCGTACCACTCTCCCAGGAGCCCTGCAGCCGCTCTCAGCCTGGCCCTCACCTCTTCCTCCTCCTGCATGGCTAGGAGCACCTCCCACCTGGTCTCTGCTTTCCCTCCAGGCCCTTCTCCACTCGGCAGTCACCACTCTGATTGTTCCTCCCACCTATTTAGACCTCTTTGGTGACTTGAACTTCAAAGCTCTTAGACATAGCTGCACAATCTGGTCCCAGGCTTCCTCTCCAGCCACCAGGAACGTCAGAAACTCTTTATGGGCTCAGACCCTTGGCACACGCTGTTTCATCTGCCTGGAACACTCCTCACTCATCCTGACCGTCATCCATCCGCCCTCAGCTCAAAGGTCCCTTCTCCAGAGAAGCTCCGTGGGACCCCGTCATGTCTTCCCACGGCATCTTGCCCTCCTCCCACCACACGCGGCACGTGGCAGGGGGCTTGACTATTTTGTTCATCCTTTTTTCCTAAATGTTTGGCCTAATGGAAGATGCTGGAGAAGTGGTTGTTGGCCCAGCGCATTGGGTGAATGAATGAGCTCTGGGCTCGAGGGCCAGGCACTGGGTGTCCCATCTGAATTTCTCCCTCACTCCCTGGGCTTCCAGCTTATTTAATGGAGCCTGTTTTCTCCTCTGCAAATGCAGGTGTTGATGCTGCCTGTAGAGATTTTGAAAGAATAGGTCTGTTAACATATGTGAGACCGCACTTGCTGATTCCTGGCATGTAGCAGGTCCTCCATAAAAACCCATTTTCTTTTCCTTTTTCGCCTTCCCTTCCCTCTGCTGAATCTTTGCTCCTTTCTAAGCATCAGTGTCCTTCACTTATAAAATGGGAGGGTGTCTCCCAGGGTGGTTGGAGGATCTAAAGACAGATGTATATGAAAGAGCTGACTTACCAGCAGGCAGTACACAAATGCAGGCTACCCACCCTCATGTCCCCAGGCCGGGAGTCTTCATGTGCTTCCGAGCCAGCTTCCTGAGTCATTGTGTGGACACGGCAGCCGCTGGCCCATTCAGATCAGGTCACCCACCGCCATACCTGTGATCCTTGGTGTCCTGCGTGTAAGGCCAGCAATCGCCCCTGCTTTCTGCCCTCTTCCCTCTTCCAAAGATGACCCGGGAGAAGGCTCAGAGAATGATTTGGTGGGAGAAGGGGCAGCTGACAAGTTAGAATCCCGAGTCACCCATCCTTGGGAGCTGGGCGTGAAACACGTGCCCTCGAACTGCTCCCCCCGCATCCCTCCTCCCGCTGCTCCACACCTCCTTCCACCCACTTGTCCAAGACCGAACCTGGGAGTCAAACTCAGTCCTCCTCCATCAGACTCCCACCTGTCCCTCAGGCCCGCCCACCACCTCCCTCCCTCCCTGCTGCCCAGGTGCGGAGCCCGGCCTTTGGGGAGGGCAAGGTTTGATTAGACTCGGAGGACAGGTGCGGATCGCAAGGCCACCACCGGGTGTAAGGATGTGATAGCCATTATTTGGTGGAAAGAGAAAAGCAGTGGGCTTGGGCCCCAAAGGACCTGGCTTTAAATTCCAGCCCTGCCATCTCTTAGCTGTGAGAACCAGGGATGGTTCTGTCCCTTGATCCTGTTTCCTCCCCTATTAAATAGGAATGGTGTGGCCTCAGCTTCTTCCCCAGCCCCCACCCAGACACACAAACCTGCGAGCATGCCTCTGAGTGTTTCTCTTTTTCTGTGCTTGCGACACTGTCATTATTTGCTGACCCGTTTCAGCTCACTTGCTGGGACTTTCTTCTGGCACATTCTTCAGCTAATGAGAGAAGAATGAGTTGGTGAGATCAAGGGAGCTGGTGCACGCTGCAGGGCCCCTCACGGGGTCCAGCATGTAGGAGGGACACAGAACTGTGAGAAACACCTTGAAAGGATCCCCGGTCTGGCTTCCTAAATTGACTCCTGGAAGGCACTCATTCGTGTTGAGAATTGACGCCATTGAGTCCCCAACACATGCGTGACATGCCTTGGGTCACCCCACTGCGGGTGGAGATGAGGCTGGTCCCATAAGGCAAGAGCCCCAGAGCAGGAGGTTCTTGGACATCTGGTCCAACCTCTTCATTTTCTCCCAGATAAGACAGTGACCTGCCCCAGGCTCAGGGTGGGACCAGCAGGAGGAACCAGGACCTCCGGCTCCTGGCCTAGTACCTTTCTAGGCACCAGATCCAGATTCCAGCAGGGCCACCTGCCAGCATGTGATCCTGAGTGAGTTACTGTGCCTCTCAGAGCCCTGGTTTTCTCATCTGAAAAATGAGACAATAATACCCTCATGGGGTTGTGAAAATTGCCCGAGAGAATTCGCATAAAGAGCTAAGACGGTGCCTGGAAGGTTGTGAGCCCTTCCTAAACATGAGCTGTTATGACGATGATGATGACTGCCTGGGACTCTGTGAACCCCAGGGGATTAGAGATGGGAATGACCACAGAGGGCAGGAATGGACGAGGCAGTCTTTAAAGAGGAAGGAGCCTTGGGCCTTGTAGGATGTGTAGGAGTCGGTGTGGTCAAGAGGCTGCACTCTAACAGCTGTGGCTGTTCTGCCTTATCTGGGTCCCAGGAACTTCTGCTGGGAAGTTTCCTCTGTTGGCAGAGGTGCCACGTTGCTAAGAGCAGGAAGAAGGGCCTCCTGGCTCCTGCCCACTGGGAACAGGGTTGTGGCCCGAGGCTGGCAGCTCTGGAGACATTTCTCAGTTCTGTGGTTGTGCTGGGGGCAGGTGGATGCACATGGGCCCCTGTACACCTGGGGCGGTGCCAGTCAGCCTCCTGGACGTAGTAGTGAGTCTGGAGTGAGGAACCACACAGGTGTGGGTTGCAGAAAACATGATGGGGAAAGAAACACATCACTTTACCGAAGGAACGAGAAATCAGCCAAAGGGGCTTCAAAGCAGAAGGAGCTGCGTTAGTCCCACCCATGATTCCTCAAGGCTCCTGTGCCTAAGAGCTGCTTAAATCACAGATTCCACAGCCTACCCCAGAGATTCTGATTCAAGGGGTCTGGACTCTGCGCTGTAAACGGATGCTCGAGTGACTCCGGTCTTGGTGGTCCATTTGAGAAACCCTGCTGCAGACCCCTTCTCTGGGATTCTTCCCTCTTACTTTACACGCAGGCCTAACCAGCCTGGAAATCTGGTTCTCAGACCAAAGCAGAACAGAGGTCGCCACACACCGGAAGGCAGAGAACTCAAGAGCAGGGTGAAACGACAAGTGACAGCACGATGGCAGCAGGGGTGGACAGAGAACCTCCCAGGGCACGGGACCCCTACAGGCACGGGACCCCCAAACGATGGGCCAACACTGCCAAATTCTATGTTGGAGAGGCACGGAAGCCCGTCTCCCATTTGTAGGAAGAGACCCATCAAAACAACATGGAAACTTCAGGTATTACGAGGAACAAGTACACAATACACACCTGAGACACCACGAGGTTTTGCTAAAGTGGAAAGAGTGGGAGAGAAGACTGAATAGTTTCAGATGCATGAAATAAAAATGGTTGCCCCATTTCTCGAGGGTTCCCTGCGTTCTGGGCAGTGTAGCATACTTTACATGCCTTTCCATCTTGTAATCTTTGGCGGAGTCACACCAGATGTGGGGTAGGAGCCCCAGGTGGCGGAGCCTCAGGCTACAGAGCCGACAGCGGCTGGAATCAGGTCTGTGGGGCCCCAGAACCCAGCCCTGCCCGCTGTGCTGTCCCCCTCCCCTCCGGCTGCAGCTGGGACAGTGAGGTGTTGCCCTCTGCTCCGTCCTGGGGGCCCCTCTCTCCCTTTTGGCTGACTATGCTCCGTGTGTGGTGCGGCCCTGCTGGGGTGCAGGTGTGGACATGGCCTCAAGGCTCTGGTAGGAAGGGGGCGGGGTCTTTCCTCTCCCCCCAGGCTCCTCCCCTCTGGCCCCTGACTTCAGCCTGCAAGTGCTTCAGGCAGCTCCTGGCCTTCACACTGGCCCCAAGCCTGGCCTGGAATGTGTGGGTACCATGAACTCAGTCACACCAGCCTTTAAATTTGACCTCCACCTGCTTCTCTGGCTGCAGCAAGATCCATCTGTTTCTCAGGGAATCACGACACTGTCCTTCCAAGAAGGTGCCCTCTTCCCCCACGAAGGTGAGGGGAGGCCCCTTGCTCTCTGAGTGCTGTCTCCCTTGGCAGCGAGTCTGGGTGAAACCTGGGGGCCCACAAGATTCCAGACCTCCCCTTCTCAACTGACGGGAAGCTGAGTTCCCAGAGGGCTGGCGTCCCTGTCGATCCCTCAGCAGCTTGTGGCGGCTGTGACTGGAATGGAGTCTCACGTACCAGGTTGTTTATCCAGGTTCCATTCCCGTCCCCCTGCCCCCACCCCTGTTCATCCTCAATGTCTCTTAAGCAGCAGAAAATTTTATTTTTAAGCCCGTGGCATCCCAGGAGAGAAATGTTTCCCTAGTGCCTTTGATGTTCATCCAACCCTAGTGGTTCACATCCTGGGTCCTCCTCCTACCCAGGATGAGAGCTCTGGGAGGCGTGATCAGCTGCTGTCTTGGGGAAGGGGCCCCTTTTCAAGGTGTCATGTCCTGCCTTTCCTCAAGCCCTGTGTCCTCAGAACCTGAGCTGACACAAGCTCAAGGGGGCGAGCAGGGCTCTGCCAGAGGCAAGCCCGAGAAACATTTGTCCAGCCCCTGGCTACAGCGCTGGAGGAGAATCAGGAGAGCCATGGCCTCTCAGCTGGCGGCAATTTTGACCCCCAAGGGGCATGTGGGGACAGTTGGTTGTCACACTGCGGGAGGTGCTACCTGCATCCAGTGGCTGCTTCTGGACACCGTATGGTGCACGGGACAGCTCCTGCCACAAAGAATTATTCAGTCCCAAATGTCAGTAGTGTTGATGTTGAGAAGCCCTGAACTAGATTCTGATGGGGAAAGCGGTCCAGATGGGGGGCCCCTCCCTCCTGTGACTTTGGAGGAAGAGGGCCTGCCACTTGCCCCTGATGGTGGAGATCTGAATCCTTTCTTGATGGCATCCCCATCCCCAATGTCCTGTAGCAATTTCTCTTGCTGGGTTCCAAGACCAGAGTGGCTAAGAGACCTGCTTAGAGGCACATAGCAGGTTATCGACAGAACCAGGGTCAGAATCCTGGTTGTATTTAGCGCCCACGTGCTATGATGCGGCTCTTGTGTTTCCCTTCCCTTGTACATGTGGCTTGCCTCTCCAGCTGTATCTAAGCTCCCCAAGAGCAGAGAGCACATCTTGCTCATCTTGTATCCTCCACTGAGGGTCTCCATCCCACAAAGGTGCTCATTTAGAATCGGTTGAATTCATTTTTTCAGCCCAACGTTTATGCAAAGCCGAACCAAGGTGGCCCTGCTTTCTTGGTGGAGGGCAGCAGACATGTAAAGCACTACAGAAATAGAGGAGGGGACTTAATTCTGCACAGGGGGGCTGGGGAAGACTAGAGAAAGGGGCATTGAGGCCGTCCAAACGTTCTGATTTGAATGTGTCTGGAGGTCCACTGAGAGCCTGGTACACCACCAGCTGGTTGGAAGCTTGAGAAGGGAGGGAAAGAAAACAGAAGAAAAGTAACATTGGATCCCAAGCTAGTGTGCATCCATTGTCCTAGTGCTGGAGCCTGAGGGCAGTTCCCCCGCTTCTCAGGGAAGTGGAGGGACTTACCCTGGGTTACTGAGCACACACATGGCAGAGGAAAGATTGGGCTCAGGGATTCTCCACCTCACAACTCTTCCCTTAGAGAGAGAAGGGGGGGATGTGGGAGGAAGCAGCCTACCAACAGTGGCTTTCAGGGTGGGGCAGCCACGTCCTGGAAGTAGGGAGGACAGGGCTTGTGGCCTAGACTCCCTGCACAGTGATGAGGGCCGTGTCTGGCCTCCCCAGGGCCTGACCACCGCACTAGCCACCGTTGGTTGTTGGCGCTCGGAGGATGGGAGCACTCCAGGGTGGTCTGACACACGGGATGTGTCTCACCTCAAAGCAGAAGTGAAATGGGGCACACTTCCCCTTGCAAGAGAGGAGGCAAGTCCAACCACCCCCTCACCACCACCTCCTGCAGGAGCCTGGCTGCCACCGCTGGGATCTGAGACTGGGGGACGACAAAGAGAAGCCGGCCTGGTCTGGGGAACCACACAGGGAGCTGGGGTCTACTTCCCACCGTGCACGCCTCCCTGGGCAGCATCCCTGTGATTGCAAGATACTGTTTCCAGTTTTTATGATTTAGGCTCTAAGGGAGACGGTCTCCCGGCAGAGCCACAGCCAGCCCATCGCTGCACGAGGGAGGTTCATTTGTGGTTTGTTCACTCATTCATTGTTCACACACTCAACCTCCACTCTCCCATCAACCAATATATTAAGAACCATCTGTGTGCCAGGCATTGTGTGGATACAGGAGGGAGAAGGGCATGAACAAAAACCACACAAATAACTATGGTTATGGCTGTGGAACAAGAATAGTTGTGAAAAGTGCTCCAAAGACCACGGAGAGGCCACTGTGGGAGGTCTGACGGGCCCCCGACCACATATGGGGCTCAGGGGAGGCTCTGGGGCATTTCTGTGGAGGCCTGTTGGATGGCAGGGCTTGCAAACAGCAGAGACGACAGAGAGGGGGAAGAGCTGGCTGGAAGAGGCTGAGACCCTGTGATGGAAAGAAGCTTGGGGGGCAGGAGGGAGAGGGACAGGGGGACTGGTGTCACTGCAGAGACCGGATCACGCAAGATCTTGCAAGCTATGTAAGGGTTTCCGCCTGTTGGATGCATCCTCAAGAGGAGTGTTGAAGGCTGGGGGACCTTGGGCAAGCCTTTCTCCTCCTCCCTCTGCCTCAGTTTCCTCATCTTTTCAGTAGGAACATGTTTGCAGTCCTTGCAGGGGTGTTGATGAGCCTTTATGGAAAGCACTGGCGCGGCGTCTGGCACGGTGGAGGTGCCCTGTAAGGGCAGCCATTAGTCTAATTGTGACCGAGGCAGGCCAGGAATCCAGGCTCCAGCCCGACTCCCCCTCCAATGGCTGTGCCTGCAGTTCCTGCCTCCCCACCCCCACCCCCCGTCCAGGGCTGCTTCTAAGAGACACGGAGCCAGGAGCCGTCATCAGGGCTGAACACATTGGCCCGAGTTCCAACTAGCTCTCTGATAAAGCATTTCCCTGCTGTCATTTCACTGCCCTTTGCCAGCCACGCTAATGCAGCCTGGGAAGAGGCTCTGGTCCACAGCCATGGCCAGCCTAGGAGCCGATGTCCTCTCCCACCTCCCAGCCCCCGCGGCGCCCCAGGTTCCGGCAGATGACTGATCAGCTAGTCTCTGTGATGGCAGCCACGTGCCTGCAGGCGAGGGGCGGGGGTGACGCAGAGCTGGCAGCCCCCGGGTTGACCGGCAGCAGGACTGCATTATTCTGCAACAGTAGAGCCACCCTGGAATCCCTCTCTTCTCATTCAGGGAAGGAATCTCCCTAGAGGGGAAAGGACCTGACCCGGGGCACACGTGCCTGGAGCCATGCAGGTGCTCTGCTTGCTACCTGGCTTTGTTCTAGCAACAACCCCTCATGCTGGGTATTACTGGCCACTTTTACAGATAAGGAACTGAGGATTGGGGTCACCCAGCTGACAAGTGGCAGAGTCTGGATTCTACTCCAGGTCGCCGTGACCTTGCCCTGCCCCCTGCCCCTTGGTAGTGGCCCTTTGGGCTGGGTTTTGCTGTATTTTTGTATTTCATCTGGTGTGAGGGTATCGTAGGAGGCCTGGAAACGAGGTGGGCAAGGCTGAGCTTTGGTTTCTTCATCCGGCAAGGGGCTGCGGGAATGTCACACAAGCTAGAGGCACCTCAGTGATGGGTGGGGCCACCCTTCTGGTTTACAGAGAGGAAGCTGAGGTCTGGAGGGGGAGAGCAGCTTGCCTGAGGTTACAGGGTTGGTTGGTGCAGAGCCGGTGGGCTTTCCTTGTGCCTCCTTCGTGACCTCCCTTGCTGGCCTCTGGGCCCCTGTCCAGTCTCCGCACGTTGGAGGATCCCAGCCCGGAGCCCCTGGACCTCCTTTCTGCATCTCATTCCCTGGGCAACCTGGTCCTGTAATTCTAATTACCATCTACATGCCTGTGGGTCTCCATGTAGACCTCTAGCCTTGAACTCTGAACTCCAACCCATTTGTCCAGCTGCCTTCTTGGCTGGTCTCTAGAGACCTGAGAGCATAAAAAACTGGTTGTGTCTAAAACACAGCTCTTGGGAATTCCCTGGCAGTCTAGTGGTTAGGACTCCATGCTTTCACTGCCGAGGGCCCGGGGTTCAATTCCTGATCAGGGAACTAAGATCCCACAAGCCGTGCCACAGGGCCAAAAAAAAAAAGCAAGAACAACAGCAAAAAAAAACAGACACAGCTCTTGATTTAGCTGCGTCCTCCCAGCTCCCAGCCAAACCTGCTCTACCTACAGTCTTCCCAGTTTTAGTCACTGTACCATCATCTACCCAGTTTTTCAGGCTGAAAGCCTTGGAGTTATTCTGTATTTCCTTCTCTCAACCCCCAGATCTAATCCATCAGCAAAAATATATTGTAATCTGACCCTTCTTCCCATCTCCACCTTTATCTGATGCAGCAGCCACCAAACTGGTCCTCCTGCATCCTCCTTTGCCTTGAAGAATTTATTCTCCTCACAGCAACCAACATACTGTCTTTCAAACACATAACAGGTTGCATCCCTCCCCTGCTTGAAAACTCTCCAGTGACTTCCCAACAATTTGGGATGAAACCCCAACTCCTTGCCCTATGGGGCCTGGGCTTCTGGAAGCCTCCACCTCCGTTTTCACCTCCTCTTGTTCATACTGAACCATGCAGTGTCTCCTCTTTCTGTTCCGTGGAAGTCCCAAGGTTGCCCCCGCCTCGGGGGCTTTGCATAACTCTCCCCTTCTTGGAATCCTCCTCCCAAGATCATGGCTCTGTTGCTTCCTCATTGTTGGTGTTGCTTGTCGCCCTGCCTGACTCCCATGTCTAGAGAAGCACCACCCCTCTGCCCGCCACTGCCCATCACACTGCCTTGTTATCTCCCCCGCACAGCCCTTGTCATCACCCAAAACCACCTGCATCACTGGCACACTTGTGCACTGTCTTCTTTCCTCACTGGAATGCAGGTTCCAGGACTGTTTTTCATCCCCTCCACGTCCTCAGTACTTACTACAGTGTGCCTGGCATGCAGTAGGCGCTCAGTGAGTGATTGTTCACAGAACCAACCACAAGGGCCTAAGCTACAAATCAGGTTCATCCCGGGTTGCTGTCCCCGGACTCTCTTGTAGGACAGCAGTTCCCTGTCCTTTGACTTCTTGAAGACAGTAATTTCTTTAAGTGCTCAGAGGTTGCTCATTTACCTGCCCGCTCTACCACCTACAAACTACGTGACCTTGGGCAAATTACTTATTCTCTCTGTGCCTCGGTTTTGTCGGCTGTAAAGTGGGGATAGTAACAGTGCCCGCCTCATAGGGCGAATGTGAGAATTACATTAATGCAGAAAGAGGCTTAATTGCAGTGCATGGGACCCAGCGTTCAGTACCATTAGCTCTACTGCCATGATCACCACCGTCATCACCAGTTTGACTGGTGTTTCCTCTCTGCCTTCAAGTAATAACACTTACCGGGCCACTTTGCCTGCTCAGCACCCTTCAGTGGCTTCCTAATCCACTTGGGAAGAGACCAAGCCCCTGGAAGCAGCCTGGCAGCCCCACCTCCCTCTCCAGCCTCACCTTGCATGACTTTCCCCCTTGCTCCATTCCCTGCAGTCACATGGGCCTCATGTCAGTTCTTCGCGTGATTTATGCTCGTCCCATGCCAGGCACTCTGCCTGGCATGACCTTTCCCTCCTCTTGCCCCTGGTTGATGCCTCCTCAGTGTGGCCATTGCCTCTCAGCCTCCCTGCACGCCCCCAGGCACTGTGAACCTGCGCTGCAGCCCTTTTCATAGCTGTGAGCGGGCACTCATTCCTTCCCTGGATCGATCCGTGCCTTTCCTACGAGACCCTAAGCTCCACGAGAGCAAAGACCCAGTCATCCTTTGCCCACCTTTCTACTCATGGTGTTTGCACATGGTAAGTGTTCAGTAAATATTAAGTGAAGGAGTGGGGAGAAAGCCTTTGGGCTGGGCACACAACGCCCCAAGAGAAAATCTGCTGCCTTTGCAGAACCAACCAGCCTTTCTCACCGGCCTCTGGCCACAGAGCTGGAACAGCCCTCCTGACTTCCAGTAGGGTCCACTTGCTTGCAACGTGGCCTGGGGCAGCCGCTGCTTGCGTGCTGCCTTCTTTCACACAGTGCCCACAGAGTTACAGAAGTTGGGAGAGCCTTTGCTCGGTGAAGCCAAGATAGAAACTGGATGTGAAGCAGCGACGCGATGGGGAAGTCTGTCTGGCTTCCTGAGCTCTGCTGGCTCATGGCCAGACATCCAGCTCTTCCTTCCCTCTCAAAACAGGGTAACTCTGGGGTCCTGAAGGCCGAGTGCTCTGCTCTGGTTTTTCTGGCTGACGGTATTTCCTTTGATTGCTTGGAACAGAGGTCCCCGCAGGCTTCAGTCCTGGGCCAATCCCCCTGCCTCGAGTCTGAGACAGGACATGGCAAAATGAGAAAAATAGGGACACTATAGGGTGTTCTCATAAGGCTAAATTAATTCTCAGATTGTCCTCCTTTTTTGTGTGTCAGGATGCCCTTTCGTTTATGAAATAAGGTTGATGGAGGTAGTGATAAGATTCTCTCTCTCTTTTTTTTTTCCTGCACGGCATGTGGGATCTTAGTTCCCAGACCAGGGATCGAACCTGTGCCCCCTGCAGTGGAAGCATGGAGTCCTAACCACTGGACCACCAGGGAAGTCCCAGTGATAGGTTTTCCTTCCTCCCTTCCTCCCTCCCTGCTTTTCTTTTTTTTCTTTCTTTCTTTCTTTCTTTTCTTTCCCTTCCTTCCTTCCTTCCTTCCTTCCTTCCGTCCTTCTTCCTCCCTCCCTCCCTCCCTTCCTTCCTTTCTTTCTCTCTCTCTTTCTTCCTTCTTAATGTCCTGGCTTGTCAAATCACCTACTTAATTTCTTTTGAAATTTCCTGGTCCGTGGACAGCAGCTGAGCAGAGATGAGAACCCAGGTTTGCTGGTTCCAGTTTAACTGTCTCTCCACTCTGCAGCCCCTCCCTGGAGAAGATAAGATGCAGGAGAGACATGAGAGCTGGCTGTAAACTACCAAAGGGCTGCCATGTGGAAGAGGGGACACGCTTGTTCTACCTGCACCCCTGGGGTCTCTGGGGAGCAGTTTCAGGTGGGCACGTTCATGGCTTAGAATAGTTTCTGACAGGCAAGTATTCAACAACAGATAAGGCTGCCCCACCCGGCAGTGTTCAGGCACAGGTGGGGCAGCTCCATTGGGGCCTGGTGGAGAAAATATTCGGGCCTGGGGGGGTACCAATTAAGGGTCTTGGTCTTAGATTCAACCTGCTTTCAGCACCGGTTTCACCACTTACTATCCGTGTGACCTTGGGCAATTCTGTTTCCTCTTATTTAAAATGGAGGTAAGTATTACCACCCTCAGGGTCCTGTGAGGATTAAAAAAGGGAGTGAGGCCTTTAGGAGCTGTGAATCCTGCCCCCAGGGAGCTTACTTAGAGTCTGGTTGAGAGCAGCAGAATCACAGAGAAAGGATAATGTGAAGCAACTTACGAGAAAGGACCGGCAAGAGTGGCCCCGACGGCTGTGCTGGGGCGTTTCTGAGTATGGGCGATCAGGGAAGTAGGTAACACTTAAACTGAACCTTGAGACGCTGCCTGGGTCTGGATAAGTAGAGAGGAAGGAGTGGGGAGCTTCCAGGGAGGAGAGCATATAGTGATCTATTAAGTATGGGTCTAGTAAGTAGCTATTTTTTTAAAATATAAATTTATTTATTTTTAATTTTGGCTGCGTTGGGTCTTCGCTGCTGCGTGCGGGCTTTCTCTAGTTGCGGCGAGCGGGGGCTACTCTTCGTTGTGGTGCACGGGCTTCTCACTGTGGTGGCTTCTCTTGCTGTGGAGCACGGGCTCTAGGCACGTGGCCTTCAGTAGTTGTGGCTCAACGGGCTTAGTTCCTCCGTGGTATGTGGGACCTTCCCGGACCAGGGCTTGAACCCGTGTCCCCTGCATTGGCAGGTGGATTCTTAACCACTGCACCTCCAGGGAAGTTCAGTAGCTATTATTATTACCTAAATTTCAAGGGCATGGCAATCTCTTTCCTTGGGCTCCCATGGCTCTGTGGGCACATTCCTGGCTCATGAGAGATGCTTGGTGCATGTTGTATGCGCAGGACTGGCTGCCACAGAATAGAGGGAGATATGATTAGATTCTAAGTGACCTGGGGAAAATAAGAGCATCCTTCCATATAGCCATACACCTGTCCATCATCCAATAGCACGCACATACATACATACACATCCATCCATCCACCCATCTATCCATCCATCCATATGTTTCAGGCAGAGAACAAGACAAAGCCACTTGAAGCTTACATCAAGGGGGGCAGGGCTTACAGATATGAATCAAATAATGACATGAATAAGTGTAAAACTGCAACTGTGGTAAGTGCTACAGGTCAAAGGGGTTCATGGTGCCAGGAGAGTCCAAAACAGAGCAATTCAACCTATACAGGGAGGTCAGGAAAGTCTCCCCAAGGAAGTGACCACTGAACTGAGAACTCACGGGCAAGCTGGAGTAACTAGAAGAATTGGAAGTGTATTGGGGGTGGGGAATGTTTCAGGCAGAGAGGGCAGAGCACATGCCATGGCAAGATGAAGTTGGGGGGGCGTCAGCCCGATGACGCAGGACCTCCTGGGCATGTTCAGGATTTCGATTTTTATCCTTAGAGGTTCTAAGCAAGCATCAGGTGACATGATCAGATTTGTATTTTTTAAAGACCGTCTGGCTATGGTTATAGAAAATGGAAGTGGGGGGATGGGACGGGCAGGTGTAAAACAGGAGACCTGTGAGAAGCCAATGTAGTTGTCCAGGAAATCCATGATGGAACCTCGGACTGGGAAGGGGTTGGAGAGGGGAGGAGTGCATGAGGCCATTTAAGAGATAAATGGACATGATGGGGAGATGTGTGTGGTGGGAAGAATGAGGGTGAGGGAGTTGCCTAGGATGATACCCAGGTTTCTGGATGGAACTGTTGCCAGGCAACAGAGCGAAAGCCAGGAGAGCGCAGGGAAGGGGTGGGACACACTTTCCCTTGCTGTTGTTAAGTCTGTGTTTGCAAAATAATGGTGTCAGGAGTGTGGGTGTGCACCGCTCCCTGAACGCCTGCTCAGGGCTGAGAAGGCTGGTTTAAGGAGGCTGCACGTTGCAGGCTGAAGAGCTGGGCCGGGGAGCTAGCCTTCCAGTCTTGGCTCTGCATCCAGGTAGCTGTGTGACCTTGAGGGGGCAGCTTCACCCCTGTGGGCTTCAGCTCTACAACTGACAGCCCTGCTGGTCAGGCATTTTAAGGGCATAACGCAATCTGAGTCTTATTTGTGTCCACTGGCATTACTTACAGGGCTCCCCCTTGGAAAGTTATTCCTTGTAGATCCCCTTTATCCAGAGCCTGAAGGTTAAAATAGCATTGAGTCTAGAATGTGAGCTCTGAAAGGACTCACAGAGCCCGCTTGCCCCATCCTCTGATTTTACAGAGGTGCAGCACCTGTGTCTGATCCTCCTCTCTCTCTTCCTGCCCGACCCTGCACGTAGCAGAAGAGAAGGAACAGTTTGTGTAGAGCCACAAAGCTACAGGGAAGAAGAGCACCCTTTGGGGTGAGCCCCATGGTCCTCTGCTTACTTTGGGGGTGGGGATTTTTCTGCAGCCTACCTCCATGTCTTAGGACAGATGGGGGCTAGGCAGAGCTGTGGGGATGGGCTAAGATCATAGACACAGGTGATGCTGAGCATCTGGGAGAAGAGTGATGAAGGGACATCTGAAGCTGTGTCCTGCTGAGCTGGGGTCCTTTCTGACTTATTGAAGATGCCTCTGGTCATGCACCCCTGCTGTGACCCCTGGGTGTCCTCCAAGGGCTGCAAGATGCTCTTTGCAAAAAAGGAATGTAGAAAACCCAGCCTACCCCCTGCAAATAAGGCATGGAGACAAAAACCCAGTTGGAATCTCGCGGCTGAGGTTTCCACGGTGGCTCCACTCTGCTGCCCTTCCCATTGGCTGGGCGTCCTGCTCCGGCTTTAGCAACAGAGGCTCAGATACACATCTCCTTCCTGATTGGCCAGGCTGTGCTGCAGCGCCATAGCAACAGGGGCAGAGGGACCAGTCTCTGCAGAACAACTTGAGTCACTATCTACCTGGGGTGGAGCTGAGATCCAGAGGGCTGCTTGCAGGGGATGCAAACTGGAACAGGTAGCCCCCACCTCAGCTCAAATTCAGGTGGGGAACCCTCCTCCCTGGTTGTCCAGGGTGTTGGGAGGCTGCTGGGCTTCTCTGCCTCATCTCATCTATCCTGTATCTTGCAGCATCTTCCCAATCCTTCTCTTGCTCCAGGGCTACTGTCTCTGCAGAAGGAAAACCAAACCTCTGGCAGTGCCAGCGGTTAACTGATTTGCCCAAAGTCACGCAAGTTACAAGCTAGAACCTGAACCCGCATTATATTGCCTGACTTAAAGGCTTTAGAGGGTCTTTGGTGGAAAATCTAGGGTTCCTTTTTTTTTTAAAATGGACTTTGTTTTTTAGAGCACTTTTAGGTTCATAGCAAAGGCACAGAGCTGAAGGTACAGACATTTCCTGTAGTCCTTTCAGTTTTAGTAACAATCTTCCTTTAATTCATCAAACAGCTAATGCTTTCTAAAACACTCTCCTATCTGATCCTCCCAACAATTCTGTGAGTTTGGTAAGTAAGGGAGGAATGACCCATTTTATAGATGAGGACACCAGAGCCCAGAGAGGGCAAGTGATTTGTTGCATGTCACACAGCATATTTGTGCCAGAGCTGGGACTCCAACCCAGGCCTCCTGAATCCTTGTCAGGGCTCTACCCACAAACCATTGACTTATCCATACCAGGGGGCCTCCAGGAGGGTTGGAGGGATGCTCTGAGGGGTCCTCTCATCTGTTTAGAGAACAGTGGCTGAATAGAATCAAGCATTCCAATGTCTCCAACATGGACCAAGGGTTTCACATCATAACCCCAGTCCCTGCCAGGCAACTCCTAAATTTGGCTCTAGTCCCCAGGAAGGGTCCTTGTTTCATTGCAAACCTCGCTGTCCATTCCCCTACATGGACAGGAGAAGAAACACTAGTAAGTTAACTACAATCAGTTCAACATTGCTCTGTGCTTGAAGCTGTGCTGAGGGCCTGCCTGACTCTTCATTGCAGCCTTGGGTCGTCACTGTCCACTGTTTACAGATGCAGAGGTTGGTGCTGAGGAAGGTCAGGCTGCGTGCCAAGGTCACACAGTCAACAGTGCGGCCACAATTCAGACAGGAGGCCCCCTGACTCGAAAGCAGGCTGGCTTGAACAGTGTGATGGGCTCTCTGATGCAGAACAGTAGCTCTAAGAGGCATTGGAGAGCAGAGTCTTTTGCTCTTGGGTGTGCATTTTTCCCTCAGTGGAGGCAGTGGCTGGACCTATTTTTTGTTGCTGGAAAAGACAAGCTCAGAGGATCTGCTTTGTGTTAGGGATTTAGAAATCCTTGGCTGCCAAGGAGTGACTCGGTACCCCCAACACTGTCTCCCATTGCCTAGTGTCCCAGGTTTGCGACCCTTCAGGAGGACGTGGCTGGGCAGCTGGCACTTGGCAATCAACACAGAGGAGAGAAAACCCAATGACTTCCTTGCTCTGAATTTGAGCCCCCGCCGAAAATGAATGTTTTGGCAGATTTCTTTCCTTCCTGCTCAGCTTGTGCTCCCAGAAGCTCTTGCCCCTGAAACAGAGGCCAGCCACCTGGCCTGCCCTCCTGCCCTCCCAAGGGTACTGATTTTGGAGGACACGGAAGGTGGGAGCTCATGCCCGCCACTCTGCTCCCCTAAGGCCCACACCAGCAAGGGGCAGGCCCACGAGTTCACCACGAGCCATGGTCTGCAGCATCTTGCCTGGGCTAGACACCCCACAGATGCTAGGGAGACAGCAAGGAACGAGCCATTATGGCCCCTGCCCTTGTGGAAGCTGCTGCCCAGTGGAGGAGAGGGACGGTGGGTCCATAAGTGAATAAATCGTGATTCCCGAGAGCAGTAAAAGCCGTGGACAGGATGAGACAGGGTAACGGGACAGGGAGTGACTGGTGGGGCCGGGGCAGGGTGGGGCGGGACAGCAGGTGTGTGTGTCCTGTTTCAGCCAGGATGGTCAGGAAAGGCCTCTCTGAGGAGAGGTGACATCTGAGCACATAGGACTTGGATGAAAGAGGGGAAACTTTTGCTAGGGGAAGTGCGAGGGGCTGTGGAATTTAGCAAATGCAACAAATGTCTGCTGAATCCCTACTCTCCATCAAGGGACCAGAACAGACGGAGGACCTGCCCAAGGCACGGTGGCAACCCAGAAGAGGTACTGCCCAGGCCTGGAGAGCCAGGAAGGCTTCCAGGAGGAAGCAGCAACCCTTCGGAGGCCTGAAGGATGTCAGGTCAAGCATGGTGGGGCAGCAGGAGGCGTGGAGGCACTGAGATGGTTCCAGCGGAAGGAAGCATCTGCAAAGGCCAGAGGAGAGGGAGAGCCCGGGACTCTCAAATAAAGGCAAAGAGCCATTTCTGAAGCAGAGCGTTCATGTGGAAGAGAGGGAAAGGATGAGCTTGGGGCCCAAATGGGCCTCGGAGGCCAGTTAAACACTCCAACATTTTCCTGAATGCAGTTTGCGTAGGGTTGCCAGGTTTAGCAAATAAAAATACAGGTTGTCCTGTTAACTCTGAATTTCAGATAAACAACAAGTATTTTTTTTTAAAGTAGTTATGTATTCAGTATTTTATTTATTTATTTTTGGCTTCGTTTGGGTCTTCGTTTCTGTGCGAGGGCTTTCTCTAGTTGCAGCAAGCGGGAGCCACTCTTCATCGCAGTGCGCGGGCCTCTCACTGTCGCGGCCTCTCTTGTTGCAGAGCACAGGCTCCAGACGCGCAGGCTCAGTAGTTGTGGCTTATGGGCCTAGTTGCTCTGCGGCATGTGGGATCTTCCAAGACCAGGGCTCGAACCCGTGTCCCCTGCATTTGCAGGCAGATTCTCAACCACTGCACCACCAGGGAAGTCCACAACAAATAATTTTTAAGTATAATTATGTGCATGCAGTATTTGGAACATTCTTATACTAAAAAACCATTGTTTATCTGAAATTCAGTTTTAATGGGGCCTCCTGTATTTTCTCTGGCAACCCTGAGTTTGGGCCCACAGAAGCGTTTTAAGCAGGGAATGACGTGGTCGGATTTACATTTTGTGAAGCTCCCGGGATTTGTGGGGAAACACGCTGGAGGGAGACCAGGAAGCGGGTGGGGAGGATGAGGCTCCTGCCTTGTCCAGGCCAGAGAAGCAGAGGCCAGGGAACAGAGCATCTTATCATGTCACCTGCCTCCTCCACTGAGAGGGTGGCCTTGGGTAAATCCCTCAGTGGATGCAGTCTCAGGCCGGTGACTGCAGACCAGGTCAGACCCCGGCTCTGCAGCATGAGCCTCTGGGCTGGTCTGCTCCCTCTGGGGCCCTCAGCATCCTCCTCTGTCAAATGAGGGGTTCAATCAGAAGAGATGGTCCAAAAGGGCCCTTCTGTTCCTGCCATCTTGGGCTCTCTGTCCATCCTCTGTCTGATGCCTCTCTGGGGTGGTGCCCCACCATGGTGACAAGTCCAAACCTTGCTCCTTCTTCCCTTCCAACATCACTTCAGCCGATGAATGCAAGAAACACCCACACACCTGGTTTGGGAGAAGGCACTCCAGAATCTGCTGAGGTTCTACTGTGTGATGAGCTGGGTCCTTTACACCATTCGTTCATGTTAATTCTCACAAAAGCGTCTCAGGGAGGGTATCATTATGCCCATTGCACAGATCAGAGAACTGAGAGCTCAGTGGTGCAGCTGCTGCCCAGGTCACACAGCTGCGTAGTGCAAACCTGGGGTGGAGTCCAGGTCTGGCCGGCGCCAGGGCTCTGTCCTCCACTGTCTCCAGGAAACGTCCCCGGGAGTCCCTAATCCCCCACATAGTTATCACCAGGGCTCAGTCAGCAGTCTCCTTGTCCCATGGCAGGCACGTGCTGCCCTGGCTCTTTCTGAGTTAAGCCAGGGGCTAAAACGCATTGGTGTAATGCTCATCTGCTGGGGGATTTCCGGTTTAGGAAGCCCTTTCCCATCTGTGCCCTCCTCACGACCCTTTGGGGACTCTGCAGGCCCCTCAGCCCTTCTAGCCTGCCGCTCTGCCGCAGTGGAGTCTGCATTAAATATTAACGGGGCAGCTCCTGGCACCGCTGTGACGTCAATTACCGGGCTGCTTGATGAGGGCTGTGGCTGCCTTTCCAAAGTGAAGCAGTGCCTGGAATTCAGCTGGCTCAAATGGCATCCCAGGGGGCTGGCTGCCGGACTCAGAGAAGATGCCGCTAATGTAAGGCGTGGCAGGAGTCCAGGAGTTTTCCTTCCATCTCCCCTGCTCCCTCGGGGCCCGGCTGGCATCCCGATGCTGGCACGATGCCTTTAGTCATTCGGCAAATATTTATTGAGCACCTGGTGTATGCCAAGCACAGTTCTAGGCTCTGGGGATACAGTCATGAGCGTGATAAGGTCCCTGCATCATGGGATTCCCCGTCTGGTGGAGGAGAGGGAGAAACAGTCTCAACGCAGAGGGGCAGACCCAGCACTGTGCGCCAGAGCAGGTGCCCGACCCAGCTTGTGGCCGAGGGATCCTTCCAGAGGAAGCTACGACTATGCTGAACCCAAAGAAGGAGCCTGAGTTAGGTCTGGAAAGAGGAGGGGTGAGTGTTTCAGGAAGAGGGAACAGGATCGGAGCTCAGACCCTGGTTCTACCCCTTCCCAGCCATTTATCTACAAGCTGGGTTTCCGCTGTACAGGGGTGTTATGAGGACCAAACGAAGCCATGGCGAGTGATGGCACAGGGCTTGATTCAGGACAAGAGCTCAGCGGTAGCTGTTATGAAAATAGCTCTGTGCCTTCACAGAATTCCTCACCGTGCCACGGAGGCTTACTCTGATTTGGCGAGATGAGAAACTGAGGCTCAGAGGGGTGACATCACAAAGCCCTGGGTAATATTGTGGATCAGACCCCAGGCTGGACACACAATCCCAGGCTCTGACGCAGGCTTTTTGACATTCTCTGGCCATAGGCAACCCAAGCAGTGGCCTCAGCTCAGCGAGACACAGAATATCACAAGAGATCTCAGTGTGAATTCCTCGGCCTTCAACACTCCCCATCTCGGCCTTCTTTGAGGTAAGGCTGCAGCTGTCCAAGGACAAGCCCAGGCCTTGGCTTTGGGGGGGAGCCTGGGCATAGACCTTGTTCTGCTGCTAACCTACTGTGTGACTGTGAGTGAATTTTCTTCCTTCTCTGAGCCTCAGTTCCCCATAGTTAACACTAAAACCAGCTCTCATTGCCTGGGTCTCTGATCCTCCCAAAGAGCTGTGGCAGAGGAATTATTTTTAATTCCATATTGAAGATGAGGAACCAGGCCACATACAAGTGGGGGCTGGATTTGAAGCCAGGCCCATCTGCTGGCAGAGCTGACTAATGGCCCATCATGCAGTGCTGTCTCTCAGAGAAAGAAAGCCAGCCTGAGCTGTCTCCAAGATCCTTAGTGTGAGTCTGTGATTCTGTGAGTTCCATGCTGCCCCCAGGCCTTCAGGGCCCAGTGGTTTCACAGGGAGGGCATTTCAGCTTGGGCTGATTCTCCAACTGCCCCATATAAAGGAGGTAACAGGGGACTTCCCTGGTGGCGCAGTGGTTAAGAATCCGCCTGCCAATGCAGGGCACATGGGTTTGAGCCCTGGTCCCGGAAGATCCCACATGCCGCAGAGCAACTAAGCCCGTGCGCCAGAACTACTGAGCCTGCGCTCTCAAGCCACAACTACTGAACCCACGTGCCACAACTACTGAAGCCTGCACGCCTAGAGCTCGTGCTCCACAACAAAGACAAGCCACTGCAATAAGAAGCCCGCACACCGCAACGAAGAGTAGCCCCCGCTCGCTGCAGCTAGAGAAAGCCCGTGCGCAGCAACGAAGACCCAACGCAGCCAAAAATGAATGAATGAATGAATGAATAAATTGATTAATTAAATAAAGGCAGTAACAGCACTGTCACAGGCTTCTGGCAGGCAGCACCCACTCTCTCCCTCATCCACAACCTCTTTCCTCCTGGCATCAGCCCCGGGGGTGGGAGGTTCAACGTGAGCGACAGGCCCACTTTACGGATGAGGAAACTGAAGCTCAGAGAGGTGCAGCGACTTGCCCAGGCTATCCCAGCTACTGCAGAAGAGCTGGGATTTGAGGCCGCGTCTGGCAACTCCAGATCTTATACTCCAAGTAACTGCAAGGTGGCCAAATTCATCCGGGAGACTTCCTCCTCCTCCTCCTCTCAGCCCCCTCCTAGCCCCTGCAATCTTGCCTCCCTCCCCCTGGCTCTCTCCCCGGTCTTATCTTCCACGAGGCTGCCAGTCAGTTAGCTATCAGCCAATTTAAAGCGTTTCCCTCCTGGAAGGCCTTGGCCACTCACAAAGAGGGCTCTTGTGGTGGCATTTCTGCAGTAGGCACAAGGTGTGATCAGATTCGATTCAGCACTCATGAAGAGGGGCACCCCAGGGCCTCAGATGATGAATGAAACACAGGCCCTGTCCTCCAGTGTTTACATTTTACGAGGGAAATGCCAACTTCCTTATGAAGTGGGAAGCAGGTGGTATAAGTGACAAAGAGTGACTCTGCCCCTATTAGCTCCAAGACCTTGGGTAAGAGAGCTTCCTTTTCGCCATCTGCTTAAATGGGTACAAGAGGAATTCCCCACCTCACAATTGTCATGAGGATTAAATGAGATCGTGGATTAGATGAAATTGCATAGCACAGGGCTTGATGCCTAGTAGCTGGCCAGGAAACACCAATCCTACCAAAAGAAGTCCATGAAGGTGGTGGATTCCAGAGTCACAGTGGGAGTGAGCAGAAGGAGAGAGTGCTTCTTGGTGGAGACCTGGGAAAGCTCCTTAGAGGAGGTAAGATTTCAGCTGGGTATTAAAGACTTAGAGGAAGAGGTAGAAGAATGGGAAGGTTGGTAGAAACTTGTGGGCAGGCTCTGTGAGCCCGGTGGTCCTAGGATGTCCAACAAGTAGGTGTTGAGCTTGGAAAGGTGGGCCAGGGCCAGGCCATGAAGGGCCAGGTGGAGGAGCTTGTATCTTTTAAGGGGAAAAGCGTGTCCTTCCTACCTATGACCCCAGCGGCAGCTCAGGGCTATCTGCAGAGACCAGCCCCCTGGAGTCAGCCTTCTCCTCTGTCTTTGGTGCTGCCAGATCCCTTTGTCTCCTGAGTCAGGGCCAGCCCACCACTGTTGTCTGGAAGAAGACAGAAAGCTGTAGAAATCTGCTTGCCTCCTACTAACATACTGGGGAGGAAAAGCTGTTTTGTAGCATAGTTGCCTGGCAGGGAACCTTGGTGGAAACTCAGCAAACCTCACCCTCACTTCCAAGGTTATGATTTAAGCAGCAGTTGATGACAGCTGTTGATGTGTGCAGCTCAAAGACTGAAAGAACGTTTTCAGGTGCTCAGAAGGTCGGGGTGGGCATGGAAAGAATGGTGATGGTGGAGTGGGTCTGGATCCGGGTTCCTGCTCCCTGCTCTCTGCATTGCAGTTGGGCAAGATACTTAACCTCCCTGGGCCTCAGCTTCCACATCTGTAAAGTCGGAACGATAACACCGACATTTCCTTGACCAAGTGGGAGTGTGCTGGCCACCCGCTGCCTGTGGCCTGCTGTGGAGTAGGTCCTGCTACTTTCCTCCACTCCTTGTATGGATGTGGTCCAGACACTGGGCCTGTGAGGCATCCCTGCTTCACCCTCTTGAGCTGCCATGTCATTTGCTGAACTTCCAGTGGTGACATACCCTAGAACTTCAGAGCTGGAAAAAAGACAGAACTCTGCCATCCAAGCCAGTGTAGTCTCCCATTTCACAGACAGGAAATCCAAGGCTCAGAGACTGGAAGTCACCGCACTCCAGGCTCTGACCTCCAGCTTTCCCTGGACCACCACAGCCCCTCCCACCTGGGGCGACCTAGTGAGAACCACACAGAAGCTTGAGGCAATTATCCAGATGGTTCCAGCCAAAGGATCTAGAAAATTCTGGCTAAGAAACACAAGTTCCTTGACCATCTACCGAACTGAAGCAAAAGCCTTTTTCACCCTCATTTTAACTGCGATTCCATAGGCAACAGCTTCACTTTCTCCCCCAGAGCTGAGCTCCTTTGAACAAACTTGTGTGTGTGTGTGGTGGGGGGGTGGTGCTGAGAACGGGGCTCTGAGCTCTGCCAGCTCACAGATTGCAGCTACCAGGACATTTTCACACTTCTTAATGCCAAAAGCTGCCATGGAAGCCGATCTGCTCCCAAAGCGGGCTTTCAAAGAGTGGCGGGAGGCTCTGGCTGATCCTAAAATCTGTGCACTCAGGCTGATCTTAGACACAGGGGGTGGAAGTTGGTATCAGTGAAAGGACACTGGGGCCCAGGCAGTTGGCAGAGAGTGGCCATGAGTGGGAGGCCGCGGGTGACCGCCTTGACCACTGAGTAAGCACCTGACTGTTCTAGGTCTCCCTTTCCATATGATGGGGTTAACAGCCTCTTTCCCAGAGTTGTGAGGATTTGGGGAGCTGGTACAGGCGGGTCAAGTGTTTACCCCCAAGCCAGTCAGACAGCCAGCAATTAACAGCAAGAGCTGCTGCTCCTGGTGGTGGTGCTATCATCACTGGCTTGGGATCAGCTGGCTCACCCGGGCAGCAGGAGGTCTGCATTTGGGGGGGGGGAGGGGAAAGAAAATTCTATCTGGGTGACACGAACCTGTGGGTGGGTGGCCCCTCCGTCTCAAGCCGGTAACCACGCTGACAGTGTGAACGCCATCTCTCCAGAACAATACCAGGGCTTCTTTGTAACACGTCCCTTGGCACCCAGACTTCGCAGGGAGCTCAGAGTGTCCCAGGACACCCAAGGAAAAAAGCAGGACGTGCCTTTTCTGGGTCACCTATTCACGGGGCTCTGGCAGAGGGCTCTGGCAATGCTTTGGAAATCCAGTCCTGCGTGAGAAGCAGTCATTACCACTGGCTCAGGGTGGGGTGCAGCAAGGAAATTTCTACAGTTGTGATGGCTGGTGCAGGCAGGGTGTGAATGTGCTCTTGCCGAACCCCAACCCTAAGAAACAGGATGGTCAGTCCCATTTAAAAGGGGTTTCCTGGGGGTGGGGTGCGATGAATTGGGCGATGGGGACTGACATGTATACACTGATGTGTATAAAATTGATGACTAATAAGAACCTGCTAAGGACTTCCCTGATGGCACAGTGGTTAAGAATCCACCTGCCAATGCAGGGGACACGGGTTCGAGACCTGGTCAGGGAAGATCCCACATGCTGCGGAGCAACTAGGCCTGTGTGCCACAACTACTGAGCCCGCGTGCCTAGAGCCTCTGCTCCACAACAAGAGAAGCCACCACAATGAGCAGCCTGCGCACCACAAAAAAGACCCAACACAGCCAAAAATAAATAAATAAATAAAATTTAAAAAAAAGAGAAGAACCTGCTGTATAAAAAAATAAATTAAATTCAAAAATAAAAGGGGCTTCCCCAAGGGTACTCAGCTGGTAACCGGCAGAGCAGGATTTAGACCTGAGTTCAGATCCTCTTCCCCATCACATCACACACATGTCCTTGGATAGCTGGGGGGAGAGTGTTGCTCTGTTCCCTGAGTGAGACCCTGCCAGGTAAAGATGCAGCGGACTTGGCCCCTGCTCTGGGTACCTGCTCGGAGCTCTGGGGGCCACACAGTGTGTCTGACCTTGATCATCAGCCCCCTTGCCTTGGTTCAGAGGCCCTCTTGGAAATTGTTCAAAAGCTACATTGCTTGATAGGACTTAGACCCCTGGGAGTAGGTGACCTATCCAAGGTGGTCATCCTGGCTTTATTTACAAGACTTTGGGGAGTGGGCAGCTCTCTCCCAAGGGTGAAGGAGATGGATGCTGATAAGTGTATAAGCTACAAGAGGGAGGCTTGTGTGTGCTTTTTACAATCTGAATGATCCCCAAAGGGGAGTCACACCTTGATCCCTTGTCAGCTCACACCTCACGACATCGTGGGGCCATCAGGCCTAGGAGTCTGACAGAACTGAGCTTGAATCCTGGCTCTGCTGATTACCAGCTGTGTGATTTTACTCAAGACATGGAACATCTTCAAGCCAGTTTCCTCATCTGTAAGATGGGAATGGAAATCCTACCTACCTTACAGGGGTATCTTGAGGGAAAAAATATGCCCATCTCTGCAAAGCACCTGGCCCAGTGCTGGCAACGTGGTAGATGTCCCCTTCCGTTCAAGAGTGGGCGTGGATAAGGTCGCTCAGGATAAGGCAGAGGGCCTGGGCAGAGCTCTGAGGAACCCCCGAATTTCCGGGTAGGCTGAGAAGACAAGCTCACACAGGAGACAGAAGAGGAGTGGCTGGAGCAGCAGAGGGGAGCCAGGAGACTGCAAGGTCATGAAAGCTAAGAGGAGAGCCTGTCAAGGAGGGGCGAGCAGTTGTGCCAAGTGCAGCCAAGAGGGCCAGGAAAGTGAGGACTGTGCAGTGACCTTGGATTGGTGGCCACAGCAAGGGCCATCTAGATGGAGGAGTTGGGGTAGAGCCAGAGTACACTGAGCTGAGGTGGGGGTGGTGGGTGGGTGGTGAGGAGGTGGAGACAGTGAAGTTTGGTGAGAAAGAAAGCAAAGCTTTATGGGCGAACCAAAGTTGTCCCCCATTTGACATTTATGAATGTCAAAATCAGTTATTTAGAATGCTCCAGTCTATCTGATTTTTACTGTTTTGAAATCAATCTCAGTCCAACATGATAAGAAGTTAGAAGGGCTCTAACCCCTCTAAGGGCTGGAAGGAACTGTGGAGGTCCCCCCAGTGCTGGCCCTCCTCCACCTCTCATGGGAATCTGTCCTCATCAGGCCCACGGTGGATGATAAGTTATTATCTACCACACCCTTTAACGATATTCACTAGGGGAAAGATCAGCCTGGTTTGTTAACCTCGATTCCATTTGTAGTTAGCAAAGGCGAATCCTCAAAGCATGGAGAAGCCTGGGGTGGGGGTTTCCTCCCAAATGCTGTGTCATGGGTACTGAGGTCCTCACTGTAGCATCACAGCAGGTAGAAGGCAGCCCAGGAAGCAGGAGACCTAGTATGAAGGTCCCAGCTCTGCTGGCTGTGCAAACTGGGGTCAGCCTCTCCTCCCCCTGATACCTCACTCTCCCCTTATGTAGGATAAGGGGTTGGACCGTGGTGAGTCTAAGGGTCCTGCCAGCTCTGACATTCCAGGATTTCTCCTATTCTACAGTGATTTAAACAGTCCTTCAAGTCCAGTGCTCCAGACGGTGAAACTGAGGTCCAGAAAAGGCCCATTCTCCAGTCCCTCTCTCTCCCTTCTAATGCATCTAACTCTGTGGAGCAAGATTCTGGGCCTGAAATATGGCTTCCATGCCTCTGGTGGCTCCTGATTACTTAAGGATAAAGCCTTAAATCTTCAGCCTGGCACTGAAAACATTCCATGATCTTGTTCTATCCCACCTCATGTCCCACTGCCAGGCCTCTCTTCTCCCCATTTTGTTTCTATCCTCACTACCAAGCCCTCACCCTTGCTGGAACCCCCTCCCTAATACCTTTTCGCTGACTCTCACCTCCTTCAAGGTCCAGCTTACCTGCTCTTCGGTTTTTAGACCTCCACTTCTCAGAGGCAGGGGCTGTATCTTAGTTATTCTGTGGCTACTCCTTCCCCTAGTGCTGAGCATGCAGTAGGTGCTCAATAAAATGCTCAGAGAACATAAGGCCCCTTCACCTGCACTCTCCTTGGCATGTTGTACTAAGTCTGGCCATGCTTTAGTGATTGGGATTTTCCTCCCTTGTCCGGGACCCAGACCAGCGCCTGGCACCAGGGGTCCTCAGCATGGAACGCCAGGACTGGGCTCAGTGACCAGCTAGTCCACTCTCCTCTTTGCCACAGGAGGAACCTGCCACCACTTACAGGCTGTGTAACGTTGAGCAAGTCACTAGTCTGGTTTTGACAGACGGGGAGGCCAGCAGGGCCCACCAAGGGTGGAGGGCTGTGAGCATTATATAGGATCATACCTGGAAAGGCCTAGCACCGGCCCATCTCCTAGCAAGTGTGTGGTGACTCTTACCCGTCCCAGCGGGGCCACTCAGTCTCTCCTCCCGTGGAGGGCACAGTCTGCACAAGGCCACTTCCCAGGAAGGGGACGCAGTGAGTGAAAGTACCTGGGGCTGTCCCCAAAGGCCGGACCTGATCCTGCCCGGCCAGTGTTGACCGAAGCTCAGGGTGTGGCCCCTAGAAACCCATCGGCCAGGCTGGGCGGGGGCGGGTCCGGGGCACGTCCGTCCCTCCAGCACGCGGCCTCCTGGCTTCCCCAAGCACTAGGTTTATTTGCTTTGGGGGCCCTTCTCAAGCCAGACCTCTAACCTGGACTCAGAGACGCCTTTCCGGGTGGGGTCGTGACAGTGCGCAGACTGCACGGCTGCCATCACCGAGGCCCCCACCCCCACCCCCGCTCCGCCGTCCCAACCCCAGCCCTCCCCTCTCCCACCTCCACCTCTGCGGCGGTAAAATGCAGCACTCGCTAGGCGCCTGCGCGGCTCTGGGGCGGGGCGGTGGCCTCAGCTATTTATAGAAGGTGACGTCACCTTGAAATAGACCGTTAGGGCTGGCCCGCCCTTCCCCCCCCCCCACTCGCGCAGCACCGCGCCGCCCGGCCCGGCCGCTCCCACTGCGCAGGCGTCCTCTCGTCCTCCCATCCCCCCGCGCGGCCGCCTGTCCTCCCTAGGCGGCGTCCGCGGCGCGAGCCACAGCGCGCGGGGCGAGCCAGCGAGAGGGCGAGCGGCGCTACCTGCTGCCTGCAGCCTGGGCCGGCCGGCGAGCCAGTGCGCGTGCGCGGCGGCGGCCTCCCCTGCGACCGGAGAAGACGAGCGGGCGAGCTAGCGGAGCGGGGCGCGAGGCGAGGCAGGGCTCAGCGACATGGGGGACCGCGAGCAGCTCCTTCAGCGGGCGCGGCTGGCCGAGCAGGCGGAGCGCTACGACGACATGGCCTCCGCCATGAAGGCGGTGAGCGCGCCGGGAGCCCGGGCGGCCGGCCGGGGGCCCGGCGCAGGGGAGGGGTGGGCAGCCGGGCGGCGGCCCCCTCTGGGCCAGGGGCAACCCCGCCGCCCCACTGGGCGCGGCCGCCCGCTCTCAGCCTGCTTTTCCCGCGCCCGCCGCGCGCCCCGCCATTTCCTGCGGCCGGGCCTGGGGGGTGTCCAGGGAGGGGGCGCGGCGGGGACCCCGGGGGTGGGCGGGGGTCGCGGCATCCCAGCTCGGAGCCGCGGGTGGGGGAGGGTGCTCGAGGGAGGGTGAGGGAGCCGCATTTCTCCTCCTGGACCGTTCTGCCAGGCTGGGTCACCCCTTCTCGCCTTCCTCCACACACCCCAACTTGTAATAAAGAATCACCTAGTGAGTGGCGCCCTGTCTCTCCTGGTTTCCTCTGCCACGACCTGAACTCGGTGTAATGTCGATCCGCTTTTGCTCTGATCGCCGGCATCGTTCTGGTTCCATTCTCCCGCGCCCGGGGTCCGCTTTGTGTGCGGAGACCCCCCATCCTGAAGTCCGACGAGGACGCGGGCGGGAGCGCGGCGGGCCTGGGGCCCCCTCCCAGGTTGGATGTTGCGCCCATCTGCCCGGAGACTAAAACGGGTCCTGACGCCTGGGGGAGGCGAGCCCTTGTGCCTTTGCCTTCCCGAGACCCCTGGAGACTCGTCTGCAGCTCCATTTCCGGGGAAGGAGTCGCGGCCGGCCACACCCTGGCCAATGCGGTGGATTAGATACCACCTGCGTGTCTGAGACCTAGAGTTCCGGTGACCCTCCCACTGTCCCTGTCTCCTCACAGTAGTTCACGTTTTCTTTTAATAAACATTACTTATCTCTGCGTCAAGGTCACAGAGGGGTAGAGCCACAGCTGCGGCCGCCAACGTGCCATGTTCACCCAGTGCACAACCTCCGGAGACGTGGGAGGATCCGCCGGGGCCCCACCCTAGACCTACAGACTCAGAAACTCGCAGGGGTGGGACTCATATCTGCACTTGAACCAGCCCTCATGGCAAGTGCTATTGGGTTTAAGTTCAAGAATTACTGCCCTGGGTTATAGAACTCATTTGCCCTTCTTAGGGCCTTGGGAGGGGATTTCCTAAAGAAAAAACTACAAATATCGAGGCTCCGTAAAATTTCAGAGTCATGTGAAAAATTCCTTTTAAAGTTTTTGATATTAATATATGAAACATGTGGTTGAGGTCCGTGTTTAGGATTATCCAGGTAAGAAGTGTTATCTTTTCCATGTCGTTCACGTCACACGTTGAACCAGGTGTTTGGAAACCACCACCACCCATTTGTTGATTCATTGGTGATGCGGAGTTGATCATGGTGTTGTGGGCCAGGTAGGAGCTTTTCATCCAGACCAGGGACGATTTAGGTTTGGGACCTGAAGTCTGTGTAATTCTGGGGGTCTTATAAGAAAAAAAAAGTAGGGTATATGAGTTTAGCAAATTTCACAGAAACAGGACTGACTGAGTGCATTTCCTTGGAAGGGGTCCTGAGCTTAATCTTCTTTGGGATAAAGCCACTTCTGTCCACACAGCAAGTGACACTTAAGTGCGCCTCTTCTCCCCAGTCACCGAGTGGAACTGGGATTGTGCGGTTGAGGCCGCTTTCTGGACATTTTAGCGAGGCCCTCGCCTATCCTGCAAGTGGCACTTTGAAGGCCGCAGTTTTAGGAGCCTTTTGGGGAATAAAGAAGGGATGGGGCTGGAAGCAAAGTGAATTGAGGCTAAGGGAAAATGACTAGAATGTAGTTCTGGAGCTATAGGAAACCCGAGGCAACTTGCAATTGGAAGTAAGGAAAGAATACAGAGATGTAACCGAATGGAATACAGTTTGTGGAGAGAAAATAATTGGTTTTCTGGTCTTCGAAAGCAGGCTTGAAAGATGCTTTCCTGCAGCTACCTACTTGTGTACACAGATTTTCTCTGAGACATTAAGGTAGGATTTTGCAAACTAATGGACCCTTTCATGTATTGGGAATATGTAATATCTGTATCTGAGATGATTGATGGGTTGGATAGGCCATTGAAAATTCAGTGCATACTCTAATTATGTCATTTCAGAATTGTGATAAACATTCCCTCAAGGTAACTCCTATTAAAAAATAAGAACTTTTTTGGTCAGTATGCCTGTTTCCTCTATTAAATAATTTTTTTTTGGTCATCTAAATTAATGGAATATATTAATTGGAAAGGACTTGGCAAGGGTCAGTGGAAAACTGTTTCTCATGTTTTACCTGTTAAGTTGATATTTGTATGTTAAATTCTTAATTTTATTGAGAAGACTCAGTCCCTATTTCATTAATATCATAGACCTAAAATATAGCTTTTGGAAAGAGTTGGAATTCTGATAACCCTCTGGGCTTGTGTGGGTTTTCTTCAGGGCAGGTAAGTAGGCTTCTCTACCGCACCTGAGTGAGGGGATGTTCTGATGCCACCACTCTGTGACCTTGAAGCTCACATCTCTTGTCTTCTGGTCCTCTGAAGTGTGTAAGTTGTAATGTTCGTGTTACTATCAAGTGGGCTTTCAGCTTTCATTCTTCTAACTTGTTTTCTGTTTCCTTTATAATTTAAATGGTAGCTAATAATATTGCCTGCCTGTAATGATTGATGTTCCGTATGCTACCAGCGTCACCTGGAGGATGCTGTCAGTAAGGCTTTAAGAAATCACGCATGTTGGAAACAAAGGTGTTGGCTCACATCAGTTGAGAACTGCAGTTCCCTGCCTTTCGTCCTAATTTGAAGAGGCAAGAAATGTTTTTGAAGTGAAGTAAAGACGTTTCTTCCAGCTCTCCCCCATCTCGTACCTTGTCCCTTAACTAGAAAGAAACACTGTGAAAGATTCTCGAACCCAAGTCCTTTCTAGACCAGGCTTGGAATGCCCTTATACAATTCATAACCTCTATAAAATGAGTACAGTACCATCTTATGAGAACTACGAGATAAACCCATAAAGTGGCAGAAAAATACTTGTGCATAATACTAAGTGATTCTAAGGAAAGAGAGTAACTAACCAGATAGATTTCTAGTGAATATTCATGGACAGACATAATTCAGTCATGTCACTTATTGCCCTTGGTCATCTTTTATATTAAAACATAGGGGCAATCATGAAGTTTTAAAATGTCAAAATTGTTTGGGATGGCATGGTGTGTTTTAACATTGATTACAAAGTTGACAAAGGACGGGGAGAAATATGTCTGAAGGACTTGAAGAATATCTGTAGCAATCTTAAGTGCAGGCAACAAAGCTGCAGCTTAAGGAAATGGGTCGGAGGGGAAGAGGTCCAGCCAGTGGCCAGAGGCTGTTATTCCAACAGCTGTGAGATCCTGGGAAGTGGGGAAGTGAGCAGGTGGTATGTAAAAGGAGAGCACAGCTGAGTGGCCCAGGGTGAGACCTAACCCGTGTTGCAGTTATTGAAACTAGGGATGATTTTGAGGTGTACCAGAATTGTGGTTAGTGTGACATCTTAAAGCCACATTGGTAGGACCGTTTGAAATCTATGTAAAATAGCAAGTCGTGTTTCCCATGTAAGTATCGCTTTGTCACGTATTGACTGAGGAAGGAAGAAGTCTCTGCATTATTCTTGCAATATCCTCAGTTAAAAGACACTTCAGTTGGTGAACAGTTCACATAGCTTTGCTGCACTGACGTGGGAGTTGTCCCCATCTGGATTTGGGGTTGCTGCATTATCCCCGGAAGAGCTCCCACAGTCAAGGACCTCACTACTCCCTTAAGGAAACCAAAAATGTATTTTCTCATCATTGCCTGGAATTTAATATTAGTGGTAGACTGCAGTGTCACACTTTTCCAGAAAAACGGTTTGGGAGGGGATACCCCAGATGTGTTTTCCATGTTACAATTCATCAAGTTTATGAAATTTATCATTTTACCTATTAGGCAGTTAGTAAATGGTAGCTTTTATTCCATGTGTACATTTTCATTTAATCTTGCGAACAACTCTGGATGGATCCTGTTATTAACTCCATTTTACAAATGAGATTTGAAGAGATTAATTTTCTCAAGGTTGAGTTGTAAAGGGAAGATTTGAACTCTCAAATTTAGAGCTATCACTTTAACCACTGTGACAATGCCCCATGAGGCTAAGGAACCATATTTCTTTCTAGTGTACTTTCTGGTCTATTAGCCATTGTCATCATTGGTGACTAAGTTCCAGGCCATTAACATAAGTGGGCTTACTGAACAAATAATTCCCTCTATTAGATGTAAGTCATTTTTGCCAAGTTTGATTAAAAACAGAATCTACCACTTACGGTTCTTAGCTGCAGCAGGGGAGCATGAAAGGCAGACTCATCTGGATTGTGCTGTTCTCTTGAAGACCAGTTTTTTTGCTTAAGAAGCAAAGTGTTAATTGAATTTGAGTTCTTGCTATGAATTGAGAAGTGCAAGACTATGTTACATTATAGTTGTGGTGTTTTAGGAAATTGTTTTTCCATATTGCTTTTAGTATATTTTGTAAGCCTAGAGGCCCCCAAATTTCAGTGTCTAGGTTGTTGGTGAGATGCTCCCAGGTGTCCAGGTTGAGGCTGCCCCTCCCACTCCTCGCCGCAGTGGCATCCCCTCCTTGGTGGTGGGTGTTGGCACTTCCCTGTGATGGGAACTGGCACAGCTTCTGAAGCCTTCGGTCCTGGTGCCTCAGGGGCAGTAGGGTAGAGTGACGCTGTTCAGATGGGGTTATATATAATGCCTGCCAAGACCTGTGAAAATGTTTACTTATGTTCAGAGCAAGACAAAGGTGGTCTCTTAACGATACAAAGCGAGCTATTTTGACTAATGTTAAGCTTAGAGTGAATATTCATAACCTGAACTCACCTGCTCTGAGCTTGAAGCTGGCCCCTCTCCCAGCCTTGCAGAACTGCAGTCTCGCCCTGGTTTAGACAGAGGGCAGTCTTTCCAGGCTTGGGCAAGTGGTGACCAATGGCAGGTGCTTTGCCAGCTGGGGTACAGGCAGAATCCTCACTTTTGGGGCATTAACTTGGGAAACAGCCAAAAAAGCTTTCATCCCTCAAGCTCACTTTTCTTTTTTTTTTTTTTTTTTTTAATATATACAGGGTTCTGCCAAAGAAGCTTAAAGATTTTATGATGTGGTTATGTTTACATAATTATTCATGAGGATTGTTTTTTTCTGTTATAAGCTCTTATATCAAAAGCAAGCTTGCTGGTAGCATGTGGGTGTGGGTAGCTATAAAGTTCGGGGTGGTGGCTGTGCTGTGTGTGTGTAGCTGTGAAGGATGAGAGCGCTGTTCAGGAGGAGTCGCATCAACCCCAACTTGAGCAGTGTGGCTTGGCAGCTCAGGGGTGATGTTTTTTTGTTTGCTCAGTGTTCCTTCTGAGGTTGGATGTTTCCCAGATTGAGAACTTTAAATTTTCCCAAATAGTCCGTGGGCTGTTTTTGGCAGTGGGTCTATTTTTACTCACAAACACATAGTTTATTGCCTTGTGAGTTAGTGGGAGGAGGCCCTTAGGGATTTTTGAGTAAGCCAGTGGTGTCATAGGAAGATAAATGAATTCGTAGTCGACCAGGTTGTTCGTGACTTTCAGAAATGCTGTGTAGTCCAGAGCAGAGAAAATGGGTGAAAGGAGTTGGTGCAGCCAAAGGCTGCGTGGTGAGGATGTACATGAGCAGAATGGCTGGCAGGGAGTCCAGTCCTCAAAGGAGATGAGAGGAGAGCCTTCCTGAATGGGAAGGGTCCATCAATTTAAGGTTTTCAGGAAGCCTGTAAGTAGGATTACCTGGGGTGGGGAGGTGGACAGGAGAACAAGACAGCAGAGTGGCTGCAAGCAGAGGTGGTGGAACCCCTTGCAGCTGATATAGCCACGTGAAGATATGATGTCTGGGGTGGCCGCACTGGGCGCACCTGGTGTGCGACGGAAACGAGAGTGTTGAAACTGGAGTTGGAGTAGAAAGAAGGTTGAGAACCTTTGTCTGGGTCTCTTCTATCTCGAGAAATCCGTGTTTAGTCTTTGTTCCTTATTAGAAACCATTTGGAAACTTGTGATTATTGAGATGCAGTAAATCATCTCCGTAGACTCCGCAGATGGCCATCCCGCTGGTTTAGTCTTAGGGTGGTTGGGACCCGTTCCTGCTTTCCTTTCCCTACACCATTTGCTTCCCAGTGTCTGCGCCTCTTAGTGGGTGACGAGACTTCTCTTGAAGTCTCCTGGCTCCCGTATTTTGGAATTTGAAGTGTTGGGAACTCGTGCTAACTAACATTAGCGAAGGTTATTTGCAGTAAGTATCACCAGCCAAGACTGGCTGTAAATCTTGTTTTAATAGACCATCTGATTTTACTTCAGTCCGTAATTTTCCAATCTGGGGAAAACTCCCAATTTTCTTTAGTTATCCGATCAAGTAATAAAACTGTCTTCCTCCCATAAGTTTCCTTTTGTTAACCGAGCTGTAATCCAGGAGTATTAAAACACACTATATTTAAACGTATCCAGTTATTTCCTAGTTAGGCCCTGGCTGGGGTTCTGAGAACAATGCTTGTGTAGCCGTTAGTCACACTCAGCTGATGCCGATAGTGATTCATTCAGACTGGCAGGCCACCAGGTGATCGTTACATAAACACTGACACTCCTAGTCAATGATTTTTCTTGTGAAGGTGTCATAAATATTGTCCAGTAGCCTTTTTTGGCATTTTATTCCTGATGGAGCAGGGATCCTCGGATTCCTGGAACCTACAGATACACCCACAGTTATGTTGATATTCAATAGTATTGACCTCAGGCCTTACCACACCTGTTATAGTTGCTCAGGAAAAATGGAATCCTAGGATTTCAGAGCTGAAGAAGTCCTTGGAGACTGTTTGGGCTAGTCCCCCTTATTTGACTTTTGATGCCCAGAAAAGCTGTGTTCTGTTGAATGTCACACAGCTAGCTCAGGCTAAACTGTAGATGTCTTAAGATTTTTTGTTTTTTTTGCGGTATGCGGGCCTCTCACTGTTGTGGCTTCTCCCGTTGCGGAGCACAGGCTGTGGACGCGGAGGCTCAGCGGCCATGGCTCACGGGCCCAGCCGCTCCGCGGCATGTGGGATCTTCCCGGACCGGGGCACGAACCCGTGTCCCCTACATCGGCAGGTGGACTCTCAACCACTGCGCCACCAGGGAAGCCCTTAAGATTTTTTTTGAGTAATGATACCACCCCTTGTGCGAACACTGTGTGATATATAAATATTTCAGATATGCACTCAATTTTAATGATGTGCTCTGGGGACATACTATGAGGTGTCTTTGCAGTAGTCCAACAAAAGCAGCTTTACTGGTCGCAGGATGAAGTATATAGTGGCTCCTTATGGATGTCATTTGCATTTTAACATCAAGTGGCCTTAGTTGGATTTACTTATTGGAAGATCTGAGGAGCTTTTCAAATTCTTTTCTTGCCTCATGTTTTGTTTTACTGAATATTGGCCTAGAAAAGTGTCATGCTAAAGGATTCAAGCATTCTGAGATTTGTCTTAGTATTTGAGATGGAATTTTGATTTATAAGGGTTGCTTCCTTAAAAGGCCAAATTATCAGAAAAATATCTACAATGTCTCTTTATACTTTTAGTAAGCAAGTGTGTTTAAGGGCACTCCCTGAAGGAGAAAACTAGTGGGGTTACAGGTCTTGAGGGGAGCATGGATTGTGGATTAGTAGAGAGGAGGGGATTGCCCCAGACCAGCGTGGAGACCATTCCTGTCTTTGTGGGGAGGAATGAGGAGCCGGGCTTGCAGGCAGCCCTCCTGGGGAATGTCAGGGGCGGCTTGTAGCTGAAGACCACGCTGAAGGAGGAAGTGGGTTGGGTTGATTGACTAGGCAAAGAGGGAGAGGCCATCCCTGGCTAATGATTTGCAGCAGAAGAGTAGGGGTTCTGGGGACAGGGAAATGGGGAAGTTAGAAGAGGGAGCTGGTATTTTTATTTTGTCTGGGATTTGTTGAGGAGGGAGGTGGTGGTAGACAGTTGCGTGTTTCACTTTTAAGAACTTGGCACAAGTTTTCTAATTTTACACGTTTAATGATTACATTTGTTGCTTATGTTCTTGAACTACTAATTTTTCAAATAGACCTATCATCCTTTTTAATTCATTTTTTTTAAACTTCTGATTCTCTGCTGCTCAGTCTTCTTAATCCATGGTAAGCGTGTCTGTTTTATTATGTTGTTAATAAGTTTCTCCATCAGACTTGGCTTTTCCCTTCCATTGGGGCAAGTTCTGTCCTTATAGTTTGATTTAAGTAATGCCTTTTTGTTGAGTTTTGTGGTTTTCTAAGTGCTCTTCTTTTTTCTTTTTCTGTTTTTAAAATTAAAGACCTTTCCCAGTAGGTAACATAGTTGAGGAATCCCCCCATTTTATAGAAGATACAGGCCAATTTAGTGTGTTAGTGGCTTTGCTGGGGCCCAGAGTTTTCTGATTCTAAGTCTGTATTAATTTCCTAGGACCACCAAACAAAGCCACCACAAACTGGATGGCTTACAACAAGAGAAATGTATTTTATCACAGTTTGGAAGGCTAGAGTCTGAGATCGAGGTGTTGGCAGGGCTGTGCTCCCTCTGAAGGCTCTAGGGGAAAATCCTCCCTTGCCCCTCCTCGTTTCTGGTAGCTCCTGGTAATCCTTGTAATCCTTGGCCTTTGTAGACACATCACTCCAGTCTCTGCCTCCATCATCACATGGCAATGGCTTTCGTCTTCAGATCTCCCTTTTTCTTATAAGGACACCAGTCATTGGATATAGGATCCACCTTATGCAGTATGACCTCATCTTGACTTGATGACACCTGCAATGATCCTGTGTCCAGATAAGGTCACGTTGATGGGTACCAGGGGTTATGACTTCAACATGACTTTTTGGTGGCACAGCTCAGCACAGCAAAGTCCAGTGTTCCTTCTACTGATGACACAGCTGGCTTGCTTGCAGTTGGCATCATGAAGAATTTGAAATTTAACGTTTCCACTTAAAATAATTGGTGCTTCCATCCTTGATGGGCAGTCAGGGTTTCCTGTCAGGTAGGTCAGAGTAAAGCTTGCTGCTGAGTAGTTATGCCTCCTTTCAGCAGAGGCTGGGGACACCTTATTGTCACTAATGCATCTGTTTTGGGTTGGAGGAGGGCTGGGTTTACCAGTGGGTTCCACGTGTAACCAGGGTGAAACTCTGGCCACTAGATCTGTGTGGTGTTTGAGCTCATCTGGGAAACTCTTCTTTGTTAATAAGTGTTTGAGGGAGGTGTGATTGGTTCTTTCTAGAATAGAAAGCTGGAAGTGGACTTCCAGTCTGTGATAACCTTTGGATATTTGACAAAGGAATTGTATGATTTTACTGTGAGAATATCTTACGCAGAATAGCTGAGCCTCAGGGCTTTTCCCCACCACCTCCTTGTGCACCAGCACCTCACAACCTTCCATCAACATCTTTATCCCCACACCTCCGCCAAGGTGAAGGCGGCATCTTAGAAGGCCTAAATTATTGTGACTTTTTCAGAGTCCTTATCACTAATATTTTGAGTTAATATCTATCTCTTCTGTTAGACTGCAGTCTCCCTTCAGATAGGATCCTTGTCCAGTTGGTTTTTCTTGAGTGGCTTGTCCGTAATCCTGTTTTTGAGGAGGATTGTTGACTGGGTTGAAGGGAAGATCTCTCTCCAGGGTTTTCAGACTCGGGTCTCAGTGTTTATCTTTTGGGGATGTTGCAGGTGACCGAGCTCAACGAACCTCTCTCCAATGAAGACCGAAACCTCCTCTCTGTGGCCTACAAGAATGTGGTCGGTGCCCGGCGGTCTTCCTGGAGGGTCATCAGCAGCATCGAGCAGAAAACCACGGCTGACGGGAATGAGAAGAAGCTGGAGAAGGTTAAGGCTTACCGGGAGAAGATCGAGAAGGAGCTGGAAACAGTGTGCAATGACGTGCTGGCCCTGCTGGACAAGTTCCTCATCAAGAACTGCAATGACTTCCAGTATGAGAGCAAGGTCTTCTACCTGAAGATGAAGGGCGACTACTACCGCTACCTGGCAGAGGTGGCTTCTGGCGAGAAGAAAAACAGTGTGGTCGAAGCTTCAGAGGCAGCCTACAAGGAAGCCTTCGAAATCAGCAAGGAGCACATGCAGCCAACACACCCCATCCGGCTGGGCCTGGCCCTCAACTTCTCCGTGTTCTACTACGAGATCCAGAATGCGCCCGAGCAGGCCTGCCTCTTAGCCAAACAAGCCTTTGATGACGCCATAGCCGAGCTGGACACACTAAACGAGGATTCCTATAAGGACTCCACGCTCATCATGCAGCTGCTGCGAGACAACCTCACCCTCTGGACGAGCGACCAGCAGGACGAGGAAGCCGGAGAAGGCAACTGAGCGCCTCGGCCCACCCCCGCCCCGACCCCATCACCACTGGTCCTTCCTCACCACAGTCACTAAGTATCTAGTGCTAAACCTATCTGTATGGCAGCACAGCTACTCAGATCTGCTCTCTGCCCCCGGGAAGCAGTTCCAGATAAATTTATGGGCATTGCTGGACTGATGGTTGCTTTGAGCCCACAGGAGCTCCCTTTCTGAATTGTGCAGACAGGTGCATTCTGAAGGAGGCATTTTCCTATGCCTGCTGATCTAGGTGAAGTGCAGGCGAAAGCCTCGGGGAAGTTAGGAGAATTAACCACACAGGCTACAGTTGGTATTTAAATGGTCCACTTAAAACCAGCTGCTAGTGTTTTGTTAAAGCAGTACATCTGTGCATGCAAAAGTGAATTCACCCCTCCCACCTCTTTCTTAGCTAATGGAAAACTGTTAAGGGAAGCTGATATGAGAGACCACTTGCTCCTTTCCATCAGCTTAATAATAAACTTTAACGTGAGGTTTCAGTAGCGCCTTGTTTGCCTCTTTAAATTATGATGTGCACAAACCTTCTTTTCAATGCAATGCATCTAAAGTTTTGATACCTGTAACTTTTTTTTTTTTTGGTTGCGACTGTTTAAGAATCATGGATTTATTTTTTTGTAACTATTTGGCTATTGTCCTTGTGTATCCTGACAGCGCCATGTGTGTCAGCCCATGTCGATCAAGATGGGTAATTATGAAATGCCAGACTTCTAAATTAAATGTTTTGGAATTCAGTGGGTAAATAAATGCTGCTTTGGGGATATCATCTCTGTGTGTATGGTCTTTGTTTTTCCTGCTCTCAAGGAGCCCTATCACGGCTCACCGCTTGGAATCCTGGTTTGATCTCTCAAACCCTGAAGCATTTCTGGAATAGCGAGTCTTGGTGCCCCCTGATTCCATCACACGTTTTGCAGTGTACACAAAAGACTCACGAATTTTAAATAGTTTTGTGTGAACCCAGCTAACAGCCTCTCTGATCCCCTCTTCCTGTTGCTGGTGCCTGTACGGGAGGGGCCGAGCAGACCCCAATGCCGTGTTCCATGGCACAGCCCCTCTGGAAGGGGTGTGTGTCTGACTTTGAGGGTGTAGCTCCACTCGGCCTACTGGAACATTGGTTGCTAGGTATCACCCAAAGTCGGTACATGTTCTCAGTTTTTCTTAATATTCTTTTGCACTAGATGGAATAAAATGTTAATTAGGGATCCCTGAAATAAACTTTAGTGATCATTATTAAGAAAGCTTTGAGTATTCTTTAAAAAATAAGACAGCAGACCTCCCTCTGAGTTTAAGAAAGAGAATGGCCTGGCCTCTAGTGCACTTTCCCCATCTGCCTGCACCTCAGGCCGCTCCTGAGGCCCTGCATCACCAAGTGGACTCTTCCTTCCCCGGGTGATGTGGACTCCAGCCACTCACGATTTCTGTCCCCTCCAGCGTGGTGCTCGGGACCGGACATGCTTGTCGAGTGGATTGGTTCAGGTACACAAAGGCCCTAAACACCTTATTCTTGACTGAAGCTTGACACTAGACTGGTGGAGGTGGCCACGCCCAGCCTCTGTCCTTGAACCTACACTGTGGTGGAGCGTGGACATTTAACCTATTTTCTCATCCTGAAGTAGAGGGATGACCCACATGCTAATAAGTAGTCCTTAGGAAGCCTATTTCAAGTTGACCTAATTGCCAGCAAAAATCCTTACGGGTTTTGCTTCAATTAGCAGGTCAGGTATTTTAAAGCCATGAGCTTTATGTGCCTAAGGCATTTGGCTTTGATAAAAATTCGTAGACGTTGAAACTTCGTCCATTTGGAGTGCACTTCACAGAAAGGGCTTTAGAAAAAGCACTTAACGTTTTCATTTCACAACCATCTTGTGGAAAGTTTTGTCCCCACCTTACAGAGGAGGAAACTGAGGTGCAGAGGTGGTGGACCTCTGGAATCAGCTGGTGCCACAGGACGGCCTCTGCCCACGACCTTTAAATTCAGAGTCCTAACTGCCCTCTGGTAGGCTCCAGGCAGCCGACAACCTTTGAGGCTCAGGCCCCTCGTTTTTTAAGAGTAGGATTTGGAATATAACATTTAATTCAACCCAAAGTACCATGTGCAAGGCATCCTCTTGGGTCTTGGAATGGGGTGTGGGGAAGTATGGGCACACAATTCCAGTCAGCCCTACAAGTGGTAAATGGGGTTCTTTGAGAGGACTTGAAATTACACGTGGCGTAAAGCTGAAGCCTTCCTTCCCTATTGTGTGATCTCAAAGGCTTCCTTCCAGTTCTGCACACTCTGATGTTTTAAAACTTGTCAGTATCAAAGTAAAAAGACAAAAAAAGCTTGTCAAGATAAATTTATGAAATGAGATGGGGTCATCTCAGTGTTACTGCAAGGGAAACAAGACCAGAGAAATGAATGGCTTTCCCAGAGTCTCACTGCAAAGTTAGTGACAGAACCTAAACTAGCACTCAGGTCCCCTAAATCCTTGTTTATGGTTCTTTTCACCAGGCCACAGTCTTGGGGTTGAGAAGAAAAAATGGATGTGACACACATCCTATTATGGGGACACTTTCAGTGCTTTTAATATTTTCACTTAGAGTTGAATGAATTATACTTGGAAAGGAAATTTAAATATATTGATGCTAACTAATGCTCAGATTTTCAATTACTCCTCAAACCCTGCTCAAAGGTCCATTTGTTTGAGTTGGAGGAAAGGGTAGGATTCTTGATAATGGAGCTATTGTCGGGTAAATACTTGGCCATCTTAAGTCACTTGGGATTGGGAAGCTCAGGATACCTCTTGGTTCTGTAAAATAGGCTATGTTCAGCAGTCAGGACGTGCCGTTCAGAGGCTGAGGGGGTCCTCAGTTCTCAGGAGACCTCCAAACTATGGGGCAGGCACAGGCACTGAGTCACAGCTGAGTGGGACGGAACAGATCATCTCCTGTTACAAAGAACAGCCGTTGGGCTGATGGAAACAACCATTTCAAACGCCTTGTGTGTTCTGGGCACCTTAAGTGCATGGTCTCTGAGTCTTTACAGCAACCCTGGACGGTAGGAATGATACAAGGGCCTCGCGGCTTTCAGGATCTTAGTTCCCCGATCAGGGATCAAACCCATGCCCCCTGCAATGGAAGCACAGAGTCGTAACTACTGGACTGCCAGGGAAGTCCCAGAATGATACTATTTTTAACAGTTTAACAGATGAGGAGATGAGGTATCAGGTGGTATACGTAGCTGGTAAGAGGTAACACTGAGATAAAACCGGGTCAGTCCTACCTCAAGGCTTTTCCCACCATACCATGGGTTTTTTGATCCCCACCTGGAGAAAAGGAATTCTAGAAAAGTCATAACAATAGCTAACCCCTCTGCCTTTCTAGTCTCTGTCTTTTCTTCTCCAGCCTCTGTGACATCCTACCCAAATCAAATCCTTCCTTCAGGGCCTAATGAAATGGCGTCTCTTATGAAACCTCTGATTTGGTTGAGGCTTCCCTGCCGGGCGGTTGTGAGTCAGACTTGACTGATTATTCCTAGTCACCGGGCACCTCTCCCCTCCACCTCCCCTGGACCGTGGGCCCCTGTGTTGCCAAGCAAAGGAAGGGCTCCAAAAGACTGGGGAGCTAAAGACGAAGGAATCCACTGTCAAGTTCATCTTCCCAAAATACAGCTCCCATGTTGGTCTGAAGGGCAGAGGCTGTACCAGGAGGGAGAGGGAAAGGACATTTGCCGACTGCCTTCTGCGAGTGACTCAGCGATCACCTGCAAAGTGGGGCCTTACATGCATTTCAATTCAGAGCTAACATTCTTGTGAACTGGGCTGTAGCTCCAGTCAGGAGGCTCCGAGAGGAAAAGTGACTTTCGTGCGGTCACGCAGTTGGGAAGGGGCAGAGCATCTGTGTGGGGCTCCAAGGCCCTTGCTCTTGTCTTGAATGTGTCACCTTCAGGCAGAGGCTGGAAGCCTGACAGTCCAGGTCTCCATTGATGGGACCTCTTCCTCCCTCCAGCCCACTTCTCTGTTACCTTCTTTACATTTGCCTCTGCAGCCGGATCAGCCTTTTTTTTTTTCTTTGCTGCCCCACCCCCACCCCCAGGCATATCCAGGGACATGGACCTTGATGCTTGTCTTCCTCCGATCCTCGGGGCTCCTTCTACCAGAAGGGAGGTACCTGTAGGGGCTACAGCTACAGGATGACTGAAGAGGTGGACCACAGCATGCCCAGCTGGACCCACCTGTTCAGCCTGCTCTCACTTTGGCTCAGGTCTTTACTCTGCCTTCCTGAATGGCTTTCTGATCTTGGCCTCTTCAAACTCTACCTAGGAAATCCCAACTCCCTGCCAGCTACTGTGAGCCCCTCTCTGGGCTCCTGTACTGTGGGTCTGCACCACATGATGGCATTCATCACCTGTCTTGTTAACAAACATGTTGAGCTCCTGTGTGGTAGGCATTGGGCAGGGTGCTGGGGGTGGATACCTTGGTGAATTACCTGTCCTTGTGGGGCTAACACTAGTGGGGGATACAATAAAAATATAAAATAATACAGTAACTATGAAAATGCCACTCAGGTTCTTCTCAGCATCTAGCACACAGCTCACAGTAAGAATTTGTTGACTTCATGAGTAAATGACTGATCTGAGGCCGGAATTTTGACAAAAGAAATGACCAAAAGGAATCCTTCATTTCTGCGCCCAAATCTACCAATGAGCCATGTAAGAAACCGAAGGCCATGAGCCCTTGAGCTTGGTTCTAACATCACCTATAAACTGGTGGTGTGACCTTGAGTGTGTCCTCACCTCTCAGCGGCCTCTAAAAACGAGGCAGATGCTTGGGGTGGTCTCTGGGCACTTTTGCATTTTGGAGATTCTGTGATTCTCTGTTATTTTCAACTGCTCTGGGATGGTCCCCATCCTCTTCCTGGCCTTTTTCCTGCTCTCCCCCCTCCCTTTTCCTTCCTCCTTTCACATCTGTCCCTTTTGCATCCGCCCTCCACCCCTCCTTCACTTTCCTGGCCACCCCCTAGTTCCAAGAGGGTTTCCATGGCAGTCATCTCCTGGAAGTGACATCACTCATCTCCTAGGCAACTGTTTCCAGGGCAGTGACATCATTCGGTCACCATGGCAACCCTCCAGGAGGACAGTTCTGCAGTAAAAGGGACAAATAGAATTCTTATTTATTTCTGGGGGCTTGGGGACAATGTAGGGAGATTATTAACAGAAGAAAAAGATCTCAAGAACAAGAAGTAAAAGCTTTGGTCTTGTAGGGAAAAAATGGGAAGCCAGGGCGGGGGCTGGGAAGGAGCAGAAGCTCTGGGGTGAAGCCCTTCTCCTCTCTAATAACTAGGCTGACCATTTAATATGTCACCAGATTGGGACACTTGAGATTGAATAAGGGCACCATTATTATTATACTGGATGACAGATGAAAACTGGGCCTCCCCCAGCAAACCAGGGCATGTGTCCCCTGCCCAGGTCAGGCAGGTGCCTTGCCTCACTCCCTCACCTATGGCTCATCCTATAAGCGTGGATTCTGCTCTTCTGTGTGCGGGCACCAGGGATACCACAGTGATCAAACCGGCCTAAGCGAGCTCACAGTCTTGTGTGTGTGTGTGTGTGTGTGTGTGTGTGTGTGTGTGTGTGTGTGTGGTGGGGCCGAGGTAACGGCGCAGTCACCCGGTGAGTGTTGCTGTGCAGCCGGAGTTTAGCACTCAGAAGGGAAGGCAGAGAGCACCAGGGGCGTGTTCAACACAAGTGCCCAAAGCAGCCAGGGCGGGAGAGGAGTTAGTAAGGGGGTTGGAATGGCGTGGGGAGAAGTCTGTTTGGCAGGGGGAACAGCATCTGCAGAGGGAGTGTGCTGAGCAGCAGGAACCGAAAGGAGGCTGGTGGCCCATTGCAGGGCAGGAGGGAGCGGGCAGGTGTAAAACGAGGGTGGAGAGGTGGTAGGGACCAGGCCTCACAGGGTGTTGGAGGCCAGAGCCCTGGGCAGCCCCATGGACATGTTTTGAGCAGGAGGAGACACAATCCTGTTTGCATCTTCAAAATCTGTGTGGGGCAGAGTGGAGAGCAGTTTGCCCAGGAGGGAAATTGGGGGGTGGGGAGCTGAGTGGCGACAGGGAGATGGAGGGATGAAGTGCATATATTTGGGAGGTTGAGCTGACAGGATTTGCTGGGGCACTGGTTAGGGAGTGAGTGTCAGGTAGGGTAGACACCTGGATGGCATGGTGTCAGGTAGACACCTGGATGGCATGAGGGCCTTGGGGTGGAGAGTGACTGCTAAGGTGGGCAAGAGAAGAGTCCAGGAGTGAGGGTCAGGTAGGGTAGACACCTGGCATGGCATGAGGGCCTTGGGGTGGAGAGTGACTCTGCTAATGTGGGCAAGAGAAGAGTCCAGAAGTGAGGGTCAGGTAGGGTAGACACCTGGATGGCATGGTGTCAGGTAGACACGTGGATGGCATGAGGGCCTTGGGGTGGAGAGTGACTCTGCTAAGGTGGGCAAGAGAAGAGTCCAGGGTGTGACATTTAAGGAGGCATGAGGGGCAGGTGTAGGGGCGGCCTCTAAAAGGAGTGCCTCCTTAATGCCGTGACCTCAGAGGAGCAGGCTTTGGTTTGGTTTTAGGGGGTGTGGGACCAAGTCTCTGGAGCAGTAATAATGACCACCTCTTGTGTTTATGACAAGGGCCTTCACTTCCACTAGCCCCCTAATAAAAGTGGGGAGAACAGCCTGGAGGCCTGAAGCCTGAGTGCCGACGAGTACCAGCTGCTTCACAGTCCCCACAGGAACCCAGGGCAGGAGCTCCTCACTGGCCCATCTCACAGATGGGGAAACTGAGGCTCAGACAGCTTTCAGAACTTACTGAAGGACTCACTCACGTTCGCAGGTGGCTGCACCAGGCCTCAGACTCAGGCCTGCTGACCCCGGAGTCCACCCCCTGGCCCCCAGACCATGTTCCACAGCCTCCCCAGTTTCCTGGTGGAAGAAGGAAGGAAGGGAAGCCAAGCACCTTCAGGCCTGCCACCTTCTTCATCTTCATCTGTGCTGAGGCACGAACAGAGGGTCTGAGAAGGGACAAGACCCCTCAGCTCTGCAGAGCTTCATGATCAGAGCCCCTTTCTCTCTACCACAGGTGTTCTCAGTGGATCTTCAGGGCCCTTCCTGGGGGCTGTTCTCCCCAGGAGGAGCCACCTCTGTGCCTCAGCTTCCCCCTCTGTACAATGGGAATGACAGTAGGAGTTCCCACCCCATCTGTTTGTGCTGAGGCTGAATGAGGTGAGCAAAGCACTCAGCATGGTGCTTCAGTGTAGACTGGATGGATGGATGTCAGCAGCTGTTGGGATTAGAGCAGGAGGGTGGGAATGTGGGTGTGCGTGTGACACACGGCCTGTGCTACAGAGGTGGGAGAGACAGGGTCGGGGACACGAGGACTGGCTGGTGACAGAGGGAGAAGCCTCCTCACCAGCTGGCTCCCGGGGAGACAGCACGGTTTATACCTTTCCTTCCAATCCTACGCCCGCTGCAGGGGGAGGAGGATGAGCCTGGCCTCCCTTGGGAAAAGAGGATCTTAGAAAAAGCCTGGAAACAAGCAGGTCGCACCCTTGAGGCCAAAGCCTGGGGGCAGGGGTGGTGCAAGGGAGTTAGAGGCCTGCACCTGGGCCCTCTGCTGCATCCACCTCCTGGCCCGCCCCCCAGCCCTGCCTTTAAACAGCCATGGTTTTGCTTTAGCCTCCAACTACAGACCCCTAAAGGCACAGGCTACCTTGACCTTATTTTTTTTTTCTTTCTTTCTTTTTTTTTTTGTGATACGTGGGCCTCTCACTGTTGTGGCCTCTCCCGTTGCGGAGCACAGGCTCCGGACGCGCAGGCTCAGCGGCCATGGCTCACGGACCCAGCCGCTCCACGGCACGTGGGATCCTCCCGGACCGGGGCACGAACCCGTATCCCCTGCATCGGCAGGTGGACTCTCAACCACTGCGCCACCAGGGAAGCCCCTACCTTGACCTTAAAAAGGAGTGAATAAACATGAGGATTGGGCCCTGTGATTCCAGCACACACACACACACACACACACACACACACACACACACACACACACATACACACACACCCTTGCTTCCTCTGTGTATTACAGGGTTCAACCAGAGAAATGGTACCAATAGGAGGTGCAAATTAAGAGATTTATTGCAAAGAGTTGACTTATGTTAGTATGGGGCTGGTGAGGCAAGTTTGAAATTGTGAGGCTCAGGCTGGAACTCTTTCTCTTTTTTTCCAATCCCACAATCCATTATTTATTTAAACATCTTTATGGAATATAATTGCTTTACAATGGTGTGTTAGTTTCTGCTTTATAACAAAGTGAATCAGCTATACATATATCCCCATACCTCCTCCCTCTTGTGTCTCCCTCCCACCCTCCCTATCCTACCCCTCTAGGTGGTCGTAAAGGCAGGTTGGAACTCTTGCCAAGGGTGGAAGCTGCTGTCCACAGGCAGAATTTCTTCTTCCTCAGGGAAGCCTCAGCTCTAAATATTCATTTATTTATTTGGCTGCACCAGATCTTTGTTGCAGCACGTGGGATCCAGTTCCTTGACCAGGGATCGAACCTGCACCCCCTGCACTGGGAGTGCGGAGTCTTAACCGCTGGACCACAGGGAAGTCCCCTCAGATCTGTTCTTAAGGCCTTCCAGATGGGACTGTATCAGGCCCATCCAGATTATCCAGGATAATCTCCCTTAAAGTCAATTGATTAAATTGACTACCTTCATCACAATACCAAGATTAGTGTTCGATTGCATAATTGGGGACTGTAACCTGGCCAAGCTGACACATTAAACAAAGCCATCACACTCAGGTAGCAGCTAGGTATGGTCTTGGAGGCCTATGGGAGCTGCTTTACGTTTATTAATGTGACTATTTGCTGAGCACTTACCATGTGTCAGGCACTGTGCCAAGTGATTTCTCTGCAGCATATCATTTAATCTTCAAAACATCCTGTGAAGCAGGTGCCCTTCTTGTCCCTAATTCTACAGGTAAGGAAACTGAGCCTCAGACAGGTGAGGACACCCTTTGGGTCACATGGTTGGGATGGCAGGTCTCTGACCCCTCCTTGTTGTCCTCTTCTCCTGTGTCTCTTCTCCTGGGACACAAGTCACAGTTCAAATCGCTGCGTGCTGTGAGCACGGTCCTGCCGCTCTGGACTTCAGTTCTCCTCTGCGAGGTGGCTCCATTCTACCCTGCCTTTCTGGGTTTAGGGCGGAAGGGAGGGTCCGTTCTGGGAGCACTTTCTCGGGCCTTTGCTGCCACCTAGGGGGCTTGCCGGTGTTCGCCACGCTCCAGACAGGCCCTTGAAAGGCAGGTGAGGGGGCAGGTGAGCTGCTGAGAGGCAGCGGGATGGTGGTAGGGAGCAACTCGGGGTGAGGACTGGGCCCAGTAACAGAAACAAGGCAAATTCAACCGGTTCTTGTCCCCACCTGCTCACTCAGGTCCCCCAGGCCCCTCAAGAATCTTCTGGGGCCCCGCGTGTGTAGAGGTTTCACCCCTGCGGAGCTCTGCGTCGGCCCGGCCCCCGAAGGGTCCCGCCGTCCCCTGCCGCAGCCGGGAGGCCCAGGCTGCTGGCGGGAGCGGGTCTAAGGAAGCCGGGAACTTCGCTCCCCCATCAGGTCGCCTGACAGACCTGCCGCGCGGCTCAGCCTCCAGAGGGGACCCGCGCGCTCTGCCGGGGAGGACAAGAAGACCCAGGGGCAGAGCGAAGGTCCCGCCCCTCCACTCTCCAGCCGTAGCCCCGCCTCTATCCCCGCCCACCTACGCTGCTCACCATAATCACGCCCTACCGTTATCCCCGCCCACCACAGCCCTTACCCCGCCCCCATCGCCCCGCCCATCACAACCCTTTACCACCACCCCCCCGACCCCTCCGCTCCGTTCCGGGAGCGGCCACCAGGTGATGCCGCGGGCTGCCTAAGGGCTCCGGCTCGGCCTCTGAAAGACGTCGGGGCCGCCCACCTCGGCGCCTTTTGGTTCAGGAACCCGCTGGTGGTGCGTGAGTTGGCGTGAAGTGAGCGGGAGGCGGAGGCCGAGGCTGAGAGGCCACGGCAACACCCGCAGCTGCCAACCTGCCAGTCAATCTAGTCAGCCGTCCAGTCACTCGGCCTGTCAATCCTGTCGGCCAGCCTGTCAGTTAACCTGTCAGTCTCGTCAGTCAGCCTGTCAGTCAATCCAGTCAGCCTGTCAATCCCATCAGAAATCCTGTCAGTTTGTCAATCTGTCGGTCCAGTCAGCCAGTCAGTCAGCCCGTCAGTAGGTCAGTTGGTCAAGTCACACAGCTAGTGGGCCCCGAAGTTTCTCGTCAGCCACTGGGCCTCTCGGGCCACGTCGGGGCTCTGTCGCCGTGTCGAGGCCGAGGGGGCGGGAGGAGCCGGGCGGCGGCACCTTGACGGGACGGCGGGGCCTCTGGGGGCCGGTGGCGGGAGCTCCGCGCCGTGGGTGGGAGCGGGCGCGGAGGCCCGGGGGCAAGCGGGTCACCACCTGGCTTCGGTGGCCTCCCTGGGGCGACGGAGGGACGCGGAGGAGGAGGAGGGGGCGGAGGCGGCCTGACTTGGGCTGCAGGGGATACCGTCGCCTTTGAAGGTCGCCCGGGGCCGACGGCGTGACCGGGGCCGCGTCCCTGCCCCTGCCCGGGCTTCGGTGACGACGGGGCAGCCGGACCGCGAAGCCCGCGGCCCGAGACTGAGGGGAAGGAGAATCGCCCTGGGACGCGGGGGCGCTCCGAGCAGCCACGGCGCGGGGCCGGGGACGGGCCTGCAGCTTTGACCCGGTGGCGGAGGTTCGGCCAGGCGGGGCGGGGTCTCCGGGGCGGAAGGCGCCCGCAGCGCGGCCCGTGGGCCTTCCGAGACCTTCTCAGGGAGGAGGCTATGCCGGCGCGGGGAGGGAGGGGGGCGAGGGGGTCTCAGCCTCGGCCCCGCTCCGGAGACTGGTGTCTGCTCCATCTGCCCCGGCCCGTCCCCTTTCTCCCAAGCTGGGGGCCCTGCTCCCGTCAGGCGCGGGGCCTGTGGTCCACGAGGTGGGAGCCGCAGCTCCTGGAGCCGGAGAGGGCGGGGCCGGCAGGACACCCCCGGGTGGGGGCTGGGAGGTGCCAGGAGGCTGTCTGTCCAACAAGCATTTGTGGGCCGTCCACAAGTGCAGCTTTGAGCTAGGCGGTGAGAGACGGGAGCGAACGGTACAGATGCTGCCCTGTTTCTGGGGTGCAGAGTATAGAGTGGTCGTAAGAGCGGTCAGAGAAGACAAAAAAGGAAGTAAACAAGTTGACTGTCGTCAAAATCGTGCTATGAGAGTAGCAAAGGGGTTGCTGAGATAGAAAATAAAGAAGGGCAGTTTGGGAAGGCTCCCTGGGCAGGTGACACTTAACCTAAGACCTGAAGGAGAAGGAACCAACCATGTAGTGGAGAGAGTGTTCCAGATGGAGGGAATAACATTCACTCACTCACACTTTCATTCCTAGGTTACTATGTGCCAGCTACTGTTCTAGTTGCTAGAACAGAAGTGGACAACAGAAGGGAAATTCTTTCTCTCGTGGAGCTTATGTGCTAGTGGAAGGAGACAGAAGGCAACTTCAGGGAGTGATGAATGCTATAAAGAAAATAAAAACAAGGTTATGGGATAGAAAATGACTAAGGATGAGGACACTTTGGCAGATAGGATGGTGAGGGAAGGCCTCTCAGAGACCCGAATGATGAGCAGGAGCCAGCCATGCAAAGGTCTCGAGGAAGAACATTCCAGACAGAGGGAAGTGGGAATGAGTTTGGCATGTTTGCAGTGTAAGTCTGGTGGGAGAGTGATGGGCAGCGAGGTGCAGGGGGCAGTTAATGAAGGGTGTGGCAAAGCAAGGAGAGTTTAGATTTTATTAGAAGGCACTGGGAAGCTGATGGAGAGATGTGAGCAGTCTGAGGGATGTGAGAGGTCTGATCCCTTTGTGCTCCTTGTGGGTGTGGAGTGAGGGGGTGGAAGGGTAGGAATGGATACAGTTTAGAGGAGAGTGCAGTAGTCCAGGCAAGATGATGTTGGCCTGGACGAGGGTGGTCGTAGTGGAGATGGAGGCAAGTAATCGGATGTATTTATGGGCTGAACCGATAAGACTTGATGACTGCTTGGATGTGGGGTGGGGGTGAAGAAAAAGAATAACTCTTTGGATTTTAATTCCAGCAACAAATGGATGGTGATGTCATTGAGTTGAGTGGGCTGTGGAGATAGGTTTGGGGGTGGAAAATGAGAATGCAGTTTTAGAGAACTTACAGAGATTTGTTAGGCAAGTGGAGGGGCTGAGAGGGCAGCTAGCTCTCTGAGCCTGGAGCTTAGGGGAGAGGATTGGTCTAGAGTTACCAGTGGCTTGGGACACGAGACAGTGTTGGTTAGGCCAGCAGGGACAGTGCTGGTCAAGGCACTAGAGCTGAGCTGTCCAGCACAGTAGCCCTAGCTATGTGTGGCTGTTGGGCACTTAACATAAATGGTTTGTCTGGGGACTTCCCTGACGGTACGGTGGTTAAGACTTCGCCTTCCAATGCAGGGCGTGAGGGTTCGATCCCCGGTTGGGGAGCTAAGATCCCACATGCCTCGGGGCCAAAAAACCAAAAAACATAAGACAGAAGCAATATTGTAACAAATTCAATAAAGACTTTAAAATGGTCCACATCAAAAAAAGAAAAGGAAAAGAAAAAGGCTTGTCTGGGGCTTCCCTGGTGGCGCAGTGGTTGAGAGTCCGCCTGCCGATGCTAGGGGACACGGGTTCGTGCCCCGGTCTGGGAAGATCCCACATGCCACGGAGTGGCTGGGCCTGTGAGCCATGGCCGCTGAGCCTGTGCGTCCAGAGCCTGTGCTCCGCAATGGGAGAGGCCACAATAGTGAGAGGCCTGCGTACAACAAAAGAAAAAAAAAGAAAAAGGCTTGTCTGAATTGAGGTGTCCTGCAAGTGTAAAATACACATCAGATTGTTTTTTTAAATAAATATATTTATTTTATTTATTTATTTTTGGCTGCTTTGGGTCTTCATTGCTGTGCGCGGGCTTTCTCTACTTGCAGTGAGCAGGGGCTACTCTTCGTTGCAGTGCGCGGGCTTCTCATTGCGGTGGCTTCTCTTGTTGCAGAGCACAGGCTCTAGGTGCACGGGCTTCAGTAGTTGTGGCTCATGGGCTCTAGAGTGCAGGCTCAGTAGTTGTGGCTCACGGGCTTAGTTGCTCTGTGGCATGTGGGATCTTCCCAGACCAGGGCTCAAACCCGTGTCCTCTGCATTGGCAGGCGGATTCCCAACCACTGTTCCACCAGGGAAGCCCACAGCAGATTCTGAAGATTTAAAGTGGAAAAAAGAATGTAGACTATCTCATTACTAATTTTTTATATTGATTACATGTTGAAGTGCTAATATTCTCGATATACTGGGTTATATAAAATATATTATTAAACTTAATTTCACCTGTTTCTTCTTACCTTTTAAAATGTGGCTATTAGAAAATTAAACATTACATTGTGGCTTGCATTGTATTTCTGTTGGGCAGTGCTGCATTAGAGGTTTGGGCGGGTGGGACATTGTTGGATGTGGCCAGTCAGGGCACAAGGGGGCAGTGGTGGTTAGGAAATTGCAGGGCACCTCTGCTGAGGGCAGCCCTACATTACACCCAAAGTGGGGGTTGTTGGCTTGGCTCTCCCTTCCTGGGACCTTGTCAGAGCAGAATTGCAGCACACCCTTTGGGTTTCCCAACTCCTTGGCTGTCTCAGTTGGAGCTGAGGAAGAGGCAGGAGGGATCCCAGCGAGCTCAGGAAGATACTGATACCTCAGATGTTGATTTCTCATCCCCTTTGTATCACCCCTGGCTGACATCACCTGGCAGGGGAATAGTTCCACTCCTTGAGTTGAGCAGGGTATGCCACCAACAGTTGTGTAGTCAAAGCAACCAAGGCCATAAAACTCACAGCGATTAATTTATATGAAATAGACGTGGCTGAAAGCCATTTTCATCCATTAGTATTCTAAATACCTTCTTCAAATTGCCTGTAGCATTTCTAATTGGCAGGAAAACTGCCATTAGGGGAAAAAGGGAAGTGAGGTGATTGGGAGTGAGACTGAATTCACTTCAGTTAGTTGAGCATGACTTTTGTGAGTACCACTGTGTGCCAGACACTGGGCTGGGTGCTCTGCGTTGTTTATTTTGCTGTTTTCAAGGAACATATGTCCAAATACCTTAACACAGGGACAAATGCATAGAGGTGTAAATAGAGACCTGTGAGAACTAGAGGAAGAATTAATGCCAGTACGTGTGTGTGTGTGTGTGTGTGTGTGTGTGTGTGTGTGTGTGTGTGTGTGTAAAATTTTGAACTCAAAGAAGCTACCAGGTGGTGTCAGAGCAGAGGGGCAGGATTTGGCTGTACTGTAGAGGGGTGGAGAGAGGGTTTTCTAGGCACATGGGACATCAGGAAAGGATATGATTCAGGGAAGGGCAGAAAGAATTGTTTGGCTAGAATGTTGGGGGTGTGGAGCAGAGTACTAGAAAAAGAAAGCTGGTGCTAGATCTTGAGAGGCCTTGATTTCCAGGGTGAGGAGATTTGGCTTTAGATTGTAGGCAATTGGGAACAATTGAAGAGGGACTGCTTAGAAAGAAGAAACCACTTAGAAAGAAGAAACTGCTTGCCTGGAGCTTTTGGTGTTCAGAGGGCAGGACAAGGTAGGGAGTGAAAAAGGAGCTTGTATGGGGAAAGGAGGGAGATAAAGAGCTCTTCAGGGACTAGTCAGCCTGCAAATAAAGCTGGGTCATGTCATGGTTAAAAGAATTTATTTGGGAATGGGAAGACCTGGACTTGAACTGTAGTCTTGTAATTTTTTTGTTTTTGGCTGTGTCGCATGGCTTGAGGGGATCTTAGTTCCCTGACCAGGGATTGAACCCGGGCCCCTGGTAGTGGAAACATGGAGTCCTAACCACTGGACTGCCAGGGACAGTAATTTTTTTGGTAATAGCTTTATTGAGATATAATTCACATACCACACAATTCACTCATTTAAAGTGTACATTTTGATAGTGTTTAGCATATTCACAGTTATACAACCATAACCACAATCACTTTTTTCTTTAAAAAAATTTGAGATTAATTCATATACCTGCCATAAATTTGGCCATTTTGAAATACACATTTCATTGTTTTTTAGTATATTCACAAAGTTGGGCAAACATAACCACTATCTAATTCCAGAACACTTCCATCACTCCAAAAAGAAACTGTTAGCAGTCACTCCCCATTCTCCTCTCCCCTCAGTCCCAGACAACCACTAATCTGCTTTCTGTCTCTATGGATTTGCCTGTTCTGGACATCTCATATAACATGGAATCATACAATATGTGGCCTTTTGTATCTGGCTTCTCTCATTCTGCATAATGTTTCCAAGTTGCATCCATGTTGTAGTATATATCAATAATTCATTCCTTTTTATGGTTGAATAACATTCCATTGAGTAGATAGAATATATTTTGTTTATCCTTTCATCACCTGATGGACATTTGGGTTGTTTCCACTCTTTGGCTATTATGAATAATGCTGCTCTGAACATTTGTGTTCAAGTGTGTGAATATATATTTTAATTGCTTTTGGGATATATTTAAGAGTAGAATTTCTGGATCATACTCTATGTTTAACTTTTTGAGGAACTGCCAAACTATTTTTCCAAAGAGGTTGCACCATTTTACATTCCCACCAGTAACGTATGAGGGCTCTGACTTCTCCATATCCTCACCAACACTTGTTACTTCCTTTAAAAAAAAAGCCATCCTAGTGAATGTGAAATTGTATCTCATGGTTTTAATCTGCATTTCCCTAGTGGCTAATGACACTGAACATCACTTCACATGTTTGTTGGCCATTCCCATATCTCTGGAGAAATTTCTATTTCCTTTGTCCATTCTTAAATTGGGGTTTTTAATTGTTGTGAAAGTTTAAAAAATGTTCTTATCAGGGACTTCCCTGGTGGTCCAGTGGTTAAGAATTGCCTTCCAGTGCAGGGGACACAGGTTCGATCTCTGTTCGGGGAACTAGGATCCCACATGCTGTGGGGCAACTAAGCCCACGTGAGGCAACTACAGAGCCCATGCACTCTGGAGCCCATGCACCACAACTAGAGAGAAGCCCGTGTGCCACAATGAAGAGCCCGCGCACTGCAACTAAGACCCGAAGCAGCCAAAAAAAAAAAAAAAAAAAAAAAGAGTTCTTAATAGATAAGTGATTTGCAAATATTTCCTCCCATTCTGTGGATTATCTTTTTACTTTATTGATAGTGTCCTTTGAAAAACAAATGTTTTAAAAATTTTTGATGAAGTCCAATTTGTCTATTTTTTCTTTGGTTGCTTGTGTTTTAGGTGTCATATCTAAGAAACCATAATATTATGAAGATTTATATCTATGTTTTCTTCTAAGAGTTTTAAGTTTTAGCTTTTACAGTTAGGTTTTTGATCCATTTTGAGTTAATGTTTGTATATTGTGTGAGGTAGAGGTCCGACTTCATTCCTTCGTATGTGGATATCCAGTTGTCCCAAGCACCATTTGTCGAAGATGCTATTCTTTCCCCATTGAACTGTTTTGGCACCTTTGTCAAAAATTAACCGACCATACACCTATTCCTACCACTTTTTAGCTCTGTAATTTAAGCCTCAGTTTTCTCATCTGTGAAATGGTGGCAGTAATATCTAGGACTGAATTTATCCATCAGGCACAGAAAGTACAACATCTAGGACCCATGATATTTTTAGGGGCTCATGGAAATGTTTTAGTTTCTTTTCAAATTAGAAAAAGATAAACTTTTAGGTAAAAGAAAATGTCTTAATATACAACATTAAGACAATGTTAATATATTTATACCAATGCAGTCATTAAATACAATTTTAAACATTTTTTTGTTCAGGAAGGGATCCCTGAGGGCAACAGTGCCTAGGATCCATGAAAGTCCTACTGTGGCCCTGATAATATCTACTTTATAGGCTTATTGTGAGGTTTATTATGATAATCAAGTCAAATAACATGTGCTGTGCTGGCCCATAGTAGGCCATCAGTAAATGGTCATTATCTGTTGGAAGCAGAGAAAGTCTCCTTCACCAGCCTGGGCCCCTTTAACAGGACCAGTGCTTTGGGCAGCTGGTGAATTATTGGCTGTGGGAACTGTGAAGGAGCCACACAGTGAGCTCAGAGGAAGGTCAGTGCTCAGGAGCTCCCTTCCGCCCTGATTTTCTGCTTTGACACCTTCTGAGGGCTCTGGGGGCACCCGTGGCCTCATTAGGCAGAGAGAGAGAATTGCTGAGGTGGAGACAGTGTGAGGAAGAGGAGCCCTGCCTCACTGCCTGGCTGGGTAGAGAAGGTTCCTAGCTGTGACTCCCTGACTTTGTTAAGCAGAGGCACGGTGTCCACTTTGGTGAGAAGGCAGTGCCTACGCAGTGATTTAAATGGCCTTGGTAGCCCAGATCTTTTTTTCTTAATTGAGGTGAAATTCACACAACATAAAATTAACTATTTTAAGGTGTATAATTCAGTGGCATTTAGTACATTTACAATGTTGTGCAGTTATCACCTCTATCTAGTTCCAAAGCATTTTTTATCACCCCAAAGGGAAACATATACAGTCACACCCTATTTCTGCTTTCCCTCAGTCCCTGGCAACCATTAATCTACTTTCTTCTCTATGGATTTACCTATTTTGGATATTTCATATACATGGAAATATGTGACCTTTTGTGCCTGGCTTCTTTCATTCAAGATAATGTTTCCAAGGTACATCCATGTTGTAGCATGCATCAATATTCCTTTTTATGCTGAATAACATATGCCACATTTAGTTTATCCTTTCATCAATTGATGGACGTTTGGCTTGTTTTCACATTTTGGCTATTATGAATAGTGCTGCTATACACATTCATGTACAAATTTTTGTGTGGACATATGTTTTCAACTCTTTGGGGTATATACCTAGCAGTGGAATTGCTGGATCACATACTAACTCTACATTTAACTTTTTGAGGAACCACCACCCTGGTTTTCACACCAGCTGCACCTCTACATTCCCACAAGCAATGTATGTGGGTTCTGATTCTCTCCAATGCTTGTTATCTTTTGTTATTTATTTGGATTATAGCCTAGTGGGTGTGCAGGGGTGTCTCATTGTGGTTTTGATTTGCATTTCCCTGATGATGAGTCATGCTGAGCTTCTTTTCATGTGCTTGTTGTCATCTTTTTTTGAGCTGAATCAAGCCCTGTTTGGATAGAATCAAGCCCTGATGGATAGAACTGTATCATCCAGAGGAGTTTCTTAGACATGCCTGTGGCACAGTCTGAGATTCTTTTGCTCTAAGCCTGGTGAATTCGTCCCCAGGTTCCATAAGAAAAACCTTGGAAGTTCCCTAAAGGGCTCTGGGAAAAACTGTGGGAGTTCCCTAAAGGGATCTGGGAAACAGCTAGACTTAGATGTTAAACATGCAGTCTAAGAGCCTTTTTTGCCTCACACATCCTGGTGACTCCTTCTCTACCTGGCCGCATCCCAGTCCTTGCCTCAGGCTTCTGGCTTTTTCTGCTGGCTGTGCCATTCCCAAGGGGTAACAATTGTGTCTCTGGGAGCTCTTATCCTCTGCCCTGACAGGTTCCTTGTTGTTTATTTATCTGGAGCTTACCCGCTGTAGCCTCTGTCCGTTTTGGCCTCTCTGAATTCTTCTGTCCACAGTCTACTCATTCCCAGTTATCTAGATTTCTTGGCCTCCAAGGTTTCCTAGACTCTCCGTCTTAGTCCTGGGTATATTGGGTTGGTAAACTTTCCAACTGGGGGGCCCCTCCTGTTTGCACAGCTAGAGGAAGGGTGGGAGACTGGCTGGCCGATCTCCCCAACGTGAAGGGTATTAGAGTGGCAGGTGATTCATACTTCAGCTTTCACCAGAAACGGTAGGGAGGTTTCTGGAGGACCCTGGCTGTGGAGAATAAGGAGGTTGCCATCCCAATCCTCATAGTAGTAGTCCATGACAGTGATGACAACCTACACGTCATTTGTGGGGTACCAACTCCTGGTCCGGTTTGGGCTCAGGGGTTCCCTTATTTCCACAAGATGGCCCTCACTTTCTCTGATCTCTCACTCACTGACTCACTCCCAACATATGTTCATTGAGTGCCATCTCTGCAGGGCATTGTCCTAGGCCCTGAGACTATAAAGCCCAGCATTTGAGGGCTGCAGTCTAGAGAGACAGACAGACAAATACAACATGATGTGATGTGTGTTATAATCGAGGTGTGTGTGAAGTTCAGTGGGAACACAGCTGAAGGAGGAATAATTCTGCCTCGAGAGAAAGAATGGGTAGATGAACTTCAGGGAAAAGGTGACATTCGAGTTGGATCTTGAAGGAGGAGAGGCTGACATGGGAGAGAAGGGCATTCTAGGTACTCAGGGATTGGGCAAAGGTCAGAAGCTCACCGCATTTCCTTTCTTGTCTCTCCCTCCCCAGCTATGCTGGGGAAACCTTGAAGTCAAGAGTTCCTGTCTTCCGGTGAAGTGGCCCAGACCCCAGACTGTCTCCTTGTTCTCTCTCTTCATTTGTCCTACATCTCACCCATTCCAGATGCAGCCAATTAATGTGATAAACTCACCTATTCTAAGTGTTACTGGGAATGGATGGGTTAGTTAATTAATTAAATGAATAATTCACTTATTTAGCATTTATTTTGGTTTACTGTGTACAAGGCATATGAAAGATTATAGTGTGCTTAATAGGACATGCCTAAAATCAAAATGACCTGGGTTTGAATTCTACTCATAGCTGGGAGACCTCAATTGAGGTATTGAGGTAATCTGTTTTCTCTTTGATATGATAGGAATAATAGTGCTCTATAGTGCTGTGGAGATGAAATAAGATAGTATGAACTCTGAGCATGGTCCTTGGTATGGTAAACATTAATTAAATGGTGGTAAATACATTATATATGTAAACATACACACACACATATATATAGTATATACATAGAAAGTATATTATATATATATCCACAGTACATGTAAAATATGTACACGGTGTGTACATGTATATACATAAAAATACATCCATATACATACATACTCTTAAGGAGTTTAAAGACTTCAAATGGGAAAGCAAAATACTCAAATAAACTATAAAATAATACTGTATTTTTCCCAGGTTATGTATTAGCATTTGAAACCTTCTGGAGACATTAATCAAAGGACAGTTACTCCTAGGAAGACTAATTTTTTTGAAAGGGAATGTAGGACCAATGAATGAAAGTTGCTAGGAGGTAGATTTTTGTCCCAGTATAAAAGAGAAATTTTCAAGAGAGCATCTTGGAGGTCGTGAGCTTCTGTGTCTTGAGAGGTGACCACGCAGAGGCCGGCTGACATGTTGGTAGAGGGACTTCCTGCATCCATTTGAAGGCTGCAGAGGGGACACTGGGCTCCTGAGGTGCACTTTGTAAGGGCTCTCTTTTCCACCCCTGTCCCCAGAAGCCCTTGCTCTCTCCTGTTTGGGTGGCTCCCTCCTTTGGTAGGGCCTGGAACACTGCAGGTATTGTGGTGCCAGAGGTGACTGCTGGGGTGGGTGCCTCTTGCAGGTGACCTGGCACCTTATCTCCCCTGCCTCCATCTCTCCCCTGCCTTTTCCAGCTTACCTCCTAGAGTAGAAATAACCCAGGGCCAAACATTAACTATGAAACCATAAAACCACGTGAAGCTCAGGTGGTTTCCAGCAGCCTGGACTCTCGGTGCCCTGTTATCAAGAAATGTTGCCTCACCTTCCTGTGGGTGGGGAGGGTGGCATGGCTGGAATGTTGAGGGGGACCCAACACTTCAGACTTCTTCCCTGGTAGAGCAGTGGGCAGAGGATGCCTCTCTTGCCCAAGGCTCAGGTGAGGGCTGTTTAGATCTGATCCCTGGGGCTCGGGGAGAGAGCATAGCAGCATCTTGCAGCATTGACAGAAGAAGCACCCTCACTTATGCAATCCTAGCTTGCTGTAGGCCCTGATGTACACATACATATGTGCAGTGATTTCATAGACATCTACATAGTACTGAAAAACACACCTACCACTCATGTACTCTGGTGTGTACCTATCCATCTACTGTGTCTTATTCATCCCAGAGCCTCACACAGTGCCAGAAACACCAATACATCTGTGTTGAACTGATGGGTGAATGGTGATTTCTGCCCACCCACATACTCATCTACATGTGTATGCATTTTCAGGAGGGTACCTGCAGATGTCATCCACGGATGTCCACATTATACCTACACAACGCACCCCCCTCACCGCCCCACCCCCAACACACACTAGCATAAATGCACCTGTCTATAAACACTGGCACCTAAGAGTCCTATGCATATGAATATGTGCATCTATTTACAGATTCCTAAATGACCCTGCTAAACTGCAAAGGTGGTGGCTGTGAGGAGAAAGTATTTTTCCATGGACACTGGACAGGGCAAAGATATTTTGACTGGGAAGCTCAGCTCCCACTTGTGTGCTTGGATGCTTGCCCACACTCTAAAGCTTTTATGCCTCTCTTCTCCCTGCTAAGCAATTGGTGCACAGGGAGGGGCTGAGGAGAGCATGTCAGAGCAAGTGGGACCAAGTTCAGTGTCTCCTGGCCCTTTGTATTCTCTTTGAAAAGTGTATTGATCTGGCTGGGAACTGTGCTGGACTGTTAAATAGTGATGATGAAAGTGGGGAGAGAAATAGCCCGAGATTCTAAAGAGGTGAAGCCCTGAGCAGCCTGGAGCCAGTGTGAAGGTATTTATAAAGTGTGTGTGTCCACATGTTGGTATGGAGGCTGCAACTGGCTGCAGTTTCTTAAAAAGAGGGTGAGGCTATGGTTTTGCTGCGTGCCACACACCCCAAAGCCCAGAACTCGTAGGCAAAATCTCTGGCATATGCTTGTGCTCTACCACCAACTTGCCACGTGGCCTTAAGGAGATTGCTTCACCTCCATGTTAAATGCTTCACACTCCAGTTAAGTGGTTGGCTGGTTTCACAGGTTTCCCATAAGGATCCAAGGAGCTAAGAGAGCTTACAAGCACTCTGAAGAGTTAAGAACATTTCCTCGTTGTCAGACCTTGTTTCTCAGCTCAGTGAAATGCATTTCAAGTGTTCCAGCATCCTCAACAATGAACCTGTGCATAGGATAAAAGATTGAACACAGCACAGTTTCTACCCCCAAGGGGAGTAGCCAAGTAGGAAGAAGTGGCTATAGGAGAGGTCACTACAACCCCAGGTAGTCTGTGCTAAGCACCTTCCCCTGGGATATAGCACAGTATATAGAGTTGAACAGAGGGCTGTGGTCACAGGGCCTTGGGAAGTCAGAAAAGATTTGGGGGGGGAGAGGATTGGCATAATTTAGTTAGGGGGAGGGGGAATTGAGGGGGCAGGGACTGGCGCACCCTGGGTAGGTGGTTGCAGGATGGCACCCGGACCATGCAGGCAGGAAAGGAACGATGCCTCACCAGAGTGTGGACGGTAAAGATTAAAGGGGAAAACAGGAGTAACCAGGTTAATTTTTGAGTCCTTTCTGGAAGTGACCCAGCCCAATGGTTAATCGTTTGACCCTTGAGGAATTCTTTGGACCCTGTCCCAGGCCTACACACACAACTGGAGGATCCAGAGTAGCCCAGAGCGGAGCTGAGGGAAAACTTGGAAGTCACCCCGTCCAAGCCTGGCCCTTTACCAGAGGCAAAACTGAGGCGAGGAGAGGAAAAATAGAGGGACTGCTGTTTCCCAGGGAGTTAGTGGCAGAGCAGGAACTTGAACTCAGGTCTCCTGAGTCTAGGTCATCATCAACTGGGTCTTAACAGTGGGCTGGATTTCAGAGGCTTTCTGTCTAGTGTTGCATAAGCCTCAAGCTTGGATCCTGCCTTGTAAGTGTAGCTGTATGTATTTGTTGATTGTTCTGGAAGCAGAGGCTAAGTTTGCACCCTGGCTAGGCTCCTGCATATAACCAAGGTGGGCAGTTCCCTGTGTCCAGGGATTTCAGGGGTGACCAGAAGGCCCTCTGTGTTCCTACCTGGCTACTGATAGTTACCATTCCACTGGTAGAGCTTCATGCCCACAGCTCTAGGCTGTTCTGCCCTGAGAGGAAGAATATACGTAGTCACCTGTGAGTCAGTTGACAATAGCTCAGTGTAAATGGGGCAAGCAGAGCCTTTCCTGAGAGTCAGTACTGATGGGGAAAGAAAGCATGAAGGTATTCAGAGCTACAAAAAGATAAGGGCAGACCAGGAGGCCCAGCCTTTACAATCTGGTATAGAGGTTAGGAGCTTGGCTTTAGAATCAGGCACATTTTTTTTTCTTATGAAAAAAGCAGTATCTCCTTATTACAGAAGAATCAGAAAATACTGAGGGCAATAATATCAGAAGAAATAAACTCCACCGTCCCATTCTCCCCTCCCCCATTAGAGGGCTATCATTAATACCTAGGTGAGCCAAAAGGTTCCTTTGTTTTTTTTCCATAAGATGGCTCTAGTAGCACTTAGTTTTCTTTAACTTCATTCGAAACAATTTTGTTAGATTGTATGTGACAGCTGTCATGTCAGTGTGCATTTAAAAAAAGACATCAAAATTGGTGAATTTTTGTGTTGCCATTTTAATATTGAAAATGGAAGAAAAAAGCAACATTTTCGGCATATTATGCTTTATTATTTCAAGAAAGGTAAAAATGCAACTGAAATGCACAAAAAGATTTGTGCAGTGAATGGAGAAGGTGCACGTGACTGATTGAACCTGTCAAAAGTCGTCGGTGAAGTTTCGTGCAGGAGATTTCTCGCTGGACGATGCTCCACGGTTGGGTAGACCAGTTGAAGTTGATAGCGATCAAATCGAAACAGTAATTGAGAACAATCAACGTTATACCACACGGGAGATAGTCGACATACTCAAAATATCCAGATAAGTGCTGAAAATCATTTGCACCACCTTGGTCATGTGAATCGCTTTGATGTTTGGGTTCCACGTAAGTTAAACGAAAGAAACCTTGACCATATTTCCTCACGCGATTCTCTGCTGAAACGTAACGAAAACGTTCCGTTTTTAAAACAAATTGTGACGGGCGATGAAAAGTGGATACTGTACAACAATGTGAAACAGAAAATATCGTGGGGCAAGGGAAATGAACCACCATCAACCACACTAAAGGCTGGTCTTCATCCAAAAAAGGTGATATTGTTGTGTTTATGGTAGGATTGGAAGGGAGTCCTCTATTATGAGCTCCTTCTGGAAAATCAAACGATTAATTCCAACAAGTACTGCTCCCAGTTAGACCAACTGAAAGTGGCACTCGATGAAAAGCGTCCAGAATTAGTCAACAGAAAGTGCATAATCTTCAATCAGGATAATGCAAGACCGCATGTTTCTTTGATGACCAGGCAAAAACTGTTACAGCTTGGCTGAGAAGTTCTGATTCATCTGCCATATTCACCAGACATTGCACCTTCGGATTTCCATGTATTTTGGTCTTTACAAAATTCTCTTAATGGAAAAAATTTCAATTCCCTGGAAGACTGTAAAAGGCACCTGGAACAGTTCTTTGCTCAAAAAGATAAAAAGTTTTGGGAAGATGGGATTATGAAGTTGCCTGAAAAATGGCAGAAGGTAGTGGAACAAAAGGGTAAATATGTTGTTCAATAAAGTTCTTGGTGAAAATGAAAAATATGTCTTTTATTTTTACTTAAAAAACTGAAGGCACTTTTTTGGCCCACACAATATATGTTCCTCCAGTCCCTTCTCTAAGCATATTCTGTGTGTATGTGACTGTGTATAATGTACATGTGTGAGTGTATATATGTGGCTATTATTTATATGTATACTATATGCATATAAATAAAAGATAATATGTAATCTCCTTGATTTTTCTCTGGTCTGGGAAGTATATACCGATGGACATCTCAAAGCGAGTCTCTCAGTGCTCAACATCATGCCAATTTGTTCCAGTATCCTCTCCTGACACTCTTCATTATCCTCTAGAGCAGCATAAACTTGCTCTAGAAAAAAGTAGGGCAAATGTTTTCTGAAAAAGACCAGATAGTAGATATTTTGTTTTATGGGCCATATGATCTCTGTCACAACTACTCAACTCAGCTGTTGTAGCACAAAAACAGTCATAGTATGTAAATGAATGGGTGTGGCTGTATTCCAATAACATTTTACATATAGACACTGAAATTTGAACTTCATATAATTTTTACATGTCACCAAATATTATTATTCTTTTAATTTTCCAACCATTTAAAAATGTAAAAACCATTCTAAGCTTGTGGGCCATAGCAAAACAAGTGGTGGGCTGGATTTAGCCCATGGGCCACTAAGGCAGTGGCATCCAATAGAACTTTCAGTTCTGATGGAAATGTTCTATATTTGTGCTGTCACATACAGTAGCCACAAGTCACATGTGGCTATTGAGCACTTGAAATGTGGCCAGTGCAGCTGAGGAACTGAGTTTTTGATTTTATTTCATTTTAACTAACTTAAATAGCTGCATGTGGCTTGTTACTCTTGTATTGAATATGAAATTATTTTCTGAGGGCTGTTATAACAAATTACCACAAACTGGATGGCTTAAGACAACAGAAACTTATTCTCTTACAGTTCTGGAGAGTTGAAGTCTGAGATCAAGGTGTTAGCACGGATGGAAGGCTCTAGGGAGGAATCCTTCCTTGCTTCTCTCCTAGCTTCTGGTGACTCCTGGTAATCCTTGGCATTCCTTGGCTTGTAGTCACATCATTCCAATCTCTGCCTCTGTTGTCACATGGTGTTCTCCCTTTGTGTCTGTGTCTCTGTTTTCTCTGTTAGTCATTGGGTTTAGGGCCCACACTAATCCAGTATGACCACATCTTAACTAATTTCATCTGCAAAGACCCTAGTTCCAAATAAGGTGACATTCTGAGGGTCTTGGTGGACATGAATTTGGGGGGGACATTAGTCATCCCAGCATAGATAGAGTAGCTCTTAAGCATGGTTCTCAAGTTTGGTGTGCATCAGAAGTCACCTGGAGGGCTTATTGAAACATAGTTTGCTAGGTCCCCATCTCAGAGTTTCTGGTTGGTAGTTCTTGCCTGTCTAACAAATGCCAGGTGATGCTGATTCTACTTTTCCCTTGTTTCCCACTGGGAGACTGCACTTTGAGAACCACTGCTCTAGAGGGCTTCTGTCAATTTGTTACTGCTGCCATAACAAAGTATAGTTGTCCCTTCATATCCATGGGGGACTGGTTACAGGGCCGCCCCTGCCCCCACCACGGATACCAAAATCCCGGGGTGCTCAAGTCTTGTATATAAAATGGCCATCTTCATGTTTTCACAGCGTTCTCCCTGTATATGTGTCTGTGTCCAAACATCCCCTTTTTATAAGGGCACCAGTCATATTGGATTAGGACCCACCCTAATGACCTCATTTTTTCATTTTAACTTGATTTGGTTGGAAATTTGGTTCTTAAGGGACTCATTGATTTTTTTTTTCTGTGCTCTATCATTTTTTAATTCACTCTTTCACCAAATACTCACTGAGCATTTGTTGTGTACTAGGCATGGCACTCAACAGGGCAGTATCCCAGCCCTTCTGAGCTCAGTCTGGTGGGGAGATAGATATATAACCAAATAATCAGGAACATGTTTGATGAATGCTATAGCTGTCTTATAAATATCATGTGCTATGGGTCCTGGGAGAGTGAGGTGGATAGTTCTGCCTGGAGGCAATCAGGGAAGGTTGTAGCGAGGAGATGAGCTGTATCTGAAAGGTTGAATAGTAGTTCTTCAGGGAGAGAGGAACAGAAGAGGAATTCTAAGCAGAGGGAACAGAGTGTGCTGTTCCTGGTGGTATGAAAAAGTAATTAGATATGGCTGGTGCTCTGAGACATGTGGCTGACTAGTGGGAGATAAGGATGGAAATGTGGCTTCAGACCTCATTATGAAGGGTGTTATCTGCCAGGCCAAGGAGTTTAGACTTCATCCTGAGACTACAAAGGAACCCTGAGGGTTTTTACACTGGGGGAGTTATATGTTCATGTTTGTTTTTGGAAGATCTCTGGCAGCAGCCGGAGGGAGCTGTTGGAAGTGAAGAGGCAGTTAAGGGCCAGTCTCACAGCTCAGGTGAGTGATGATGAGGGCTGGACCAAGGCAGGATCATGGCGATTGAGAAAGGACAAATTCAAGAGATGTTTAACAGGTCTTTAGTTTGGGCCACTGGATGTTTAGTTGTGCAGTGGCTGCTCAGGGAAGAGGAGGGGGATTTGGCTGGAAAAAGTAATGACTTCTGTTTTGGACATATAGTATTCAGGGGCTCTGGGAACCACCAGGGAGGTGTGTGCCATCAGCTTGTGAACTGGAGTCCAGGGAGGGGCAGGAGCCATCTCCTCCCGCTCACTTCTCCAGCCCCTCTGCCCTTCTGATTCTTCTTAGCTCATGCCAGTCATGCTCATTCCCACTTCAGGGCCTCTGGTTTTCTGCATGACTGGCTCCTCTCATTCTTCAGTTCCCAGCTCCCTAAGGGCAGGAACCTTGACTGTTTTGTTCAGTGCTGTATCCTCAGGGCCAAGCACAGTGCCTGGCCCATAGTAGCTGCTCAGTGAATGTCTGCTGAGTGAATAAATGAGTGGTAGCTAAAATCTGGAAATGAAGCAGGGAGAAAGGATGAACATTAACATTAACGTAAAAGGGATCTGCAGGGAATCTGAGGGAAGAGCAATTCCCTCCACATTTGGCACTGGAATCCTTTCGGTGTTATTATTTTTGCTGATAACGATAATATTGAAAATGACAGTGTAAGAGTTAGAGTACTTGGGCTCAGGTTTCCCTCTTATTACTTGTGTGACCTTGGGCCAGTGCCCCAGTTTCCTCATCTGTAAAATGGGGATAATAATAATGTTATCTACCACTCTGGGTTGTTGTGAAGGTTAAATGAGGTGATGCCTGTGTAGACAGGCCCAGAGCAAATGTTCAATAAATATTAGCTATAGTTATTAAATGAACATCACCTTATGTCAGGCACTTTGCTAAGGATTTTCCCTTCATGTTCTTAAATAATTTCCCCAATAACCTGGTGGGTTTTATTTTTTTTTAAATCTATGTTTCATCGTTTAGGAAACGGAGGCTCAGAAAGAGGAAATCACTGAGTTACCACCTGGCAGATGGAGGCATTGAGAGTTAAACCCAAGTTTGTCTGACTTTAACGCTGGTGCACCAAACGATCGCATCATACTGTGACCCCTCTGCAGGAGTGACCTTGGAGTCCCGGCATGGTCAAGGGAGTTGGTTACAGAGGCTGATCAGAACTCAGGGGTCCTGCCTCCTAGACTTTAGCCTTCCTGAGCTTGAGTGGGCCCCTGTGGAAGGGCAGCAGAAAGGGTATCCCAAGACAAGGGATACCTGAAGATCAGTCTTCTTACCTCTGACTGGGAAGGCTGGGCAGGGGACCTGGGAGACCTTGTGACATTTACAGTCTGGTGACCCACACCAATCTATAGACCAGAATGTTTATAACCAGTCATCACATTTATCTCCAATATCTAGGAGATATTTGGGTAGAATAAGAGGTTTCAATCAGAACAAGAGCTGCCCCTTTCAGCAATCAATCTTTAATTATCTTGCCACTCACTAACCTTGGCTGATATCATGATAAGTAAGAGGAAATGACTTTTTAAAAAATTTTTTGAATTTTATTTATTTATTTTTATACAGCAGGTTCTTATTAGTTATCTATTTTATACATATTGGTGTATATATGTCAATCCCGATCTCCCAATTCATCCCACCCCCACCCCGTTTTCCACCCTTGGTGTCCATACATTTGTTTTCTACATCTCTGTCTCTATTTCTTCCTTGCAAACTGGTTCATCTGTACCATTTTTCTAGATTCCACATATATGTGTTAATATACGATATTTGTTTTTCTCTTTCTGACTTACTTCACTCTGTATGACAGTCTCTAGATCCATCCACGTCTCTACAAATGACCCAATTTCATTCCTTTTTATGGCTGAGTAATATTCCATTGTATATATGTACCACATCTTCTTTATCCATTCGTCTGTTGATGGACATTTAGGTTGCTTCCATGTCCTGGCTATTGTAAATAGTGCTGCAATGAATATTGGGGTGCATGTGTCTTTTTGAATTATGGTTTTCTCTGGGTATATGCCCAGTAGTGGGATTTCTGGGTCATATGGTAATTCTTTTTTTTTTGCGGTTCACAGGGCTCTCACTGCTGTGTGTGGCCTCTCCCGTTGCGGAGCACAGGCTCCGGACACGCAGGCTCAGTGGCCATGGCTCACGGGCCTAGCCGCTCCGCGGCATGTGGGATCTTCCCGGACCGGGACACGAACCCGTGTCCCCTGCATCGGCAGGCAGACTCTCAACCACTGCGCCACCAGGGAAGCCCCGGTAATTCTATTGTTAGTTTTTTAAGGAACCTCCATACTGTTCTCCATAGTGGCTGTATCAGTTTACATTCCCACCAACAGTGCAAGAGGGTTCCATTTTCTCCACACCCTCTCCAGCATTTGTTGTTTGTAGATTTTCTGATGATGCCCATTCTAATCGGTGTGAGGTGATACCTCATTGTAGTTTTGACTTGCATTTCTCTAATAATTAGTGAATTTTAGAGATTTTCATGTGCCTTTTGGCCATCTATATGTCTTCTTTGGAGAAATGTCTATTTAGGTCTTCTGCCCATTTTTGGATTGGGTTTTTTTTTTTTTAATATTGAGCTGCATGAGCTGTTTATATATTTTGGAGATTAATCCTTTGTCCGTTGATTCATTAGCAAATATTTTCTCCCATTCTGAGAGTTTTCTTTTTGTCTTGTTTGTAGTTTCCTTTGCTGTGCAAAAGCTTTTAAGTTTCATTAGGTCCCATTTGTTTATTTTTGTTTTTATTTCCATTACTCTAGGAGGTGGGTCAAAAAAGATCTTGCTGTGATTTATGTCAAAGAGTGTTCTTCCTATGTTTTCCTCTAAGAGTTTTATAGTGTCCAGTCTTACATTTAGGTCTTTAATCCATTTTGAGTTTATTTTTGTGTATGGTGTTAGGGAGTGTTCTAATTTCATTGTTTTACATGTAGCTGTCCACTTTTCCCAGCACCACTTATTGAAGAGACTGTCTTTTCTCCATTGTATATCCTTGCCTCCTTTGTCATAGATTAGTTGACCATAGGTGTGTGGGCTTATCTCTGGGCTTTCTATCCTGTTCCATTAATCTATGTTTCTGTTTTTGTGCCAGTACCATATTGTCTTGATTACTGTAGCTTTGTAGTATAGTCTGAAGTCAGGGAGTCTGATTAAGAGGAAATGACTTTTGAATTAGTTCATTGACAACAAAGTCTTCTAAGGAAATCATGTTTTATGTATACACAGATACACATGCACACACTGCTCAGCTGCAAACATGTGAACACGTGCCTCCCAAGGTGTGTGTCTACACTGGTCCACATACTCCTGGAAGTAGAAACCATCTTGTGAGGAACTTGCCCTATGTGCAAGGGCTCTTTTCTATCCAATTGTGCACACGTAGCAAAAATCAAAACAAAGCAACCACATACACACACACATAAGCCTTCAGATGACTCAAGTTTCGTAGGACAGAGACTAAATAAAGGAATAATAGGAATATTATTTTCCTTCATTGAGTGCTCACTGAGTGCTGGAGATTGTTTTAAGCATCTTACATTATATTGTTTCACCTAATCTTCATGGCAGCCCTCTCACCATTCCCTTGTTTCTCACTGGGAGACTGAGGCTGTGGTGAAGTCTGGATGCCCCAAAGGTTTGTATGCATATCAAAGTCTAGACACCTTGTGGTATAGCTTGCTGGAGGTTACACAACTAGTGTAATCACAGAAGCAAACATTGAACTCAGTTGTATCCTGAATACAAATCTTTGTTCTTAACTACTAAGATCTTACCTGTCTATATGTCCCTGATGGCGACAGAGAGAAGAAACATAGATTTAATTTTTACTGAATAGCAGCATAGGACAATCATCTATAGCCATCATCCTCAGCTTAGATGGAGCAGATATTTTCACAACACTTATCATTTTAATGGTAATTTATTTATTACAGCCTTTCCCACTAGGTTGTACCTCCAGCTGGACAGGTACCTAACTGTTTTATCCTCGGCTCTATCCCTAGGCTTAACACAGAACTGGCACATAGTAGGTACTCAATAAATATATGTAAAATCAGCAAATGAGTGGATCCTTAATAAGTAATTGTTGTGTGAATTAATCTAAGGGTCTTTCAATGATTCTGTTTGATATCATTTTTTTAAAATTTAAATTTATTTATTTATTTATTTATTCTTTTTTTGGCTGTGTTGGGTCTTCGTTTCTGTGCGAGAGCTTTCTCTAGTTGCGGCAAGTGGGGACCACTCTTCATCGTGGTGCGCGGGCCTTTCACTGTAGCGGCCTCTCTTGTTGCGGGGCACAGGCTCCAGACGCGCAGGCTCAGTAGTTGTGGCTCACGGGCCTAGTTGCTCCGTGGCATGTGGGATCTTCCCAGACCAGGGCTCGAACCCATGTCCTCTGCATTGGCAGGTAGATTCTCAACCACTGTGCCACCAGGGAAGCCCTGTTTGATATCATTTTATTCCATTCTCTGGGCCTGAAAAAATTGCAGCACCAGTTTCACAGCTAATGATTTAAACTCTTTAGACCCCACCTTAACCAATTTGTTTGGCTTAGTGTTATGATCTGGTTGAGCCCCTAACATTTTTCAGACAATGTACTTCAGCTCCTTCAGTCGTGTTCAGGTTGAGAAAGGCAACTAGCAACTCTGGCGTCATCAATTCTCTTGCTCATCCAGGAAAGTCAACTGAAATACTTGTATCATCTCATACATATATTCTTAGATCTTTCAAGACCTTTCAAACCCATGGTCTTCTTTTTGTGAAGTAAGCCTAGGAGGCATAATTATCCTCATTTTATAACGAGAAAAACAGACTCAGAAGTTAGAGCTACATAGAGATCTACAGTAACAGAACCTTCCCTAGGAGAGGTGTATTGTTACTCCTCCCTCCTGTATCTGAGACAGATGTTAATTATTAATGACGTTCTTTCCACTGAACTCAAACTCTACCTCAGAATCCTACTTAACACAATATTCTAACTAGCTACTACCAGTTAACTGAAGTTGGCACTTGAGATGAAGACAATTGGCCATCTGTGGCTGGTGATCCTTGCTTCTGTGATCAGGCAGTTTTATAGAGAAAAAGGTTAATTTATTTTTCTTCTTCTTTTTTTTTTTTTTGTTGCACCGCACAGCATGCGGGCAACCAACCAGGGATTGCATCCACGCCCCCCACAGTGGAAGTAAGGAGTTTTAACACTGCACCACCAGGGAAGTCCCAAAAGGTTAACTTATTTTTCAAGAAGGCCTGAGGCTCATAGATAATCAATACCAGCTCACACCACCACCTGGGAACATCAGTGGTATTATACTATTCCTCCTGTCTTCCCCCATTTCATTCACCTTCAGGCTTTCTGATCTAGGTGGTCCTGATCTTGCCTGAAGTATGTTAGGAAGAAGGGAGGCCTGCAGGACTTCAACCCCAGAACAGGGTCTCCTGATTCCTGGTCATGTCTGTTGTTTACTCTAGTTCTTAGCTTCCGATGACCCCCATCCCTCTCCAGTGATTCCACACCCAGACAAGGTACAGCCACTGAATAGTCTTGAGAGGAACCATCTCAGCACAATGCTGGGTCTCACTACAAGGTGGAGCTGTAGCCCTCTTTGCTTTTAGCTTTTATCTTGGTGGAAAATGTCTAAATTTGCACTCTGTCATTCAACAAATAGAACTGTGACCAAGGTGTGGCTTCACAATTTAAATAGATAATTTAATTGACTCTCCTATTTCAAGTTCTATTACGTTTCAGATAGTTACAAATAATATTGTTTCTTTGCTGTGCTTTTAAGATGATGGCAGTTTTGTGTTTTCCAGAATGTATATATTAGAAAGTATAGGGGCTGTAAACCCTAACTCTCACCTTATACATATGGACTTTCCAGAAATTTCTGCTAGGTTCCTTCTTATAAGGTCTCTGAAAAAGAGGCAACTTGGAGGAAATAATCTGGTCTTTCCTTCTTCCTGCAAAACTCTAGAAGCCCTAGGCCCCTCTTGCCCCTTAGATGACATTGCTTTCATTCTATCTTTTTATTAGCTATTTGGCCTATATAAGATACTAGCATATATGCAGTGGGGCCATGAAAAGGCAGGACTTAGTCTTCAGGTTGCTCTTAAAGCCTGTGGAGAGTTTTCCAGAAAAAGAGTATGAACGTAAGAAATCTTTAGATATTCTGGGTGTTTATTTTTATGTGTATGTTTATTCCCTGTCCTCACAGACTTCACAGTCAAATGAGAACAGGCAATGAAGTATGATGGGTGCTGTGAGAAGTACCCAGGGCTAAAGACACATGGGGAGGATATAAGCCAGATTTTAGGAGGAATGGGAGGCTTCCCAGAAGTGACATTTAATCTGAGATCCTGGGGGATGAGGTAGCCAGTTGGGGAACTGGGCCATATCTTCTTCCTCTTTTTATCTCCCCAGGAACACTTTTTCCACACAGTACCTCCCACGTGAGCACTATTTAGTGTTTGTGGAAGTAAAAGGGAATTTCAGGCAGAGGAGAGATTTGGGGCAGGTAGGACCTTATAGTATCTCTCAAATTTTACTCAGCTAAAGAGTTCAGGGGAATTCAGCTTCCACTGTGCAGTGCTTGGGAATTCATGAATTTTAGAATTGATCTAGAACTAAGAGGCCATTGATTCTAATCTTTTACCCAGTGCTGGAATCCCCTGTATGAAATCTTAGATAAGTGGTCAATCCACTTCTGTTGTTTAGTCCTTGAGGCTGAGAAGTTCACTCCTTCCATGAAGCATCCCATTCTATTTGCAGATTAACTGGTTGTTGGAAATCTCTTATATTGGGCTCTGTGCCCTTTCCACACATTGTTTCCTGTCTTCCCACTAGAAACACAAAAACTTCTGTTTTTTCCACCTGATCACCCTTCAAATACCTGAAGACAATAACCTTGTGTTTTGAGTCTCCTTTTCTCCAGATGAAATATTCCTAGTTCAGTCAACCTCCACTTTCATTCTGAGGCATTCGTGGGTCACTTTTTACGACTCTGTGAGTCTTTGTTAATGACCCACTGGGGTGGGAGGGGAGCCTGGACTTCTCTTGAGAAGCCTGGGAAGAAAAGGTAGCCCTAGGGGATCTATGTACACACATGTGTGGGAAAATCACTGCCTGGGCTATGGTTCTTAACCTTGATTGCATATTGGAACCACCTGGGGGATTTTTCCTTTATTACACCGTAAAGAAATGGTAGTTTATTAATTCACACTTTATTGGAAATCATAGATCTTTCACTGGTGTTTAGTTCTATGAATTTTGACAAATGCAGAGTCATGTAACTACCACACAATCAAGATACAGAAAATTTCCATCATCCCCACAAATTCCCTCATGTTGTCAGTTTGTGGTAACCCCTGCCACCCTTAACCCCTGGCAATCAGTTCTCCATTGCTAAAGTTTTGTGTTTTCCAGAATGTATATAAATGAAATAATACAGTATGCAGCCTTTTGACTCTGACTTCTTCCATTTAGCAAAATACATTTGAGATTCATCAGTGTTGTTGCATGAATCAGCAAATTGTTACTTTTTACTGATGAATAATAATCCATTTTATGTTTATAGTATTATTTGTTTATCCATTCCCCAGTTGAGGGACATGTTTCCAATTTTTGGCATGTACCGCTTTTTTTGTGAACGTAGGTTTGCATTTTATTTGAGTAAATAGCTATGAATGGGTTTGCTGGGGCACATGTTAATTATATGTTTAACTTTATAAGAAAATGACATTGTTTTCCAGAGTGGCTGTACCATTTTACATTCCCACAAGCAATATATGAGAGTTCCAATTGTTCTATATCCTCTCCAACACTTGGTATTGTGCTTTAGGTGTCAAGTATAAGAACTCTTTGCCTAGCTCTAGATCTTGAAGACTTTCTCCTATGTTTTAAAGTTTTGTAGTTTTACATTTTACAATTACATCTATGATAGTTAATTTTTATATAAGATGTGAGGTTCAGATTGAACTTCATTTTTGTGTGTGTGTAAGGATGTCTAATTTTCCCAGCACCATTTGTTTTATTACTTTAAATTTTAATTAAATTTAATTTTTTTAGTCAAGTAGAAGTAACTTTTATTAGTCTAATGAACAGGGAGCAGCGACAGTGTCCCAACTGTGCCTTCCTCTAACTCGGTGCTTCCCAGACTTTCAGGTGACCATGTCACCTGGGATTTGTTAATGCAGCTTCTTATTTATTTATTTATTTATTATTATTTTTGGCTGGGTCCAGTCTTAGTTGCGGCATGTAGGATCTTTGTTGAGGCATGCAGGATATTTCTTTGTGGTGCGTGGGCTTCTGATCCAACGGTCTGGGGTGGGGCTGACACCCTGCATTCTTTTTTTTTTTCAGCACCATTTAAAAAAATGTGCAATTCCCTTATGACATATAATGTTAGACATCTTTTCATATGCTATTTTCCATCTGTACATTTTCTTTGGTGAGGTGTCTGTTTATGTCTTTGGCTTATTTTATTTTATTTTTTTTCTTTGGCTTATTTTAAATTGAGTTGTTCATTTTCTTACTGTTGAGTTTTATGAGTTCTTTGCATATTTCAGATAACAGCCCTTCATCAGATGTGTCTTTTGCAGATATTTTCTCCTAGACTGTGGCTTGTCTCCTCATTCTCTTGACAGTGTCTTTCTCAGAGAAAATGTTTTTAATTTTAATGAAGTCCAGCTTATCAATTATTTCTTCCATGGATTGTACCTGTATTGTTGTATCTAAAATCATCACAATACTGAAGGTTACCTAGGTTCTTTCCTGTGTTGCCTTCTAGGAGTTTTATTGTTCTGCATTCTACATTTATTTAGTTCTATGATCCATTTTTGTGAAGGGTGTAAGTTTTGTGTCTAGATTAATTTTTTTGGTATATGTGTCCAGTTTTCCAGCACCATTCGTTGAAAAGACTGTCTTTCTCTATAGTATTGCCTTTGCTCCTTTGTCAAAGATCAGTTGACTATGTTTTTTTTTAAAAAGTATTTATTTATTTATTTTGGCTGCTCCGGGTCTTAGTTGTGGCATGCGGGATTTTGGTTGCATTGTGGCATTGTGGCATGCAGGATCTAGTTCCCCAATCAGGGATTGAACCCAGGGCCCCCTGCATTGGGAGTGCAGAGTCTTACCCACTGGACCACCAGGGAAGTCCCCAGTTGACTATGTTTATGTGGATCTATTTCTGGGCGCTCTATTCCATTCCGTTGATCTATTTGTCTATTCTTTTGCCAATATCATGCTGTTTTGATTACTTGATAATCAAATTACTTTATAATTAGCTTTATAATTAGCTTTATAATAAATCTTGAAGTTGGATAGTGTCAGTCCTCCAACTTTGTTTTTCACTTTTAACACTGTGTTGGCTATTCTGTGTCTTTTGCCTGCATACAAACTTTAGACTCAGCCAGCCCAACAGGTGTAAGTTGATATCTCATTGTGGTTTTGATTTTCTTTTCCCTGATGATTAGTGATGCTGAGCATCATTATATACCTGGTTGTAATCTGTATGTCTTCTTTAGAAGAAATGTCTATTTAGGTCCTTTGCCAAAATTTAAAATCAGGTTTGTTTATTATTATTATCTGGCTTTGGGACTCCAGAATAAGGGTAGAATCCTTGCTGGGTGAGGTAAGTTAGGTAAGACTTGAATCATGGTTATGCCAAAGGCACAGACTCAGATTTAAATGCAGATTCCAGCTTTGCCTCTTACGACTTCTGATTTTGGGCCATTTACCTCACTTCTGTGAATCTCAGTTTCTTCATCTGTGAAACCTGGTAATAGATCTCACCTTATATAGGATTCTTGTGAAAATTAAACTAGCCAATATATTAAAAAATGCCTAGCCCAGTGCCTAGCACATGGTAAGTAGCTGCCATGATATTAGCATGGCAGTGTCAGTATTATCATTCATATTATTATTAAAGGGCAGGGCATTCCAGGCAGAAGTAAAATTGTTGAGGAAGGAACAGTGAGTTATGTGAGTGACATCTCTCCAGTGAGATGAGGACCGTATCTGATTATCTTTGGACTCCCCAGTGTTGAGCTATGTGTAGAATGTTGTTCAGGGCAGGCTGATGAGAGTCACCTATGAAGTGGGCAGGGAAAGAGAGCTCTGTCAGATGAGTAGTGTCTAAAACCAAGGGCGGTGGGCTTCATGGGTGGTTTTCAGCTGGTGTTGTGAGGAACCCTAGGAGGAGGAGGGGGCCCTTTGCAGGAGTGAGGGGGCAACAAAGTTTACCAGGCTCTGAGACTCCCCTCCACGAGTTTCTGCTTTAAATGTATGGTGGGGGTTCATGGGAGAGTTTATTTAAACCACAAACCCATGATATTGGATGGTGGCCAAGAGTTTCAACTCATGTCTTTCCAGAAGAATGTGGGATGTGACTCTAGTCCAGCAACTGGCTTGGCTGCCTCCTCCTCACTGGGCCTGAGTGTGAGACGTGTCTCCTCCTGTCAGCTGCCGGTGGCTTCCCTGTGGTGGGAGGCTGAATAATGGTCCCCCCAAACATTTATGTCTGAATCCCTAGAACCTGTGGATGTTTCCTTATGTGGGACTTTGCCGATGTGTCAAAAGAATTTTGAGATGGGGAGATTATCCTGGATTGTCTGTGTGGGCCCAATGTCATCACAGGTGTTCTTGTAAGAGACAGACAGATGAAGACTTGACAAAGAAGGCTTTGAAGGTGGAAAAAGGGGCCATGGGCATGTAGTTCTAGAAGCTGGAAAAAGCAAGCAAACAGATTCTCTCCTAGAGCCTATGGAGGCAGGGCAGCCCTACTTAATTTCAGCCCAGTGAAACTGATTTCAGACTTCTGACCTTGGAGTTAAAATTGTAAGAACAGGGCTTCCCTGGTGGCACAGTGGTTGAGAGTCCGTCTGCCTATGCAGGGAACACGGGTTCATGCCCCGGTCCGGGAAGATCCCACATGCTGCGGAGCGGCTGGGCCCGTGAGCCATGGCCGCTGAGCCTGCGCATCCGGAGCCTGTGCTCCGCAACGGGAGAGGCCACAACAGTGAGAGGCCCGCATATCGCAAAAAAAAAAAAAAAAAAAAAAGTAAGAATAGATGTGTGTTTTTCTCCACTTTCAAATAAAATTTAATAACAAGGAAAATCTTCATAAAAAAGTGCTAAGTAACAAAAGTAGCCTACAAAGCCGTATGTACACAATAAATGCTCCCTAAATAATTACGTATGCTTGTGTATGTGTGCGTGAGCGTGCATGTGAGCACACTCATTAGGACGTGTCATATGTGTGTACAATAACATACATAAAACCTGGAAGGAAAACTGTTAGCAGTGCTTATTTTTGGATCCTGGATGACTTAAAAATACTTTTCAATAGTGATCAATAGCTAGATGGGAATGCTCAGCTACAGTTTGACAGTCAACATAGAAGCAGAGATGAGGCACAAAGTTAGAATGAGGAAGTCTTGACATCATTTGGGTTTCTGGATGCAGTCATGCATAAACCCAGCTCCCCATTGTCCTCACAATTTTGTTGAATATACAAATACGTTACTCACACTTTGATTTTTGCTTGTTGTGTTTTCCCTTACTTAAGCTTAGACTAGATTTCTATCACTTGAATCAAATTTGTGTGTTGTTGTAAGCCACTAAGTTTATGATAATTTGTTAGAGAAGCCATAGGCAACTTGTACACCTGCCCTCTCCCCATCTTCCCTCCCCTCCCTTCTTGGACCAGCTGGATGTTCAGGTTGCTGCTCTCGAGTTTGTCAATCGTTAATGTGCGCTGTGGTGGAGATCTGGTCTATCACCTCTTCTCTAGGACCATACACAATACTGAACCAATTAAAAATGCAAAGAATGACCAGATCTTTGGGGTTACATGACGCAAATAATTCAGATGGAATTTTTTCATCAAATGACTTTTTTGATGAAGTAACTAATTTAATATTGAATTGAACTATAGTTAAAAATACTCTGTTATATGTTTGAAAGTTACTAAGAGAGTAGATCTTAAATGTTCTCACCAAAAAAAGGTCACTGTGTGAGGTGATGGAAGTGTTAACTAACCTTATGTGGTTATCATTTTGCAATATATACATGTATCACATCATCGCATTGTACACCTTAAATTTACACAATGTTATACCAATTGTATCTCAATAAAATTGGAAGAAAGTACTGCATTGACAAAATTGACCAGTTTTACATAAATCAGTACTTTTCTATTCAAAAGAATTGTTTTAAAATGTAGTTTATTTGTTTCTTACCAGATTAACAAAAATTATACTCACTGAAGCTGCCTATTTTTGCCTTGAATTCTGTGATTGCCCCCACTCCGCCCCAGGTGTCCTGTGGATAGAATCTGAGGCCAGGTAGCTCGCTGGAATTTTGGGCTCCCCACCCCAGCTGTGAAAAGGAAAATTTCCCAGGAAGAGGGTGTGACAATGCTCCTAAAGTGATTAGTGTTTCTTGCTTCAGAGACAGATATGACCTAAAGAGGGTGGTGCCAGCCTCTTAGGCCAAACTCCTCCTGAATTGAGCAGGTGAAAACATGCCCCTACATGACGCAGCTGGAGGAACAAGGGAGCACCAACCAAAGCTCAGTGTTCCTTCCCAAACCTTGATATCAGGGAATGGATCACCTGAGGATAGTGAGCTCAGGGCAGGGATGAGACTTACCCAAGGTCACATGCCATGACTGTTGTCAGAGAATCCCATGGCTGTGCCCTTCACCCCAGGCTGCCTCTTATTTGGCAAATACTTATCAAGCACCAGCTGTGTGCAGGGTGCTGTGGTGCTCCGACTTGCTCTGTGCTCCTATCTCGTGCTCTGCCTTCTGCCCCGCTTGCCCATTTTGCCCCTTTCCCCTGGATCATTATCATTGGTTTTTCCAAACACTGCTCACACCACTCTTCTGGGGAGCTCTCCCTGAGCCCCCGCCTCCCAGGGCACAGCCCCAATTCAATGCCCTTTCTGGAAGCTCTAGAGTACCCTATGGGTATCTTTGTCATAGCACTTCTCACCCTGTATGATATGGAGGTCAGATGTTTCCTTGTTGTCTGCTTCCCCACTAGTCTCTGAGTTTTCAAAGGCATGGGCCTAGTTTTCTTTATGTCTGTATCCCCAGCGTTCTTCACAATTCCAGGCACATAGCAGGAGCTATGTTTATTTTTGTTAGTAGTAGTATTGCCTTATTAATTGAATACTTACTATGTGCCAGGCATTGTGCTATGTCATTGTGCTATGACCATATGTTACCTCATTAGTCATTACAATAACATTGTGAACTAGGTCTTATTATCCTCATTTTGCAGAGGAGAAAATATGAGGCTCAGAATGGTTAAGTACCTTGCTCAAGATCATACTACTAGCAAGTGATAGAGCTTGGACTCATGCTCAGGTCTCTTGGACTCCAAAACTCTGTTCAGTAAATTATTAATAAAAACATTAATCAATGAATAAAAAGCACCATACTGGGCCTGTGGGAAACATACAGACAAATCAATATGTATTGTTTTTGAGAAGGTTTGTATTGTTAGGAGAGAAAACAGGTACATAAATACCTAAGGTTTAAGGTCCATCCATCGCAGGGTCTTGAGGTGGGAGCAATTATTTCCATTGGGAATGGAGTATGGGGAAGCTTCTTGGGGTGAGAGGGCATTTGAGCCAAGCCTTGTAGGAATGTAGTTCGGATAGGTGGAGGTGACAGGTGGGCAGTGGGCAGGACGGTCCTGCAAACTCAGTGGAGGAAATAGCATGACCAAATGCAGAAGCAGAAGGGAGATACTGGGAACAGCAACCAGTTGATTTGGGCTAGATTTAGGGTCTGTGGGGAGGGGAGATCGAGGGGGATGGGAAGCTCTTAGCAAGTTGGCATTGGATGGTGATGGGCCTTGAACACCAGGTCAAGGCTTTTGGGTTTTCTTTGGCAGGAAGGGGGAGCCCCTGACAATTTTCGGGTTAGAGTGACCTGGCACAACACCCAGGATGGACTGAAGGAAGGGGAGAATTGGAGGAGGGAGACCACAAGAGTCTGTAGCAGCAATCTAGGGAGAGATGATGGTCTGGGAGGTTGTGGGGGAAGGGGTGAGGAAAACACTAGAAGAGGCATTTCAAAGGCTGACTCCATGGGTCCAGAAACTAGCTGAGGGGTGAAATGGGGGCAAGCATCAAGGAGGCAGCATGGGGGCAGAAAGCCCAAGCTTTGGTTCTAGCTGAGCCACATGGCCTCACCTGGGCCTCAGTGTCCCATTTGTGAAAGGTGGAGGATGAGTCATGCCATCTCTAGTGGACTTTCCAGAGCTCACAGTCAAGCCAGATTTTGGAATTTCCAGATCTTTGAAAAAAGCTGAGAGAGTTGCAACTTAGGTGAGCAGATTTGGAAATGCAGACTAGTTATCTTCCTGGAGGTGGTAAGCCAGCTTTGGCAAGACTTCAGCTCTGGGCTCCTAGGTGAGGTAGCTGTGATGGCTTTGTGACACGTGTGTAATCAGGGAGCTGTGATAACAGAATTAGAAACTCTGCTCCCTTAAACATTTTTGCCGTGGGGTTATGTTGGCATGACTGAGGTTATCACCTAAATTGTGTACCTTCTGAGAGGAGAGTATGTGATTTATTGGCCTACGAAAGCACCAAACTCATTATGTGATAAGGTTCAATGTATGGGCCCTGCTAAAAGTCATAGAGAAAGAGCCAAGTGTCCTGAGCTGAGCAGAACTCCCGGGAATCTCCCGTCTGTCCCTCCACCCACAGGCCATCTAGACTTTGGGCCCCAGTTAGAAGCTAAGTCTGGCTCATTTGGAAATATGGGAAGAGGGGGTGAGTAGCAAGATGCCAGAGAGGATGAAGAGAGCCCGTGGACTGAAGGAAAATGTCTATTCATGTCTTCTGCCCATTTTTAAATCAGGTTGTTTGTTTTTATTGATGTTGAGTTGTATGAGCTGTTTATATATTTTGGATATTAACCCCTTATTGGTCATATTGTTTGAAAATATTTTCTCCCATTCAGTAGATTTCCTTTGCAGTGCAAAAGCTTTTAAGTTTAATTAGGTCCCATTTGTTTATTTTTGCTTTTATTTTCTTTGCTTAGGAGACAGATCCAAAAAAAAATATTGCTACGATTTATGTCAGAGTGTTCGTCTAAGAGTTCTGTGGTTTCCAGTCTTGCATTTAGGTCTTTAATCCATTTTGAGTTTATTTTTGTATATGGTGTTAGAGAATGTTCTAATTTCATTCTTTTACATGTAACTGTCCAGTTTTCCTAGCACCACTTATTGAAGAGACTGTCTTTTCTCCATTGTATGTTCTTGCCTCCTTTGCCGTAGATTAATTGACCATAAGTGCATGGATTTATTTCTGGGCTCTCTATTCTGTTCCATTGATATATGTGTCTGTTTTTGTGCCAGTACCATACTGTTTTGATTACTTAGCTTTGTAATATAGTCTGAAGTCAGGGAGGGTGATTCCTCCAGCTCTGTTCTTCTTTCTCAAGATTGTTTTGGCTATTTAGTGTCTCTTGTGTTTCCATACAAATTTTAAAATTATTTACTCTAGTTCTGTGAAAAATGGCATTGATAGGACTGCATTGAATTTGTAGATTGCCTTGGGTAGTATAATCATTTTTAACAATATTATTTCTTTCAATCCAAGAACATGGTATATCTTTCCATTTGTTTGTGTCATCTTCAATTTCTTTCATCAGTGTCTTATGGTTTTCCAAGTACAGGTGTTTTACTTTCTTAGGTAGGTTTATTCCTAGGTATTTTATTCTTTTTGATGCGATGGTAAATGGGACTGTTTCCTTAATTTCTCTTTCTGATAGTTTGTTGTTAGTGCATAGAAATGTAACAGATTTATGTATATTAATTTTGTATCCTGCAACTTTACCAATTCATTGATGAGTTCTAGTAGTTTTCTGGTAGCATCTTTAGGATCTTCTATGTATTGTAGCATGTCATCTGCAAAGAGTGACAGTTTTACTTCTTCCTTTCCAATTTGGATTCCTTTTATTTCTTTTTCTTGTGTGATTGCTGTGGCTAAGACTTCCAATAATATGTTGAATAAAGGTGGTGAGAGTGGGCTTCCTTGTTTTGTTCCTGACCTTAGGGGAAATGCTTTCAGCTTTTTACCATTGAGTATGATGTTCCTGCTTTAATTTCTTTTGGGTATCCCAGAAGTGGAATTCCTGGATCATATTGTAATTCTATTTTTAATTTTTTGAGGAACCACCATACTATTTTCCATATTGGCTGCACTATTTTACAATACTACCAGAAGTGCACAAGGGTTCTAATTTCTCTACATCCTCACCAACAATTTTTTTTATAATAGTCATTCTAATGGGTGTGAAGAGGTATATTATTATGGTTATAATTCACATTTCCCTAATGATTAGTGATATTAGCATCTTTTTGTATAATTATTAGAATTATTTTTAAAATTTGCCAATCTGGCACTGTCCGTATTTCAGTTTGGGTCAGTTCAATGTACTACAATTAAATTTTTTTTTAAAGGTCAAGTCTTTAATTAATTAATTAATTTATTTATTTATTTTTGGCTGCGTTGGATCTTTGTTGCTGTGTGCGGGCTTTCCCCAGTTGTGGCAAATGGGGGCTATTCTTCTTTGCAATGCACGGGCTTCTCATCGTCGTGGCTTCTCTTGTTGCGGAGCACGGGCTCTAGGCATGCGGGCTTCAGTAGTTGTGGCACGTGGGCTCAGTAGTTGTGGCTTGCGGGCTCTAGAGCGTAGATTCAGTAGTTGTGGTGCACGGGCTTAGTTGCTCCGTGGCATGTGGGATCTTCCCGGACCAGGGCTTGAACCCATGTCTCCTGCATTAGCAGGCAGATTCTTAACCACTGCACCACCAGGGAAGTCCACTACAAGTAAATTTAACATTTTCACTTCCTTTCCTAGAGAGCTGTTGCTCTTGTAAAACAAAGAACATCTGGATAATCTGGATACAACCCAGATGCCTATTTGTAAGGGAGTGGTTCAATTGATTATTGCTCATACAGACTATGGAATACTAGTGGCCATTAAAAAAATAAGACAGGGGCTTCCCTGGTGGCGCAGTGGTTGAGAGTCCGCCTGCCGATACAGGGGACGCGGGTTCGTGCCCCGGTCCGGGAAGATCCCACATGCTGCGGAGCGGCTGGACCCGTGAGCCATGGCCGCTGAGCCTGCGCGTCCGGAGCCTGTGCTCCGCTACGGGAGAGGCCACAACAGTGAGAGGCCCGCGTACCGCAAAAAAAAAAAAAAAAAAAAAAAAAAAAAAAAAAATACAGTTATCAATTTACAAGACAGTTTTCCTCAATATGTTATGTGAAAAAAGTTCTATAGGGTTCCATATTCGAACTAATCTCCCATAGTAACATTTAGATTGTTTCTAATTTTTCACTCTAATGTGTAAATATTTTTGTTCACCTGTGTGAGTATTTCTGCAGGATAAACACCTTGAAGTTGGAATTGCTGGGTCAGAGAATCCACATTTAAGGTTTTTTTAGGTATTGCTAAATTACGATAAAAATTTACACTCCCACCGGCAAAGTATGAGTGTGCCCATTTTTCTGTTACCCTTGGCAGCACTGGATATTATTCATCTTCTAGACATCTGACAATCTTTTTTTAAAAGTCGATAAATTTTTATTTAAGGAATTTCAGGACTTCCCTTGTGGTACTGTGGTTTAATAAACCACCTGCCAATGCAGGGGACACGGGTTTGATCCCTGGTCCAGGAAGATCCCACATGCCATGGAGCAACTAAGTCCATGCGCCACAACTACTGAAGCCTGCATGCTCTAGGGTCTGCGTGCCACAACTACTGAGGCCGCGTGCTGCAACTACTGAAGCCCGTGTGCCTAGAGCCCGTGCTCCACAGCAAGAGAAGCTACCACAATGAGAAGCCCGCGCACCACAATGAAGAGTAGCCCCCACTCACCACAACTAGAGAAAGCCTGCACGCAGCAACGAAGACCCAGCGCAGCCAAAAAAAAAAAAAGGAATTTCGCATGCTCTGATTCCTTCTACTGCCAATCACCTTAGTTCCTCCAATGTTTGAGTCATAATCTTCAAGATAGTCCTTTTAAAAAGAACTTCTGCTCAATCCACAGTTGTCATATCAGTCAATCCACAACTTTTTTAGTTGGCTTTCTTTGATCTCCAATTGGATATGAACATACTTCAAAAATTCCCCACCTGTAATCTTTGGGAGCCATTTTCTTCAAGTATTTTACTTTAGGGCCATGTTTAAGGTCAGAGTAGATGGATTTGCCTGGTTCTGAATTTTAGACAACCTCTAAACATGCATAAGTTCAAATCATGTTCACTCCTAAGTTATCACAGCCTAGAATAGCACAGATTGGTGGGATATGCCAATACCTAAGATAAAAGAAGTTTGACTGTTAGGTCTTTCATAGTTTAGCAGCTCTGTCTTATAGTTATTTCCCACAGATGTAACACATAATTTACTCACATAATTCTGTGAATAAATAAAAAATCCACATATTTACTCTGTGAGGTGTTTCCAACAATGTAGGCTAATTGAAAAAGCCCCATTGGGAGAGACCTCAATGACATCTGACAATCTTGTAGGTGGAAAATGATCTTTTATTTTAACTTTTTCTTTGATTAATAAATTCTTACTCTTTCAATTGTGGCAGATGTCCTTGGGTGGAATAACACTGGGAATTCTTTCATAAGAAACGACCCTGTGGATGAATTCATTAGAACCCTGGAGAGGGTTGACAACTAGCTGAGAACAGGGCCCGAGGAGCCCAGAATTCACCTAGGGAAGGGTGCAGAACTGGGATTTGGGGCTTAGCTTGAGGAAGTCAGCCTTGGAGCCCCCAGAGGGATCTGAGGGCAGCCCGGGCAGCAGGAGCAGGCTCTGGCCTGAGAGAGAAGGGAGGGGAGCAAAAATGCAGTGGGTGAGAGAGCACATGCAGCCAGGAACCAGGGGTCCAGGACCCTAATCCCGATCCTGCCCCCTGATTCACTGTAGGACTCACAAGTTCCTGTCCCTCTGAGCCAGAGTGTGTCTGTCTGACAAGTGAGTGGTAGACTCTGCTCTTCAGGTCCTATGACCATAGAGATGCTTCCAGTACCTGGCACAGGTGGCTGAGACTGCTGCTTCTTAGTCTCAGTTTTCTTTCCTATAAAATAGAGACAGTGTCCCCAGTCGTACCTCGCTGAGTTCACAGGGCTGTTGTGAGGTGGTTGTGAGATGAGAGGTGGGAAAGTGCTCTGTGAACAGAAAAGAGCACTGCAAATATAAGGGCTTGTCTTTCCCCTTTTTATTTTATTTATTTATTTTGCGGTACGCGGGCCTCTCACTGTTGTGGCCTCTCCCGTTGCAGAGCACAGGCTCCGGACGTGCAGGCTCAGCGGCCATGGCTCACGGGTCCAGCCGCTCCGCGGCATGTGGGATCCTTCCGGACCGGGGCACGAACCCGTGTTGCCTGCATCGGCAGGCGGACTCTCAACCACTGCGCCACCAGTGAAGCCCTGAATAATGTTTTTGGAGAAGAAGCCAGAGCATTGGATTGGGAGCACAGATTCAGGCAATGACCATGGACAAATCACCCTTCCTCTTTGAGTCTCAATTTCCACTATAGAACGAAGGGGTGGGTTGGATGCTCTTAACCCCTTTCAGCCTGAAGAGTCTATTATCTTACATGTTGTGGAAATTGAAAACCCAACATACTCCTGATTCAGACATTAAAAGAACTAGCCCTCAAGGCCACTCACATCAGCAGCTCCCTGTGCCCAAGAAGGCACAAGCAGTCCTCCCATATCAGGGCGATGTGGGTGTAATCACAATGTTAATGACAGTTCTAATTTGAAGAGGCCTTTGCCCCAAAGAGCTCACAGCTCTTTCACATGAAACAATGACTTTGGCTTGACTTTGGAGAATACCTAAGGAAGCTCTCACAAGGAGTGGAAGTGGGAAACAAGTGGGGAGTGACTCAGGATGAGTCAAAACAAGAGATTAAACTGGGAACTGTGGTGATTCCTGGCTGGAGAGCAGAGCAAATGGACTTTGTGGTGGCCCACCATTAAAAATGAGGCCTTATGGTTGGATCCATGGCCTAAGCCCATATAAAAAAAATCTCAGTTTCCTTTTCCACTTTTTTCAAACACAGCCCTGAACCATTTCCTCTCACCTATCAGCAATTTCAGTCTCACCAAGGATCCTTTCCTTGTTCTACCTACCTGTCAGAACCAAATTTAAGCTGGAGGGTCGACCAGCAGGTCCTCCTCCAATCACAGAATCACTTGGAAGACAAACAGAGATTTCAGGATTTTGCATTTTGAAACATCACATTGGTTCTTTAAGTGTAGCCAATTTAGAATAGAAGGTTCTTCATCTCAGGCTTTTATTTTGTGCTTTGGGGTTGATATTTGTGTGTACATCTATGTGGGTATATGTTTGTGGTGATGTTTATATGTGTTTGTGTATATATGGTTTCATTTTTATACCTGTTCTATAATACTTTAATCAAAGTCAGTCTAAAACATTAGGCTAAGCCACAGGCCATTGACTGTTGCACCTTTGTCATTCAATGTAATGAGAATGACGTTCTTCTTTTCTTGCTTCCTGGTAGGATTTCCCAAACTTGGAAAAACCCTATTGAAGTGTTTGCCTAAAATCCTTAGAAAATCCCAGGGATCAGGGATACTTGACTAGGATTAGGTTTTTCCTCTTGCTCAGACAGAAGATCATTCTTTAGGGGAGTCTGTGCCTTAATTACTTTGTCTTAGCATTTTTGGTGTCTCAACCAAAAGGACAAATGAATCATCTTTTGGAAAAGTGTATGTGTGTGTGTATAAACAGTATTTATTTATAATGACTCAAATAATTGTTTGTGTGAATGAAGGATGAAGATAGTATTGGGAGATCTTTCATGGGTTGGGGGTGACTATGACCATTAGAAAGCATGTGTAGAAGAAGAAAGCTCTTTCTGGGAAGCCAGTTTTGTGGTTCACTTATCTTTACACTCGTAAGCATTGCCTGGGTAATCAAGTCCATTTCCCTCACTGTACTTTAAATTCCAGGGTAGATAATAAAACCAAGCAGGAGCCTGCAGACCTGGGTTTCAGCCCTAGCTCTTCCACCAACAATCTGGGCGATCTTGACAAGGTCTGTTCATTCTCTGGGACTCGGTTTCTCATTTTATAAAAATAAGGTCTTTCCCCATTAGATTGTGTACTCCTACATCTTTGCATCTTGCTGTCTACAGCACCTGAAACAGTGGCAGGCATATATAGGACACTCAGTATATATTTGTTGATCCAGTGAATATATTATGGAGTCAAGTTTGACGATCCCTGAGGTCCCCAAATACTTGAATATTCAGTGATCCTAGTGTAGTGTTCTTCCTTCTTCTCTCTCTCTTTCCCTCCCACCCTCCCTCCTTCTTACTATCCATTGATCTAATAAATAATACATTCACATGGTTCATATGTAAGCATATATGGAGAAAGTCTCCCAGTCATCCAAATATTTTCCCTGAAGGCAATAAATTTTGCCAGCTTCTTGTGTATCCAAGAGATTTAAAAATTGTACATGTAAGCAAATATATACCTATATTCTTCCCTTACCCCCTGATATTTTATACTAATTTTAGCATACTATATGTTGTTTTGTACACTTTGCTTTTTTAACCTAACAAAATATCTTTGAGATCACTACTACATATCAATATACAAGAGCTTTTAAATTAATTAATTTATTTAATAAATTTATTTATTTATTTATTTTTGGCTGTGTTGGGTCTTCGTTGCTGCATGCAGGCTTTCTCTAGTTGCAGTAAGCGGGAGCTACTCTTTGTTGCAGTGCACAGGCTTCTCATTGCGGTGGCTTCTCTTGTCGAGCATGGGCTCTAGGCACGCAGGCTTCAGTAGTTGTGGTGCGCGGGCTCAGTAGTTGTGGCTCGCGGGCTCTGGAGCGCAGGCTCAGTAGTTGTGGTGCATGGACTTAGTTGCCTCACGGCATGTGGGATCTTACTGGACCAGGGATTGAACCTCTGTCGCCTGCATTGGCAGGCGGATTCTTAACCACTGTGCCACCAGGGAAGTCCCTCTTTTTTATTTTTAATGGCTGCATATTATTATTCCATTAAGTGGATAAACTGTATTATATTTAACCAATCCTTTATGGATGGATTTAGGTTGCTTCTAATCTTTGCCCATTACAAATAGTGCTGCAATAAATAACTTAGAACATAGGTCATTTGCCCTTATGTAAGCCTATCTGTAGCATAAATTCTTAGGAAAAAAAGGTCAAAGGGTATGTATATACCCTTTGTATGAATATAAAATTTTTAAATAGATTTTATTTTTTTAGAGCAGTTTTAGGTTCACAGCAAAATTGAGCTGGAAGTACTGAGTTACCATATCCCCCTCCCTCCATGCACAGCCTCTGTCACTGTCAACATTCTGCACCAGAATGGTACATTTGTTAGAATCAATTAATCTACATTGATACCTCATTATCATCCAAAGTCCATAGTTCACATTATGGCTCACTCTTGGCATTGCACATTCTATGAGTTTTGATAAATAGATAATGACATGTATCTACAACTAGAGTATCATACAGAATAATTTCACTGCCTTAAAAATTATCTGTATTCTTCTATTCATCTCCCTTTGCTGTCTAAACCCTGGCAATCACTGATCTTTTTTTACTGTTTCCATAGTTTTGCCTTTTCCAGAATGTCATATAGTTGGAATTACACAGTATATAGCCTTTTCAGATTGACTTCTTTTACTCATTAATATACATTTAACATTCCTCCATGTCTTTTCTTGGCTTGATAGAATATTTGTTTTTATCACTGAATAATATTCCATTGTTTGGATGTACCACTTACTAAAGGACATTTTGGTTGTTTCCAAGTTTTAGCAATCATGCTATAAATATCCATGTGCAGGTTTGTGTGCAAACATGTTTTCACCTCCTTTGGGTAAATACCTAGGAGCACAGTTACTGGATTGTATGGTAGGACTATGTTTGGTTTTGTACGAAACTGCCAAACTATCATCCAAAGTGGGTGCACCAATTTACATTCTCACCAGCAATGAATGAGAGTTTCTGTTGTTCCACATTCTTGTCAGCATTTGGTGTTGTCAGTGTTTCGGATTTTGGTCCTATCGTTAGGTGTGTCGTGGTATCTCATTGTTTTAATTTGCAATTCTCCAATGACATATGATGTTGAGCATCTTTTCATATGCTTATTTGTATGTCAGAAGATATATCTGTATATTTGAACAGGTGTCTGTTGAGACCTTTTGCCCATTTTCAAATCGAGTTGTTCATTTTCTTTTTGTTAAGTTTTAAAAGTTCTTTGTATAGGTTTGGTTAACAGTTCTTTATCAGATGTGTCTTTTACAAATATCGTCTCCCAGTCTGTGACTTGTCTCCTCATTCTCTTGATATAATTTTGATAGATGTTCTCAAATTACTCTGTTAAAGTTGGTACCAATTTATACTTTCACCTGTAATGTGTGAGAGTAAATGTTTCCTCTATGACTCAATGTATTATCAATTTATTTGTGATTTTTTTCCAGTCTGATAGGTAAAAAATAGTATCTTACTGTAGTTTTAATTTCCATGTACTTTATTAGAGAGAGACTGGGTATCTTTTAGTATGTTTATGTGCCATTTGTATTTTCTTTTTTTAAAAAAAATTTTATTTTTGGTTGCGTTGGGTCTTCGTTGTTGTATGCAGGCTTTCTCTAGTTGCAGTGAGCAGGGGCTACTCTTCATTGTGGTGCGTGGGCTTCTCATTGTGGTGGCTTCTCTTGTTGTAGAGCACGGACTCTAGGCTTGCAGGCTTCAGTAGTTGTGGTACTCGGGCTCAGTAGTTGTGGCTCACAGGCTTTGCTGCTGTGTGGCATGTGGGATCTTTCCGCACCAGGGCTCGAACCCGTGTCCCCTGCACTGGCAGGCAGATTTTTAACCCCTGCGCCACCAAGGAAATCCTGTATTTTCTTTTATATGAACTGTTTGTATTTTTTGTTCATTTTTCTGTTAGGATTGGTTCTTACATTGCTGTGGATGGTGAGACTAAGGATAAACAAATCCTATGGGCCAGTTTAGAGCGGAGCTCAGTATTCTCAAAAATATCCTCTCTATACTCTTCATTTTTGCCCAGTTCTTTGCATCTTGGATCCATTCACTGCCAGCATCATCTGTGGCTCAAGGTCCTGAATTTTCAGTGACTCTGTTTCTGCTGTTTTGACTGATGTTATGGTTGTTCCACATTTGATACTGAGTGTGAGTTTCACCCAACTTGAATACTCCCTTCCTTCCTAGGATTACCACTCTGGGAAATCCCATTCTTCTTAGTCAGCAATACCTTAAGGTCTTGTAAATATATAATCCTTTTACTGATACATGCCAACTGTGATCATGAAATAGCACAGTTACTCATCTTTATAAGTATTTTGAAATTCCCTTTAACTCAATCCTACTGCCATTGTTACAATGGGGTCACTGTTATGTCACAATATCTCTGATGTCCGGTGTGTCATGCAGGTAGAAAGTGTGACATACAGGACAGGAAACAGATTTAATTCAGTTTGGAGCTCTTTCACTTATCTATCAATCCATCTATCACCCATCAATCCACCCATCCATCCACTATTCATCCATCCATCCATCCATCCATCCATCCACCCACCCATCCTGTGATTGCTCTTATTTGAAAGAGGATCAAAAAATACCTCCACACCCATTCCATAGCAGCATTAGTCACAATGGCTGAAAGGTGAAAGCAACCCAAATGTCCATTAGTGAATGAATGGATAAACAACATGTGGTCTATTTACATAATGGAATGATTCAGCCTTTAAAAGGAAGGATATTCTTTTTAAAACATCTTTATTGGAATATAATTGCTTTACAGTGGTGTGTTAGTTTCTGCTTCTGCTTTATAACAAAGTGAATCAGCTATACATATACGTGTATCCTCATATCTCCTCCCTCTTGCGTCTCCCTCGCATTCTCACTATTCCCAGCCCTCTAAGTGGTCACAAAGCACCGAGCTGATCTCCCTGTGCTATGCGGCTGCTTCCCACTAGCTATCTATTTTACATTTGGTAGTGTATATAAGTCCATGCCACTCTCTCACTTCATCCCAGCTTACCCTTCCCCCTCCCTATGTCCTCAAGTCCATTCTCTATGTCTGCGTCTTTATTCCTCTCCTGCCCCTAGGTTCTTCCTAACCTTTTTTTTTTTTTAGATTCCATATATCTGTGTTAGCATATGGTATTTGTTTTTCTCTTTTTGACTTACTTCACTCTCTATGACAGACTCTAGGTCCATCAACCTCACTACAAATAACTCAATTTCGTTTTTTTAATGGCTGAGTAATATTCCACTGTATATATGTGCCACATCTTCTTTATCCATTCATCTGTCGATGGACACTTAGATTGCTTCCATGTCCTGGTTATTGTAAATAGAGCTGCAATGAACATTGTGGTATATGATTTGTCTCATCTTTGATGATGGTCTGTTTCCCTTACTGGGCTGGAAGCCCTGTGAGGAAGGTAAGAGCCCTGTGAGTCTTGTTCACAGCTGTATCCCTAGAGTCATTGCACATGACCTGGCACATAGAAGCTGCTCTTTTGTTGTAAGAGTGAATGAATGAATGAATGCCTTTTATGGTCTCTCCTTGGCTGCCACCCATCCCTTTCCTTCTCTGGCCACCTATGTTCTGCTGTCCTAGAAAGATCAAAGAACAGCTTGGTCCCTCCTTTGAGGTCCTTTAGCACTTCCAAGCCTTCCTCCCACTCACGCTTTGGATTTGCTCATTTCCACAGACTTCACTTTTAGAACCGGGCATGGGCTGGCAGCCTGCAGCTGGTGGTTAAAGGCTGGACTTTTCCTGTGGGTGAGCTCACTTCCAGACCAGACTGGAAGTTCCCTGAGGGCAGGGACTCTGCTTGGCAGAGTCAGGTGAAAAAGCTTTGCTGAATGCGGGAACCAGTGGACACAGATGGAAGGCAAGCTGCTCCAAGCTGTGGCTGACTGCTGAGCTCTAGGTCATGGGAGGCATCCACGGTGAAGAGCCCCTGCTTCCAAGATCCCCAAATGGGGAATTTCTTCTTCCTGTGGGCAGGTGTTATGATGGGCCCTTATACAGTTTACAGTCCTGGGGGATGGGTGGGGGAAGTGGGGAAAAACAAGCACTGAAGAGGCAGGAGGGCAGTGGCCCTCAGAGGCAACAAGGTGCAAAGGAATGGGCTGCTTGACTTTAAGCAGTGGATGGATGTCTGGTGGTGGGCAGGGAGGGCCTGAGGCAGAATAGCATCCTGGCGGGTTTGGATGGTCCTTCCCCCTCCCTCACCTCATCACCTAGCAAGGGTCCCCTCTCCAAAGTGGCTGCTCTGGGACCTCCAGCACCAGCCCCTGAGAGCATCCCAACCCTCCTCTGAACTAGGGCTGCCTTGGTCTGGGCTGCATGGTCACCTCTGTCACTGGCTCACTGTGTGACCTTTGGTGAGTTGTGCTTCTTCTCACAGTCATCTCTGTTCTGAGCCTTGACTTCCAAATTAGACATGTGTTTCCAGATGGGTAGGCTGAGCCCCCAGAAAGGGCTAGGGTTTGATGAGTTCCTTGGAAGGGATTCTGTAGTATCTTTCCTCTCTCCCACCTGCCTTGGAAGGGCCCCAGATAACATTACTGGGTGAGGCACAGGGCAAGGAAATAGCTCCCAGGGGGATCCTTTTCCCCAGTCTCAGTTCCTTCTTCCTTACAGCTGGGGTAACAGTGCCCCTTGACGCTGCAGGCTGTAGAGGGAGAGGCAGAAATGTGGATGGGTGAGTGGTCATCCCACTCACCCATGAGTGGCCAAGATACTGCCATCATGCTGAATTTTCTTCCAGTAACATCCAGCAACTTCTGGTTCTCACCAGAATGTTCTCCATGGAGACCAAGAACTTGGCTGATTCCTGGAACAGTCCTGCACTCATTTTACACATGGAGAAGCCAGGTCCACAGAGAACACAAGATTGGTCCAACAGCAGGTGGCAGGTGATCTGAAGCTTCTAGGCCCCCAGCACCAGGAAGCCTGGCTCCTCAATGGAGCCGCTGGAGCCCTGGCCTGGGTGTTGCCACACAGCAGCCCAGGTGAAGCTGCCCCATGCCCGGTGCCGGTGCGGGAGCACAGTGGGCCTTTGTGCTAGGAGGGCACCACTCCCTGGCCGGCCCCACCCCACTTGAGAGAGAGTGCTTATCTGCCCGCCCACCTCACCGCCAAAGCTCTGCCAGTTCCTCCTTGTTGTGCACTCAGAGCTGCTCCCCGACGGCGCAGCGCTGGGGCTCCTGCAAGACAGCACTGCTGCCAGACTTCACGGGTCCCCTCCCCGGGACTGATCATTAACCCGGAGACCATATAAGGAGCGAGCGGCCTGGGCTGGAGGGACGCATTGTGGCCGCCGTCATGGACAGTAGCACCTGGAGCCCTGCGACCACTGCCACCGCCGAGCCCCTCAAGCCCTATGAGCGCATCCGCAATGCGGCCGACATCTCTGTCATTGTTGTCTACTTCGTGGTGGTGATGGCTGTCGGGCTGTGGGTATGTAGGGCTCCTGAAACGCGGGCTGAGGGAGCAAGGGCCAAGGGGAGGGAGGAGGGGGCACACGGAGGAGCCACCGCCTTGGTGAACTGCAAGGAGGGGAAGGTGGGCTGAAGGGTGTGTGGAGCCGGGTGGAAATGACTTGGAAATGTTTGAGAGGAGTTCAGGGGGCACCGTGTGAGGTGAGGGGCCAAGCAAGGGTGAGCAGAAGTGGGGGTGCTGGCCAGTGCCTGAGGAGGCTCCTCCACCCCGGCTCTGTGAGCAGAGAAGGAGAGTGAGAGATTGGAGAGGCTGGGGGCTGGGGGTGTGAGGGGCAGGAGAGGACCAGCTGGTAGCTGCAGGAAGGATCCCAGGGCTTGGGAAATGAGCCCCAGGAAGGTGACTACTGTCCTGCCTCTTAGTCATCCAGTTTCAGAAGGGAAAGAAGCAGGGTAGATCCGGAAGGACACCAGCCTCTGCCAGCTGCAGGTGCTTTGGGGCAGCCCAAGGCAGAGGGGCTGCCCTGCGTCCCCCACCTCGGAGAGGTCTTGTGCCCTGGGATCTAGGGGCTGGAGTGAGTGAGAGCTGAAAAGCTGGGCCCAGGAAGAGGAGGAGGAGGAGGAAGACTGGAGGGTGGCCTGGTGCTGGGGAGAGGGAAATGCGTGTGGCTCCCTTTTGGAACTATGGGGACACACCAAACCAGAGAAACTTGTTCTTAGCAGTCTTGAACTTGGAAATTTCACTTGTGACAGACGTCGGCACACCTAGCAACTGGAAGAGAGGTATTTTTAAGTGTGAACATATTCCAGTCACTCTCAAAGGCTTTCATGAGGGACCGCAGGCCAGGAGGCTGAGGTGCTAGCAGGTGGTTGAAGTCGTTTGACTTAGAGTAGAGGAGGGTGGGCATTAACCCCTTCATGGCCAAGAGGTTTTTTTTAGAGATAAAAGGAAGTGTTGATTTTTAAAAAGAAAAAAATAATTGTGGAAACCAGATGTGACTGAAAGCCTAAAGTGTCACAAGGAATCTGTGTGGCTGATTCTTGCTCAGTACTCTCAGCTTCCCAGACATGGTAGAAAGTCCAGCCAGGAGCCAGGGTTCTCAGGTTTAGCACTGGCTGTGACACATGCCAGCCTTGCGATGTTGGTAACCCCACTCAGTCTCAGTTTATTCAAATGTGCAATGGGTACAATCTTACCTGTTCTTATGACACCCCACGTGGCTGTGAGGATCTGCAGAGATGTATCTGAAAGCTCCTTATGGACTCTAGGAGTCTTCAGAATGACCTTCAGAATGGTCTTTCCCTGACCAACTTTCAGAGCCTGATTCCTTGGAACTTTTTTTTGTTTCAGCCCTAGCTACCTCCCCTGCTCCTTGGGGCTGTTGGTCCCCTTGCTATTCCCAGAAAAACCACTACAGAGGCCCTAAGACTATGACCTATGGAAGGCTCCCTGCCAGGAGTCCAGAAATATCTGAGCCATGCTCTCCTTGGCACTGCCTAGGGCACAGGGGGCTCAACAAATCTGTGTTAATTGCCTGTCAAATATAGGTTCCTGCCTCCGTCTTCTGAGCTTCAAGGAAGTAAGGAATGTGGAAGTGTTTCAGAAAGTGAAGTGGGTTGAAGAAAGTGCAAGTATATGGGGGATGGGGGTGATCCTCTTGGCTGGCAAGGTTACTCCATTCTAGTTTTCTATTAAATTTTTGACACTTCCTCCCCAGGCCATGTTTTCCACTAATCGTGGGACTGTTGGAGGCTTCTTCCTGGCAGGACGAAGTATGGTGTGGTGGCCGGTAAGTTTTCTCTGAAATACTATTTGCTGAACCACGATATTCCCCATAGGAGGCCATTTTCTTGTTGGCTTTGGGTGATGGTTATTCTTTCTTCTTGCCTTAGATCCCTGATAATGGGTCACCTGCTCTCCAGGTCTCTGGGCACCCTTAATCTCTTGCAGTAAGGGAATAGCCTTTAAATAAATAACACTTGGAAGTTTTTCAAGGGATAAACAGAGGAAAGACTTCACAAGGAGGACAGCGTGGAGAAGCAAAAAGAGCACACAGTCCGAGGTGATCTTGGGCAAGTCTGAGATTCCACTTCTCTTTCTATAAAATGGGAGTTGGTAATATTTGCCTTCCAGGAGTATGATGAGAAGCGGAGACTGCTTGTGGGGTGGAAACTCAATAAATAGTAGCTCTTTTGCTACCTTTTTGCTACTTTAAGACCCACAGAGGAGAGACTTTATCTCTCCTACCTCAGGAGCCTAACACAGTGCCTGATACACAGGAGGCCCTCAATAAACATTTGTAGAGTGGCTGGAGAAGGAGCCCCCTACTGTCCCCAGTTACAGTTTTCCTCATCTCTTGGTGGATTTTGTATTTTGTATAAACGTGAGGTGTTTTCCCTGATACTTGCACATAGGCAGAAGTATCCCAATCAAAGGACGTGTGCATGAGTGGAAGAGAAACTGGAAGGACCCTTCCATCCTAACAGCACAGGGCTCTGCTGGGTTATCAGTCAGCCCAATGATTATTTCAATCCAGAGTTCTCATCGAAACTACTGGTTGACCAGATTGGCCAAATTGTGAAATTCTTTGGGCGTAAGATACAAGCAGGACTGACTGGTGAAAGGGGCAGGGGTAATGAAATGTACATACAATGAGAAGAGAGCGACAGGTATGGAGGAAGAGAAGCAAGAAAGTGAAGACTGTCACTGTCGTATACACAGAACAGAGGGAAGGTAGGAGGAAATCATGCCACTTCCTGCACTTGGCCTTTGATCAGCTATTTGGGGATGGATTTTAATATTTGGCATCTTCACAGTTGCTAATGTTATCTCTGAAGTCATTTCTGCTTTACCCTTGGCCAAGAATACTGGGCAGATGCTGACTTCTGTGTTGGGTCCCTCATGGTGGTCTCTCCTGACACATTTTATCTTCTCATGCTTTGGACTTTGGTGCTTTCCTAAAAGCTGGTGTTAGATAGGCAGCTCTGATCACAAAGTTCAAGGCAAGGTTGGAGTAGTTCCTCTAGAACTGCACTGTCCAATATGGTAGCCACTAATCACATTGGCTTTTTAAATTGAAATTAAAATAAGATAAATAATTTGTTTCCTCAGTCACACTAGCCATATTTCAAGTGCTTAATAGCTACATGTAGATGGTAGCCACCATATTGGACACTGCAGATCTAGAACATTTCCATCATTTTAGAAAGTTCTATTGGACAGTGCTGCTGTACAGATTTCACAGCCAAGGCTGGCATGAAATCTCAGTGGACTTGAGATTTTCTGAATTAGAAAACTGAATAGGACCTTGCAGTTTACTTTAGTTGTTAAGAAACCAGTGTATCCCCACCCCATCTAATGCTTCAATGCCCCCAAGAGTAAGCCTGCCATCCAGGATGTTTATCCAGCCTTGGTTTGCATCCTGACCTCTTTTCTCTTCCTTCCTCCCTCTTTAACAGGAAACTCATATCTCTTCATGTAAATTTTCTAGGGCCGATTTATTGGGGATAAGGCCTTAGCTTCCAATCTCTGGGTCTTGGAGAAGCCAACAAGAAGGCAGAGGCATGGGGCAGAACCACCCGTAGGAGATATATATTTTGGGCTAGGCCTGGGAACACATCACATCTTAACCAGTGATGATGTCTTTCTTCCTGATGGCACCTGGGTTTGGATCTGGGCTGAGAGTTGGGTGATGAGAGGATTAGCCCCACCCAAAACAGATAATGTGGGGTTTCCGGTGGGTGTTGTTTTCCTTACTCATGTCTTGGATTATTCTAACCAACAGAGAAACATGACATCATTCTGCTTTTGTGCAGAAGTCCCTGTTTCCTTGATGAGGCTGAAATTTGACTTTTCTTCCTCCAACAACAGTTTCCATCTAAGGTTTCACGAGATTATGTTAATGGTTCATAAACCTGCCGGTGTATCTGAGTCACCTGGATGTGCTTTCTAAAAATACAGATTCCTGGACCTCACTCCAGACCTACTAGATGAAAAAACCTTGGAAGAGGGCCCCAAGAATCTGCATTTAAAAAAAGCTTACCAGGTGCTTTTGATGATTAGGCAGGCTTGATAATCACTGGTTTGGGTAGACTCTTCCCTAACTGGTCAGATTTACCGAGAATATCAACATCTATTAGGGATCCTGGCAAGGGGGATTCTTGAATGGGGATACAATGACCTCTAAATCCCTCCCAACTCTGAAAATGCTCTAATTCTAGAAAATTCTAGAGTAGAATGAGTATGGGCTTTGAAGTCAGCTCATCTGACCTGCCTCATTTACTAGTTGTATGACCCTGGGGAAGTCACTGAACTTCCCTGAGCTTCAGTTCCTCCCTCTATAAAATGGGAGAATAATATGTACTTTGGAGGGTTCTTGTCAGGATTAAATGAGATTATGCATGTGCAGCACTCAAGACTGTGCTTGGCAGGTGCTCAGTAAATGGGGACATTAACAAATGGAAGGAAGGTTAAGAGCGTCAGGGCATCTTACCCCTAAGATGCCCTGACGCTCTTAACCTTCCTTCCATTTGTTAATGTTCACAGACCTACTAGAGAATGGACTTGAGGATATGGGGAGGGGGAAGGGTAAGCTGTGACAAAGAGAGAGAGTGGCATGGACATATATACACTACCAAACATAAAATAGCTAGCTAGTGGGAAGCAGCCGCATAGCACAGGGAGATCAGCTTGGTGGTTTGTGACCACCTAGAGGGGTGGGATAGGGAGGGTGGGAGGGAGGGAGACGCAAGAGGGAAGAGATGTGGGAACATATGTATATGTATAACTGATTCACTTTGTTATAAAGCAGAAACTAACACACCATTGCAAAGCAATTATACTCCAATAAAGATGTTAAAAAAAAAAAAAAGAGTGTCAGGGCAACGCCCCAGCTGGCACTTGTCTGGTGCCCAGTAAATGGAAGCTAGCATTTATGTGAAGATATTGCTACCACATCACTTAAATTTAACTTTCACATTGTGTGAGTATATGAACACGATTTATATGTAATTTATTTATACTACTGTAAGTTATCAATTCCAGCTACACATTGACCGCATTTTTACAGTTCTGAGATTGACTGTGTCTGACAGTTAGTGGCATGCCATACTTTAAGTGGCAATGTTTTTTCTTCTTCGTGCTCCGTGGTATGTCTTACAATAGTTGGTGCTTTTGATTCAGTAAAGTATGGTTATATTCTAAGGTAGTAGTTTTTATCTTTTATTTTTTTTACATCTTTATTGGAGTATAATTGCTTTACAATGTTGTGTTCGTTTCTGCTGTATAACAAAGTGAATCAGCTATATGTATACATATATCCTCATATCCCCTCCCTCTTGCATCTCCCTCCCACCCTCCCTATCCCACCCCTCTAGGTGGTCACAAAGCACTGAACTGATCTCCCTGTGCTATGCAGCTGCTTCCCACTAGCCATCTATTTTACATTTGGTAGTGTATATATGTCAGTGCTATTTCTCACTTCGTCCCAGCTTACCCTTCCCCCTCCCCGGTAGCAGTCTTTAAAAATATGTTCACTACAACTCTTAGGCGCTGTAGAAATGCCTCAGGGGCTGCCCTCACTCTCCTTCCCAGCAACCCGTCTTTTATTTATTTTATATGAGGGGAATCTGCTAAGATTTTGTTTGAGGGCAAGGTTCTGCTGACTTACAAAATTTAAAAACTGCTAATTTAGAAGAAAAATAAGCATGATGATTTCCATTCTAAAATTTAAAATGATTTTAAAACTATTGTAGTACACACTTGAAAGAACAACAAGGCATGCAAGAAAATGCAAATCAAACTACTTTCTCTCCAAAATTGAAAAATAGTTTAAACTGCATCAAAACTATATTTCAGAAAGAATATATTTCTTTCTTTTTTTTTTAAATGGATACGGCTGCCTTCTGCAGTCCCCAAATTGGAACGTGTGGTTTGACCAGTTCAATTGCACTTCTGGGTGCAAAGGAGAAGCACGTGCGTGGGAAATATGGGGCACCCCCCCAAGGTTTTAGGGACATTTGAGGGACCCACACCCTGGTGGGGAGGAGAGGTTTGGGGACCTCTCTTGGGTGGATGCGTGCCTCTCCCAGCCGTCCTTGTCCTCGCTCAGGCCATTGTGCTAATGTTGGCCAGGCTGGAGGGGATCCTTCTGGGTGGGCATTCAGAGGAAAATACCTGAATAGGTAGTGCAGATAATTGGGGCCTGCCAAGACATTCTGTATTTTCTTTCTTTTCTGGCTGCGGGGCATGCAGGATCGTAGTTCCCTGACCAGGGATAGAACCCGTGTCCCCTGCAGTGGAAGCGCAGAGTCTTAACCACTGGACTGCCAGGGAATTCACAAAACTATGCTTCTAAATTTCCATTTGGATTAAAATACAAAGTCAGTTTAAGCCTGTCTTCGGTCTATAAGTTTATAACCAGAATATCTGTCCTCAAATGTGCTGGCCCAAGGAGGACATCACAGGGGCCACAGGCTCTTGCAGCTGACATTTCTCTCAGCCTCCAAGGGGACACTTTGCCTCCTTTATCTGCCTTTAGCACTGTTGCTTTGTGCTGTAGGATGCGTGAGCAACCAGAGAAACTTCGGAAGGATAGTCCCAGGGGATTTTTAGGAGGAAAGGACTTGTATTGACCTTGGATTGATACACCTGAGGCCCCGAGGGCTTGGATAGCCACCCATGAGAAAAGCAGGTGGAAATCAGAGCTCATAAAATCTGAAAGAAGATTGGATAAAGGAGACGCCAGTTGGGGGGCATTCCTGGGGGCTTCAGTGACTTTGAATGTGGCAGTTGTGACCTGTAACAGGTGGAGATCCAGGCACTCTAGAAAAGGACCCCGTTCTTAAAAAGTTAATGAGGGCAAGAGGGAGAAATAGTTTGTGCTTGGCTTAGGGATAAAAGTGAGGGACCATTGGGAGGAGGAGCAAGGACTCCAGGGCTGGGTAAAGGAAGGTCAACTCACAAAGAGGGCCAGGCAGGGAGGGCCCCAGAAACCTGAGTCACATTGAGGCAAGCCAAGCCAACTGAGAAACACGAAACCTTGTTAGTGAAATGAAACCTTATGTAATTGTGGGCTGGCACCATGGTTTGGTGCCTTTGATGAACAGCTGCCTGGGTGCTGTGCTATATGATTCTTTGAGGATGTGGGAGACGTGAAAGCAGGAAAGTGAGCTTTGAAGGGGAAATTCTCCATGCCTTGGCTAGTGGCAGCAGAAATTACTTAGAGAGATAGAGCCCCAGGTACACAGCCCCACGGAGAACTTTTGTTTTGGAAGAGAGTTTGGTCACACCAGCCAGGACCACTGGCAGAGCCAGGTCCATGGGAGCAGCAAGTACAACAGGGCTGAGCCAACCCTTCAACAACCCTCAAGGCATTTTCAAACACTTCAGAAGTAAGTATTCTAAAGGGAGTGGGGACCTCACAAGGAGCCAGAGGACTTGCTTTGTCCTAGATTTGTGACGTCAGGCAAATCATCAGCCTCTCTGAGTCTCAGAGAGTCTTCTCAGTGTGGGAAACAGTAAGACTGAGATCTCAAAGCCTCTTCCAGTACTAAAATGCTGAGATTTCACACCACAGAGGAAGGAACAAGCATGGGGGAAATGGGTGTGTACATGCGAGCCAGTCCATTGCCAGTGGAAATGTGATGGCTGTGTGTCTCTCAATAGCCACAGTTTCTTTCCTTCCTTTACTATTAAAGAATCATCAGAGAGGAGTATATCACAGTGGTTTAGGTCACGGGTTGACAAACTTTCTTTGCAGAGGCCCACAAAGTAAATATCTCTGTCACAACTACTAAACTCTGCTGCTGTAGCATGAAAGCAGCCATGGACAATACATAGATAGATGGGCATGGCTGTGTTCCAGTAAAACTCTATTTATAAAAACAGGAGGATGGCCAGATTGGGCCCGTAGACTCTAGTTTGTTGACCTCTTGTTCAGGTCTGGGCCAGGCTGCTTGGGTTCAAATGCAGCCTCTGCCCCTTACTAGCTGTGTGACCCTGTTTGGGTTACTAAACATCTGTGTGCCTTACATTTGTTTTCTTATAACAGAGATAACAGTACTTACTTGAGGTTGTTTTGAGGATGCACATTCAGTCTCAGAACAGAACCTGGCACACAAACTCTCAGGTTTAGCTCTTGTTCTTTTTTCAATCATCTATCTGATTGAATCCTCAGTGATCCAGCAAGAATGACGATTAACCCCATGGGTTGCCCAAGTTCACACAAGATAACAGTAGAGCTAGGGTTCTCCCTGTTCTTCTGGTTACTCAGGTCTCTTTTTCCTTATCCTTTGAGATGGAAATTTATGAGATCTATAGGTACAATCTACAGGTTTCTCCGAAAACCAAGACAATCTTTCATTTAGGTTCGACCATAGACCCTGATGGAAATTTTCTCTGAGGAAAGAGGACAGCTTCTCACACTTCTTAGACTCTTTTGAGTAAAATGTATCTGATTAAGTCTCTAAAACCTAATGATCAGATCAAAGTTCAGTCACTTAGGATGCTACTGGAGTGGCCACCGGGAGGCCTGGAACAGCCTGGCAGGCCTAATACCTAGGTGAGAACTCATGAATGAGAGAGGAAGAGCAGGAACAAGGCGAATGGACATAGGAGAGGCAGAGAGCTCACCAAGGGCGCAAGGGTTGGGAAGATGTGAGATGGGAGACAGACAAGTACTTGACCTTCATAAGCCCGGGTGACTGCCAAGTCCAGGTGGCCCTGTCTTCCTGCTCTGATTGCATGTAGCTGTGTGTGCTTTCATTTGTCCCAGGGTTGAGCCTGTGTTTTTCTTAATCTTTTTTTTTTTTTTTTAAATCTCTTCCACCACCTAGTCCAGGGCCTTGCATCTAGTATGTGCTGAATTAAAGGAATGAGAGGGAGAAGAGGGATATGTCCCCAGACCCTCATACTGGATCCCTTTGTCAATGTCACCTGAGCCTTCAGCCTGCATTCTGCTCTCTGGTGCAGTGACTACACTGTGTAGGTGGTGGAAAGAATTCAGGAGGTTAGGAGGGTGCTGAGTCCAAGTGAAAGGCTGCTTCCAGCAGTGCTCCACGTTTCTGTTCCTATGTACACAGAACATTTTTTTCCTTTAGGTTTTTTTTTTTTTTCTTGGCTCATGGTAGTAAAACTGGAAAACCAAGCCTGGCCCTAATTAGGGTGCCTGATTTCAGCCCAGATTGGACTCCTTGGTAAAGGCTGGTGTGGTCATGCTTCCTCACTATCTCAAACATTTGGTTTCTCTCAGTTTAAGTCAAGATTTTGCAAACCTTGTCAGTTCCCATATATCTGTGTCTCATTTGTGGTGAGAGTTTTTTGCTTAGCATGCCAGTGACTGCCTTACTCTCGAAGGACCAGTTCTTTCTCTTCCTCCTCCTCTTTCTTCTCTTCCTTCTCCTCTTCTTCCTCCCCCCTGCCTTCCTCCTCCTCTTGCTCTCTCCCCCTCATCCTTCCCTCTCTCTCTTTGGTGGACCCATTTCCCTCCAATTCTTCAAGGCTTGGTTTCCTTTGAGGAGTTTCTCTGATTCATGCACAGGCACTCACCATCCCATGTATCCTTTGTGTTCCGCGGCCTCAGTTGACTGTGTGTAGCCAAGTTCCTGTCATCTAGTTTGTACCTAAGCTCCTGGCTTCTCCTTTCCCTCTGGCTGTCTTCCCAACATTCTCTAACACACTAGCAATTCTGCCAACAGAGAAAGGGAAAAGTAAGTTATAATCAATATCTCTAGTTGGTTGAGGTCAGAAGAGTGCTGAAACTATCAGCCATGATGAAGTCTTTGGATTGTTCATGTTAGAAATGTGTCTGGGCTTTCCCTGTCTACTAGTGGCATGGCACATTTTGAGTTGGCTACAGCTATATGTTTGTTCTGGATAAACTATATGCAAGGGAGGTGATTTGGAGTTGGGGTTAAGAGCATAGGCTCTGGATCCAGGCTGCCTTGGTCTTAACCCCAGTTCCATCCATTCCTATCTCTGTGGCCTTGGCTGAGTTACTTACCCTCTCCTGACTCAGTTTCCTCAACTTCAAAATAGAGGTCATAGCACCTACCTCACAGGGTTGTTTCGAGGATTAAAGTAGTTAATACATGTAAATCTCTTAGAATAGTATACAGTTAGTACTACCCAAGTTGGACATTCTTATCATCATCATCATCATTGTCCTTATTATTGTATCTCATCTCCAGATCCTCCTTCTTTTTATTTATTTATTTATTTAGCTGCTCCAGGTCTTAGTTGCGGCACGCGGGATCTTCACTGCTGCAGGCGGGATCTTCATTGAGGCATGCGGGATCTTTAGTTGCAGCACGCGAACTCTTAGTTGCAGCATGTGGGATCTAGTTCCCTGACAAGGGATCTAACCCAGGCCTCCTGCATTGGAGGCGCGGAGCCTTAGCCACTGGACCACCAGGGAAGTCCCCAGATGCTCCTTCTTAAAGTGTGAATTCAATCATTTATCCATATATGCATTGCTATTATTTCATTCTACATTTACATATTGATTACCTTCTATGTGCCACATTCTGTGTTAGGTGCTGGCATATATTTGTGTGTGTGTGTGTGTGTGTGTGTGTGTGTTTGTGTGACACACATTCTTACAAAATGTATCTGAAATTACAAATAGCGGTGAAGGTTAAGAAGGAAATGTGTTTGAATCTTTATGTACATAAGAGGATCAGGGAAGGCCTTTCTGAGGATTGGGCATTTAGGTTGAGCTCTGAAAGATGAGAAGGAGGCAGATGAAGACTGGAGGAAGAGCGATCCAAGCAGAAGGAACAGAATTGTCAAAGGCCTGAGGTGAGGAGGAGCTTGGGATACTTGGGAACTGAAAGAGGGCCAGCATAGGGGAGAGACCATGCATATTGATCAGGCCCTTCAGGTGAGCGACCCTGAGTTGTTGATGATCCCAAGGATGAGCCCGTCTGAGCTGGTGAGAGGGTTGGTCTTCAGCCTCCTTGACCTATAAATGCCAACAGAAGACCTCACCCCCCTTTTGTGCCAACAGCCTGTGGGAAGATGCCAGCTTTGGCAGTCGTTTCCTGATTTCACGCCCCTTTGGTTGTTGGGGCAAAGAGAGAGTTCATGAAGAAAATAAGTGAAAGGCCACCATTGTCCATTTTGAGTTGACATAGGGTAAACAGAGATTATGATGACTCTGGAGAATGCCTGTGTCTAAATATTTACGAGTCTCCAAAATTAAATAGCCTGAATATGTAAGCCCCACCTTCTCTTCTGTCCCAATCCAGGAAATGTCATCCCTACGAGATGGCAAGGGTCAAAGATTAAACCTTTTCAAACTTCCCCTGTGAAAAGATTCCTTACTAAGGGAACCAAGATGTTAATTAATTAATTAATCAATTTATTTATTTTTAGTTTGGAAAATAGAGTCACTTTTTATTAATACATGTTATTTTTTGTTAACATATAATAAGTCTATTATTGTTATTTTAAATGATTTCACAAATACATATTCTTTCAATTTCTCATTTTATATCTCCAATATAAATATAGATAGATATAATCCTCATAAACTCTTTGGAGTCTTTAAAATTATTTTATTTTATTTTTTTGAATTTTATTCTATTTTATTTTTTTATACAGCATGTTCTTATTAGTTATCTATTTTATACATACTGGTGTATATATGTCAATCCTAATCTTCCAATTCATCCCACCACCACCACCTGACCCAAGATGTTAATTTAGATTAAAGACCAGTTCCCCAGAGGATGAGGGAAGTATCGAAATACAAGTGTGATGCAGACACACACATGCTGTTCCTGAATTTACAATGAGTCAATGAGGTGGGCTGGGGGGGTCTGACTGCATTGTGCCCCTTCAGGGAAGTTCAGAAGGGAATGTCTGGGGAGGAAGGGGGAAAGACAGTGTGGTGCTCTGGCCTCTTCTTCTGTCCCTTGGACAGAAGTCACATTGGGCTGTGGGACCTTGGGCAAATCACGTCACTGCTCTTGTCCTCAGACTTCTTACCTGTAAAATGAAGATGAGAACAATATGCACTTCACAGACTGTTGTGAGCATGATCAGATAAGGTGAATGAAGTGCCTGGCCCAACACTTGGCCTCCAAGGAGGCACTGTAAGTTAGTCATCCTCTCTCCCTTTCTTATTCTCCTAGGACGGAGCTCTCAAAGTGTGGTATCCGCAGCAGCAGCAGCAAAAAAAAAAAAAAAAAAAAAAACAAAAAACTCGGGTTCTTGTTAGAAATGCAAAATTTCCAACCCCAACCTCGACCAGTGTATCAGAAACTTGAGGGGATGGGCTCAGCCATCTGTGGTTTAGCAAATCTTCCAGGTGATTCTGACTAGGGTTGCCAGATTTAGCAAATAAAAATACTGGCTGGCCAGTTAACTCTGAATTTCAGACAGTGAATGATTTTTTAGTATAAGTATGTATCACTCAATATTGGCACATACTTTTACTAAAAAATGTATTCTTTTATCTGAAATTCAGATTTAAGTGGACATCCTGTATTTTGAGTCTAGATTGTGGTGCATGCCAAAGTTTGAGAACCACTGTCTGAGGATATCTCGAGGGAGGCATCCAGCACAGCCCAGAGTAGTGGAGAGGAGGCCCTGAGATATCCTGGTAGCATTCCTTAAAGGAAAGACAGAAGCTGAGAACAGGAAGCCATCTCCAGAGCTCTGGACATTCTGGGTGTTATATGATCCATTAACAAAGAAAGTGGTTCCCGGAAATTAGCTGAGTGCATTTTCCATTTGAGCTATGAAGATCTTGCTCCCTCCAAGAGAAAATGACCTCTCTGTCTAAGGAAATTCAGGGAACTCCATCAAAACACGGGCTATGTAAAAGCATCATTAATATTTCTTCTGATTAGTATGGCTTTGTGGGGTAAAACTTTCCTAAAGATTTCTCACGTGTCACTTCATTTAAGCCAGAGAACACCCTTGTGAAATAGGCTAAGAAGGATTCTTATCCTCAGTTTATAGTGGAGAAAACTGAGGCTCAGGGTAGTAATATGACTTGCTCAAGGTCACATAATTTGTCCTGGCAGAGCCAAGAATTTTTTTTCTTTGGCCGTACTGCATGGCTTGTGGGATCTTAGTTCCTCTACCAGGGATTGAAGCTGGGCCCTCGGCAGTGAGAGCGCAGAGTCCTAACCACTGGACCAAGATTAGAACTGGGTGGGAAGCCTCTCAGTGTGCTTAATAGGAGGGGAAGAAGGTGGGGTGGGGGGCAGGCACACCGTTTAACTATGCTTTCAAGGCATATACAGGGCACTCTTTTTTCAGTCCAGTGGCTACCTCTGATGGTAAAGCTAGGAACACACACAGAACCATTGTCTGTTGCTTTAGGCAATTCTTGACTCTTCAGCTCGTGGTCCTGAGTGTTCACATACTATCTTACTTTGCTAAGGGTGCGGAAGTAAAGAAAAAATGAATGTGTAAACTTGAATCACTTTCTTCCTCTGGGCTTTAATTTTGTTTTCACTTGAAAGAATAGGGTTGACCTTAATTATTTCCAAGGTAATCCCTGCTCTAACATCAGATGACTGAGTGTTGGCAAGTAATAGGCTTTCCCATATATTTCCTATTTTATGTCATATAAAACATAGTTTTCAATTAGCATTCAATGATATTTTCATGTCTTTTTCTACAACCCCAAAAACAAATACATAACTTCCCTGCATACTTTGTTCTAAGACTTCAGGCTCTACAAGTTAATCTGAGACCACCCTGGAATTGTTGCCCTTTATTGTTAAGGTATTAAAGAATTGTGTTCTGATTATAAAATTACACAAACTCATTGTGGGAAATTTAGAAAAATACAAAAACACACTTAGTGTCTTCTTTTCCAGAGATAATCACTGTTTAATTTGGATAACTCTCTGTATCTATCTATCTATCTTTAAAAATTTGGGGATCATATGGTATATAACTTTGTATGTTTTTTTATTTGACATTTTTGTCACAATCATCTCCTCATAACAAATTCTTCAAAGCTATAATTTTAAAGGCAGTGTAATATTTCATCCTAAGTATGTACCTTAATTTATCCAGTGGTTTTCCTATTGTTGGTCATTGATGTTGTTTCCAAATTTCCTGTATTGTAAATAAGGTAGCATTGAACATACTAAGAAAATCCTTACGTATAAGTCTTTCTCTGCATCTCTGATAATTTCTTAAGATAGAATACTAAAAGTAGGATTGTATGGTGGAAGGAGATGATCTTTGGATTTGTGCCAACAAACTGCTTTCCAGAATTACATTTCTATCAGAACTATGTGGGAGAGACTATTTTCTTGCCAATACCAAATATTATCATTTAAAATTTTTTGCCGATTTGATAGACTAACCCTCAAGGTCGGATCCCCCTTGAGGTCTTGGTCTCACTAACACTGAGCTTACAGGTCACCCTTTTGACATCTCAGAGCAGTTTAGAGTTTCTAGTCAGCCCCATTGTCTTTAACGGGCCCCATGTGGGCCTGGCAGGACAGGTTTATTGCTCTTCCTCAGGAGACAGCCGTCCTTGGCATGTCCCCATTAAGAGTCCCGACTCCATGCAGCCAGTGGGAATAAATGCAACTCAAAGGCATTTGGTCACCATGGTTCCTGTCATTTCCCCAAGAGGAGGCTCCAAGTATTTGCTGTCACTCACCCACCCACTCACTCACTCACTCAGCAGACTTTTACTGAGTGCTTGCCATGTGCAAGAAAGGTCCTATGCTAAGTGGAAGCAGAAATGCTCTTCAAGAGCTAGAGGATATTTGGGGGACAACACTTGTCCGGAAGCAGTTACCAAAATAGGACCTGACAGGCATCAGGAGAGTGCAACAGACGACAGGTGGGGTAAGAGGTCAGAGGAGGAAGAGATTGGTTCTGGAAGGTGTCAGCAGAGAGATGGGACTGGGCTTCCCTTTGGTCACTGGGACAGTGTTTTTGCAGGTAGAGCTTGATGGAGAGGGAGTTCCAAGCAGAAGGAAATGGTGTAAACAAAAGCAGGAGGTAGGAAAGCACAGGGCATATCCAGGAGGCTGGGTCTGTGTGATTTAGCTAGAGCATACAGGACTTGGAAGAGTGTGGAGGGGCTGCTGGGATTGGAGAAGGAGGATGAGGCTAGATTGCAGAGACCCTTGAGAGCCTGTAATTCCTCTTCCCATTTTCATGCCATGGCAGGGCAGAGGAGCCCTCCGGTCAGCAATATTTATTGACTCTGGTGGTTGAGGTCATCCTCTGGGAACTCTTATAACCCCTTCTCTTGAGGAGACAAATTGTGGAAGGATTTCCCACAAAGCCTTTAAGTGGCTTCTGTAGACTTCCATATGAAATGTCTCAGTAACTTTGCTATGGCATGAGGATACTTGGGAAGTCTTCATTTAACTGAGCCTGCCGGGTCTGGGGTTCACCACTGACACTGGTCAAACCTTGTTTCAGTCCATGTGCTATATGTTGGCATGTAGAGAAGTGACAGTGTCTCCCACTGGGTGGCCCAAATGCCATGGTAAACTCCGGAAGTTCAGTAGGGGATTTTGGAGAGAGAGCCTCTTTCACCCCAAACTTTTTGTTCTCCTCATCTTAGCATCCCAAGTTTGTAGTTAGTCGCTGGCTTCTGCTCCCAAAGAGAGGTCAAAACAAGTTTAAGGAGGAACAGTGACTTTCAGTGCAGTCTAGGGCAGGTTTCTCAAACTTCACTGTGTGTAAGAACTACCCTTACTTCTCTGATTCAGTAGGTGTGGGGTGGGGACTGAGCACTCGTAGCTCTCCTAAGCTCCCGGGTGAAGCCAGTGCTTCTGGCCCGCAGAGCACTCTGTGAGTAGCATGGTTTAGAGAGCCCATTTCTAGGGCTGAGTTAAGCACTGAAGGAGCGATCACTAGATGGACTGATGTCTGCCTTTGGTTTGAGAGGTAGATGCAGTCCCTGCTAGCTTCCAACTCCAGACATTAATAGTTGGTATGGGGAAATGAATTTGGCCAGATGTTTTCCTTGTGGTTTAAGTGGTTGTCCCTTTAGAGAAGGCTCATGGGAAAACATCAGATTTGTGCCAAACCCTGGAGGGATTGAAGTGAAAAAAATTTAAGTGATAGAGCCACTGTATTGTTAAGGCAAACCACATTATCAGGAATCTAAATTGCAATGAGAGGAAATCTATTCTTGTTAAATGGTCCAGATAATTTAGAGGCAGATTCTCTGACAGTGATGGGAATAAGAGGGACTGGCTTCGTCCTCAGCACTGCCAAGACCCATGGCTGAGAGGCAGGTTTAAAAGTATTTGAAGCCACATGATGTTAAAAACAGATGGTAAGTCAAGAAGGGCAGCCTGCTTAGCTCCGGCCAACCCATGTCTGGACTGGTCTAGAGGCCCAGGGTCTGAGACCTATTTGGGGACACAGGTGGGGCTGAGGGCAACAGAGAGAGCAACAAGGGCCACCAGTGAGGAGCAGACACATGAGAAGAGGAAGCTTAGCCTGGAGAAGATTTGAGGGTGGGTACAACCCTTGTCCTCAGATACTGGAAAGACTAGCTTGTGGAAGAGAGATTTGACTTGTTCTGTTGCACTGTAGAGGGCACAAGTAGGACTAAATGGGGAGATTTAAGCTCAAGGTAAAGGAGGACTTTGCAACCATTAGAGTTGTTCCACTATGGATTCAGCTGCCTCGTGAGGTGGGGCATTCTCTGTCACTAGAGGCACGCATCCAGAGGCTGACCTTCACTTGGTGCGGGGGGAGGGAGGGAGGGAGTGTTTCCGAGGGGATTCAAGCTGTGACATCTATGGGCCCATCCAGTTCTGGAAGATTCTGTGATTCTCTAATTTCTCCCTAGGTTTTTCCCTCCTGCCAACAATCTAGGATAGGAAATTTAGGCAGTAAAGTATGATTGTGAATTCCCTAAAGTCAAAGGAAAACATAGTCTTTTTCTCTTTGTAATGTAATGACATTACATTATTTCCCCAATTACCATGCTGCGAAACCTGTTGGGTTTGGTCAGACCCAGCACATTTTGCACTGTGACAGCAAACCATCTAAATACTTGGAATGGCTTCTTGAGCCCCATCAGAGAATGAGGAAGGCCTGGAAAGAAGTTAGTCAGGAGCAAGGTCAAGCTGGGAACATTTCAGAGGAAGTCTGAAATCCTGAACTGAGAAGGAATGTGGGAGGAAATTACAGAGAAGGACAAGATGCTTCATAGGTCACTCCCTAGATGGGGCATGATTCCCAAGTGGACATGAACATGGGTGAGGTGTGGACAGAGAGGGCTTTTGGGAAGTCAGAGTGATGAAAGCATTGTTAACAAGCTCCAGTGAGAGGAAGGGTGGTGTGAAAACCTGTCAGAGGAGTGTAGGTGATAAAGCAATGATGTATGTATGTATTAGCCCGCTTGGGCTGCCATGGCAAAACACAACAGACTGAGTGGCTTGCACAACAGAAGTTTATTTTATCACAGTTCCAGGGGTTAGAAATCCAAGATCAAGGTGCTGTCAGGGTTGATTCTGGTGAGACCTCTCTTCCTGGCTTGTGGACGGCTGCCTTCTCTCTGTGCACATTCAGTGAGAGAGAGAGAGACGGAGACATAGAGAGAACTGGTGTCTCTTCCTCTTCTTATAAGGACCAGTCGTATTAGATTAGGCCTTACCCTTATGACCTAATTTAATCTTAATTTCGCCCCTAAAGACCCAATCTCCAAATATAGTCACATTGAGGGTTAGGACTTCAACATATAAATTTTGGAGGAACACAGTTCAGTCCATAACAGTGTCCATTGTAGCTCTTGTGAACTGTCTTTGAGGGTGAAGTGACTGTCCTCTTGGAGGAAAGAAAGGACACTGATTGAGGGCCCGCTGAGTGTGTCATTACTGATTCATAATCTCCTTTGACTCCTGCACAACCCTGTCATGGGAGAAGATTGAGGCTTGCAGATGTTATGATCACCCAGATTGGAAGAGGGCAAGAGAGCATTCAAACTTTAATTTTTAAGCTCATGCTGCCTTCTCACTGGAGGGAACTTTAGTGTGAAATCTTGCTGAATTCCTGGGACTGCATCTTTAAACCCGGAACTGCCAGGAAAGACTGCTTGGCAGGCTCATTTGGGGGTCCAGAAGGGTCTCTGAATAGGGAAGTTACTTGATCAGAGTTGTGCTTTGGAGAGGTCATGTGGGTGGGGGGAGACTGGAGAGCACCTCGAAGCCTGTTAAGAAGCAATGACAGCCTGTACAAGGGCGATGTAAAAAGTGCTAGCTGCCTATGCCATTGTGAAGGCAGAGTCAGGGTTTTGTAAATGACTGAGTGCAGGTCACGGGGTGAAGTGGGGGAGGTCGGATGAGGCCAAGGTGAGCGACTGGAAAACAGTAGTGACCATGATAGAAATGAACTGAACCTGGACTAATACCCGCAAAGCTCCCCTGGCCCGCATTCCATCAGATGGTGAAGGGCTGCCTCAGGAAAGCCTACAACTGCTTAAAGCCCACTGTCCCCCTTTGGGGGGATCTTGGAGAGAAATTCTTGAACTTAAGGTTAATCTAATGCAGTTAATCATTACTAGTAATTATGCTCTTAATAGTATAACATTAGGCTTAATAATTTATCAAGTGAGAGATGATAAATGAAAAAAAAAAGATAATGTGTAATGACAGGCAGGCTACATGCAGAAGGGAATCCTGATTAAAAGTGAATTCTTATCCCCACCAAGCTGTGAGGAGAGGAAGGAGGTGGATGTGTTTAAACAGCCTGCTTTCCTCTCAGTTTCTCCTTCTTCTCCTCCTCCTTCTTCTCCTTCTCCTCCTCCTCCTCCTCCTCCTCCTTCTTCTTCTGCATCACAAAGCATTTTACTGTTTGTGCTATAATGAGGATGAAATGCAGTCTAGATCAATAGAATTTTTACACAATGAGAATTCCACTTATGGTCAGAGCCAATGGTTATTTACTTCTTTATGCAAAGCTTACTGGGTCCTATTCTTTTAACAAAGGCAAGCATGCATATGTTGTACAACACACTTTAAAGTACAGATAACAAAAGATTAAACTCTTAAGCAGCAATAATCAAAGTACACAGTTTCCCTTCTTAATGAATGACATCCGCCCAGTTACTAAAGTCCTGAATCTAGGGGTTACCGTTGTTTACCCTTTCCCGCCTTTCCCACGTCTGATACATCAACAGGGCTTATCAACTTTGTTTCTGAAATGTACCCCAATCTCTATGCTTGTCTTTGTCTCAACTGCCACCACCTGAGACCAAGCCGCTATCCCCTGTTACCTACAGGCAGCAACTGCCTCCCACATGTTTTTTTGTTTTCTCTCTTGCCCCCAACAATACACTCTCCACATGCTTGAGAGCAATAATTAAAAACAAGTTAGATCCTTTCCCTCCCCTGCTTGAAACCCTCCAGTGGCTTCCCATCAGACAGAGTAAAATCCACTCTCCTATCCTGGCTTGCTAGGACCTACGTGATGTATCGCCTCCCAACTTTCCAGCCTCATCTCACACCACCCATCACACTCCAGCCACTCTGGCCTTCTTTCTGCTTCCCAACCATGATGACCTTCTCACTTGGGAGGGTGTGGGGGGTGGTCTTTGCTTTGGTGGAAAGCTTTCCCTCTGATCTTAGCATGGTTGACTTCTTTTATCATCTTGATCTCAGCTTAGAGGTCACCCCACAGAGGGACCTTTCCCAGACTAAAGCAGTCACTCTATCTATCACACCTTCTCTATTCTCTTACAACACTTAACCACTCTCTGATCTTTTTTGTTGTTGGTGGTGGTACTTTTCATACAGGAATCCTCAGTGTCTAGAATGGCACTTAACACACTGAGTAGGTGCTAAGTTAATATTTGTTGAGTGAATGAATGAAGGCACTTACACCACTGTCTCCTTATCATTCTGGAGACCTCCTGGCCCGGCCTTCAGAGATCTCCCTCTCCTCTGACTTAGCATATGGCACTAAGCACCCACTGTTTTATATCGAGGAACAGTTAGGACAGTTTCTTGGAGTAATCTGCCTTTTGGGAAATATGTGTTTTGTTCCAAATTTGAACCATATTGGGGACATTAGACAAATAACTACCAGCCTCCCCCAATTGCTCAGCAAGACTGGGGATAATTATACTAGTTTGATGATCATCAAATGTTGCTATGCCTTCTCCTCCTGGGTACAGAAGAGCTCTAGAACTTTTTGGAGTTCTCTTGGACCTCAGAGGCAGTTGAGTTGATGGTACAGTACCATGATTGGTCAGTTCAAAATCCCTCTCTTGTTTCACTTGATACTTTCTCCTTCATCTCCTATTCAAAAATCCCATTCTCCTTTCCTCTCCCAGGTGTCAACTCTTGGGTATTTAGTATATGTCCTTCCAATTTGTCTTCTAACCTATGTTTATAGACATATGTATATCTTTGAAAAATGCAGTGTTTTGTGCATGTATACATAGGACCTTTGTAAAAAAATAAAAATACTATATCGAGGGAATTCCATGGCGTTCCAGTGGTTAGGACTCCATGCTTCCACTGCCCGGGGCCTGCGTTTGATCCCTGGTTGGGGAACTAAGATCCCACAAGCCACGTGGTGCGGCCAAAATAACTACTATATCGACTTAGAGAGTTATTATTAGCATCTCTTGTTACTTGGGAGCTCATGGGATTACAGAATTTAACAGCTAAGAGTCACTTGGAAATTATTGGCTCTACCCCCTGCCTTCTTTGACAAGTGACAAGTAACTGACGTCCAGAAGCTTCCTTTTAAATGATTTCTTTCAAAAAAACTGTCCACATTTCCTGAGATCCTGTATTGGTCAAGGTCCCAAGTCAGGAGTGCTGGGGGACACAGAGATGAATGGCATAGGTCCTGCTCCTGAGCCCTCCGCCGCTGGGGAGACTTCCAGAGGAGGTCGGTCGGGCTGTGGAGCTTCCCATGCCTTCTTGACTGTTGCGCATTGGGCTCACAGAGGACTCACAGAGATCTGATTTGGGGATACATCCCACGACTCCTTCTGCAGTTCTCTCCTTTTATCTTTGCTATTACCCAAGTCCTCACATCTGCCTTCTGAACCAGTGGTCCCGGCAGACTCCAGCATAGTCAAGTTTCTGGCTGGCCTCTGCTCTTTCTTGTCCTTCTCTTGGATGTCATGTCTCTTCTATCTTTGGTCCACCCCTGAGAGTCCTGGTGAAGCATGGAGTCCTCACCCGACCTTCTCTTTGTGTTTCCAGATTGGAGCCTCTCTGTTCGCCAGTAACATCGGAAGCGGCCACTTTGTGGGACTGGCGGGAACGGGAGCAGCTGCAGGCATCGCCACTGGGGGCTTTGAATGGAACGTGAGTAACATCAGAGACACTGTGTCCTGGAGCTGGAAGTATCTCTAGCTGTCAGCCAGCTCAGTCTACACTCAGAGATGTTCTAGATGTTAGAGAACCTCCCAGGGCCACCTTGGAGTACAGATGGATGAGGGGCACAGCTTCAGGAACCCCAGGGTCCTGCTCCCCTTCCACCATGAGAAATCACTGATTTGATGGCGATAGTGTTTCTTTCTTCTTTTAAAAAGCCAACCCCTCCTGTACCCTTTCAGCCATATCAGAGGTTTGGAAATACCACCAGATTTCCATTATTATTATTATTTTTATTTTTAAAAGCTCTCTAAATGATATTTTACTCCTGTAAACCAGGGAAGAGGCAAAAGGAGCTGTGATGTCAGTGGGTAGCCCCCCGGGTTCCTCTCCACTGTTGCCCAACTGTTGTTCCTGTGGACCAATCAGGCATCAAAGGCCTTCTCCAAGCACTGATGGCCACTTAGGGAGTTGTGCCCAGAGCCCAAAGAGAAAATGCTGGGTGGATTGTCTGCAGCAGCTGCAAGCCCTGTAGGCAGCAGGATGGGCTAAGGTTCCTCCTGGTTTGACTCCACCTCTTTTTTGGTTTCAGGCCCTTTTTTTGGTGGTTCTGCTGGGCTGGGTGTTTGTCCCCATTTACATTAAGGCAGGGGTAAGTATTTGCTCTGTTATTATGTAATATATATTTCCTGCTGGCAAATATCTGTGTGAACTTGGTCCTCCTGGAGGGCAGAGGAGACTTTCTGGGATAAGAGCCTATGACTTGTCTCTCTTTCCTGGGTTATAAAGTTCCTGACTGCTCTCAGGGGCATTCAACAGATCTACTTGGCCACGACTTGTCCCTCTGGGAAGTCCTCCTAAGCAACCTCACTCTATTCAGCATTGAAAGCATCACATCCCCTCGGTCTGGGTGAATACTTGCACTGTCGTGCATTTGCACATGATACATAACTGTCTGCCTCGGCCCCTGGAACAGAAGCAACATGAGAAAAAGAACCATATTTTCCCTTTATTTAAAAACATCAGCAGCCTTTGTTTGCTGAGCATGCATCTGGTACTCAACTACCAAATGCATGCTCGGTCTCTTGACTAAACCTCTGACATTTTACATAAGAAAGCTTTAGCAACATCTGTCCATTGAGATATAATGAGCACCTACCATGTGTACGTCTATACATTAGGAGCTGAAATCAATAAGAAAGAGGCACAGGCAGACTCTGCATCTTCTGGAGGCTCATGGACTGCTGGTGATACATGTCTGATTCCAGGAGACAGCAGGCTCAGGGTTGAGAACATGAGACAGAGTGTGGTTGGAATTTGCAGAAAGCAACTGGGAGAGCAGTTGAGCTGGCCTGCAGCCACAGTCCTTGGCAAGGCTTATGTGCAGAGCAGGGTGAAGCACACACCCAGCCTGGACACCTTTTTTGGTGCACTGGAAAGGTACCACCGTGGTTATGATGTCTTGTTCACAGAAGGTGCTTTGTATAGGACTATCTATCTATTTATCTATCCCTCCTCCTTCAGGGCAAGGATCTGCCTTCTTGGTTATGTGCAGGCATGTGTTCATTAAAAAAATTGTTTATTGGGCCCTTCTATGTCCTGGGATGCTACCCAGCTGCCTCTGCAGTGGTAGGGTATGTGAGATTGAGATGAGCAAATGGATGGAGGATGGGGACATCTGGCCACCTCGCAGACTTCTCTGACCAATGAAGGTTAACCCTTGATCATACCTCTGACACCGGGGTGGATGCCTCTGCTCTGCTTGCTCTGGGCCTTCTGATCACTCAGACTGGCAGTGACCGCCCTTCCATCCCATGCAGGTGGTGACGATGCCAGAGTACCTGCGGAAGCGATTTGGAGGCAAGCGGATCCAGGTCTACCTCTCTGTTCTGTCCCTGTTGCTGTACATTTTCACCAAGATCTCGGTGAGTCCTCCGCCCTAGGGGCTGAGCACTGGCTGTCTCAGAACCTGCCTACCCTCGCTCCTCACCACATGCTGGCCCACCAAAGGGCAGTGCTATATGTTTCCATTAACTTGGTCCCTTAGGCCTTTTTGCTTCTGAGGGTAAAGTCCTATTTCACACATCAAGGAGTGAACATATGGAACTCCTTATCCTCTACTGTGGGGAAGGTTGAAGACATAAACGGTTCAAGAAGGTTCAGTGAAAGCTGTTCTTCTGTTCTAACAGAAGATTAATAGGGAGTTAGGGATGCCTGAGGGCTGGCCCCGACCTTAGAGGTAGTTGTAAGCCTTTATGCCGTGTCAGGGTCAGAATCTGGCTCCAAGTGACATTTCTGATGCGCTTAAACATGGGCAGTCAGTGGCAACTCTGGAAGGGAACTCAGAGATTCCCCCTCTTCCTTCGTGAACAGGGAAACAGAAACTCTGGGCATGGAGATTCTTGCTCAGGAGTAGAACCCAGACTGCTGGCTCCAGCTCACTGTCCTTTTCACTGCACAAGCCTTCTTATATTCATTCAGAATCAGCTCCCTGGGCCTTTAGTTGCTAACCCTCCAGGGGATTTTTGCTGTCTCTGAACCCAACCACTGGGGTGGACCCCCTTCCATTTAGCCTGCCTCCCTGCCAACCTGGAGCTGCAGGCCCCAATATGCAGAGCTGAGATTTCTCAGGGATTGGCTGGCCATTGCGGTGTGTTTGAAAGCTGTGCAGAGCTCTTGGCTGACCCACTGGAGCAAGACTTGAATTCCTTCTTTACTTCTCTTCCTTTCTTGAAAATGTTCAAGTCAGCTCCTTTTGATGGTAAAACAAAACAAAGTGAAAGACCCAGGAAATCATTGAAGTTCTGAGATATATTCCCCCTGACAGTCCAAAAGATGGCAGGAAGAAAAAAGTTCGCTTATAGGTCTTGCCTGGAATTTTTTTTTAGCCCCTAAGGAGATTGTCAGTCTGATAAAGGTTAAAGCAACAGTGGAAAAAAAAATTTTAAAGAAGGAAAATGTGAATAAAGAATAACAGAAAGAAAACAGGACCTTGATAAGAAAACTATCTAGGAGAATAATTGGAGGAAACATGGGGTTGTGGAGGAGCTGGGCTTCTGCTCTACTGCTCGCCAGTGGTGACCTGGGGCCAGTAGCATATTGCTTTACTTCTCTGGAGCTTAGCTTCTTTGTGAGTAGGATGGGGATAAAAATTCTGCCTTGCTTACCTCCCTGGGTGGTAGTGAGGATCAAATGGATTTTCTTGAAAACATGAAACGTTTTTGGGATGTAAGATATGATGATGATGAACATGAGAACCATCGACGCTCCCTGTAAGAAGCTCCCTGGATTGCTTCAGCACCCTAACCTAGCTAGAGAAGAAGGCTATATATTCTGGATACTAGGCCCTTATCAGATATATGATTTGCAAATATTTTCTGCCATTCTTTAGGTTGTCTTTTCACTTTCTTGGTAGTGTCCTTTGATGAATAAAAGTTTTAAATCTTGATAAAGTCTAGTTTATCTGTTTTTTCCTTTTGTTGTTCATGCTTTTGGTGTCATTTCTAAGAATCCATTGCCAAATCCAAGGGCAGAGAGAGAAATGGCATTTTCTGTGCTCACATAGGAAGTGGTTCCAGCTTTCCCCCTTAGCCAGCAGTTACAAAGTACTCACTGCTCTATCAGAGGGGTTATCTCATTGACTATCGTCAATTTTCCTCTTTTTTCTTGTCCTTCCTCATCTAGCACTAAAGGTGAGATTGGACCAATCTCAGCACTCGTAAAAGATCTGCCCTGGCTGAAATCTGAGTCAGTTGGATCTGAACTGAGCCTTCTCCTCTAGTTAGTTAGGGTAATGAAAAAATAGCAGCTCGTGCTTTTATTGCCCTGATTACTTAAAAGTGAGAAAACAACAATATTAGATAACATTTTCAATTTTTTTAATTTTGGAAAATTTCAAACATACACAAGCAGAGATAGAATAGTATAATGAGTACTAATGGACCTAATTCTCATCACTTGGCTTTCACAATGAACAATATTTTGCCATTCTTGGTTCATCTCTCCCCTTCCACCTTTTTTCTCCAACAGTATTTTTTTTTTTTTTTTTTTCGGTACGCGGGCCTCTCACTGTTGTGGCCTCTCCCGCTGTGGAGCACAAGCTCCGGACGCACAGGCTCAGCGGCCATGGCTCACGGGCCCAGCTGCTCCACAGCATGTGGGATCTTCCCGGACCGCGGCACGAACCCGTGTCCCCTGCATCAGCAGGCGGACTCTCAACCACTGCGCCACCAGGGAAGCCCTCCAACAGTATTTTAAGTCAAATCCCAGACATCATGTCATTTCACTGTAAATTCTTCGGAATGCACCTTTAACTTTTAAAGAACTTAACAATTGTGCTATTATCATGCTTAACAAAATGTATAGTAATTTCTTAATTTAAGTAGTTTAATACCTGGTCCATATCCAGATTTTCCTGATTATCTGAAAAATGTCTTCTTACAGTTGATTTGTTTGAATCAGGATTCAAATGAAATCTACACATTGCATTTGACTATTGCTTCTTTAGAGGAAATGTATATATATATCTTCAGCCTACCACAATAATTTTTCACTTTTATGTTATTACTTTCTACATGCATATACTTTTTTTTTTTTGACTGGGTTGTCTTTTTTGATGTTGAGTTGAAAGTGTTCTTTATATATTCTGAATACTAGACCCTTATCTGATACATGATTTGCAAATATTCTCCCATTCTGTAGGTTGTCTTTTCACTTTCTTTTGTGTCCTTTGATGCATAAAAGTTTTAAATCTTGATGAAGTCTGATTTATCTGTTTTTTCTTTCGTTGCTCATGCTTTTGGTGTCATTCCTAAGAATCCATTGCCAAATCAAGATCATGAAGATTGAATTCTAGGTTTGTTCCTAAGAGTTTTATAGTCTTAGCTCTTACATTCAGATATTTGATCCATTTTGAGTGATTTTTGTATATGATGTGAAGTAAAGTCCAGTTCTCCCAGAACCATTTGTTGAAGAGACTTTCATGTCCCCACTGAATGGTCTCAGTGGGAACATGTGCTCCAGGATTGGGCTTTGTCTTGGAGTTGGGACTGACACCCAGCCTTACTGCTCCCTCCCTGCCCAGCTTCCTGACATAAAGTGCTACTGCCCTTGACTGGTGCCTGTGTGCTTTCCCTGCCTATGTGGTGATTCCACCTCCTTCACTTTCTCCTCCTTTCCTTCAGGGTAGTTTTTAATTACAAGATGAAAACCCTGGGCATTTCAGTCTTATTTCCTTGGAGACTGGTGTGCATAGCCTGGACTGGGAGTTGCTGGGAGGGGTAGAGAAATCGGGCTTCCTGAGGCAGGGAAGGTCAGGTGCAAGAGGAGAAAAGGAATGTAAGTGGGAGGGTGGGGAGGTGACCCTGGCACTAGTGGAGGTTGGTGAGGGAACTGCTCCTTGCTCCTTGGTTCAGCTTGTGAGATAGCACCTGTCTACTAAGCATGTAGAGGAGGGCACTGGGATTCCCTTTCTTGGAAGCAAGCCTTCTCCAAGTCCACAGTTCAGGTCGGTGAAAGTCTGTTGGCTGAGCTTTGCCCTTGGAGCTGGTGTAGCAGTAGTCATAAAAATAATCTTACTGCTCAACGTCTTTGCCTGCCTTCCCAATTACCTCACCTATTGTTCAGGTTACTGATTAAACCTCCCTGGACTTGGGAGCCCCCAGGTACCTGAGGGGCAGCCTCCCTCAGCTCAGACCCTGATGGAGTCCATCCCCCAGCAGATGGCTTTTTCTGAATTTTACTTTTGAACAGTACTTAGTATGGTCTGCCCTCTTTCTGTGTGATTTCTGTGGTTCCTTACTGGAGGCCTTGCCCAATGTCCTACCAGCTCCACCTGCTGCCCAGAGCCAGCAAACCCTTGAATAATGCACACGAAGGATGATAGCTGCCTTTTATTTGGTGCCAATAGCTTTACTTAGTCTCCAGTAGGGGCTTAACTTATTCCATCTCCAGTCCTCATAAGAGTTCTGTGCAGGTGAGGATTTTTATTTAATTTTCCACTTGATGGAGGAGAAAACTGAGTCTCAGAGAAGTTAAGTAATTTGTCCCAAATCACATAGCTAGTGTATTGCAAAGCCAGGACTGGAGTCTGGGTCTCTCTAGTCCCAGTGTCTGTGTTCTCACAATTCTGCTCTGTGCTTGGATGGGATGAAGGCATAGGATAACAGGATAGATCATCTAGTTCTATGACCTATGCTCCTATTTTACAGAGAAGAGAAGGGGCTTTGTGGGGTCAAACAGTAGCAGAACTAGATTGAGAAGCAGAGTCCCTGATACTGAATCAAAACCTTTTGACATTATGTCCCCTGGCCTTCTAAGTCCAGTACAAACAAGTCAAAATTCAAGACCTTGGGGAAAATTTAAATAGCCAGTTAAGTGACCTTCCAATTTAAATGAGTTTCTGAGAGTAGGATTTGAGAGGACTGTAAAGGGAGAACATCAGCTGCACACTGGGTGTATAAGGGATCTGCAGGTGGGACATCTAGACAGTGGGGAAGGACAGGGAAGGCAAGACTTTGTAAATTTGGCTGACTTCAGGTTCACCATGGGTCACAGAGCATGAAATCTTTAAAAGGATTGCACTGATATTGACTGTACTTGCTAGGAGCTCACATTAAGATACACGAATTCAGGGCTTATGAACTAAAGGAAAGAATTGTTAGTTAACAAAGTAAGGTAATCAAGTATTTACATTGCACACAAACGGAGATTAATCACTATTGTTGTGTGTGTGTGTAGGCATGGGTAAGAAGAGAGGAGTGGCCTTGTGATATCCATGTCCAGACAGGGAACAATCAGGGACCTACCAGGAAGGCTTTGGGAGGATGCAGGGATCCAGTGGGCATGTAATTGATAGGAGAGAAAAAGTGAAATGCATTTCAGGTGGAGAGTCCCAGATGTGGCCCAGGCCATTGAACAGGGGTGGTGTGGAGTCTTGACTATGGCTGCCATCTTGTGGCTATGTCCTTTTGGTTTCTGAGACTCAGACTTGATTATTCCACCCAGACTTGATTATTCCTCCATGTAATCCTGAATTTTATAGGCTCCTTCCCGCCCACCCACTCCACCCCAGCACCCTGCCTTACCAAGTTCGGAGAAGCATTCTGTTCTGTAAAATTTCCTGGCATTATCTGTCTTATTCAAACGTGCACAATCACTTGAGATAAAGCCTCAGATTTTATGAATTACATGTGATGACCAAATGTCCCTATTTATATTTCCTGGGGCTATTATCACAGATCACAACTGTAATAAACTTTTATAGCAACTATGCTATCTGTTTTGGATCCTTGGGTGAAAATAAGAGCTTCGGAGCTTGCTTAAGTTTTGAATGCTTATCACCTGGTTCATTCACTCACAAATGGAAAGAGAAATTTGAGTAATGGGGCTCTCCATCTCAAACCTCATTGCCAGGCAAGATCTACTGGATGCTCAGATACAACTAGGACTAGAATGGGCAGCAAATGAACACATGTAAAATCCCAGGATTTCAAACATTAGAGCTGAGACTAAACAAACTACCCAAGGCTTATGGTCAGAGACTGTTACTCTAAGAGGTTTTCCAACTGGATCTGTATTTATTGTCCCCTGTGAGTTCCATGGAGCTTGTTCAGCCAGACTTTCAAAGTGGTGGGCTAAATCCAACTTCCTGTTTCTGTAAATAAAGTTTTATTGGAACACAGTCATGCCCATTAATTGATGTATCATCTACGGCTGCTTTCAAGCTTCAACGGCAGGCAGTCTTGAGCAGGTTGGAAAGCAACTGTATGGCCTGCAAAGCCTAAAACATGTATGAAGTGAGCCTTTACAGAAAAAGTTTGCTGACCCCTGGCCTAGAGGACCATAATTGTTTAATTAACTTCAAGTTAGTTTTGCTTAGCAGCACTGGGGAAATTTGCTTGTTCCCTTATTCCCTCCCTCCCTCCCTTTTCCCCTACCTCCCTTCTTTCCTTCCTTCTTTCCTTTTTTTCTTCTTTATTAAGAGCTAAGAGTAGTTTAGAGAAGGAGCATTCTGAGATGAGTTGTGAAATAAATGATCTCATAGGATTAGAGGAGAGTTCTTTTATATCAAAGTTGGTGGTATATTCCCTATCCAGTCCCTGATTTTTATAAATAAAAAAGTAATGAAATGCTTCAAACATACAGTAAAGTACTATACTAATACCACCACCAGGATTCTGTAGATCTAAACAGCTTATCATTTTTTTTAAAAAAGAAATAAAACATAACAGATAAGGCTTATCTATACCCTTTTGACCCTATTTCCTTCCTTCTTAAAAGGTAAACACTATCTTGAACTTGGTATGTATTCTTCTGGTCTATTTTTTTAATATTTTTACTACATGATGTGTGTATAGCCATATATCCATCCAGCCAAGTAGAAGGTTCTTTATGGAGCTAAATGAGGCAGGGAGAAAAAGAACTGCATCAAGAACTGGTGAATTTGGGGGTGAAGAGGGAGCAATTCTCCCTAAATTTACATGAGATAATCTAGATAAAACCACCTATCAACAAGCCTGCCACACAAGAGGTTCGTGGTGATGCTCTGGTTGTGTCTGAGTCAAGATGGATCCCATCTGTGCAGAGGAGATAAAATTATGATGTAGCTAACATCTCTCTCCACTCCAGGGTGAGGCGGGATTTCCCTCTCATGGACTCCAGCACTCAAACTTGGTTTTGGGAATAGATCAGATAAACCTTTTACACTGAGGTGTAAATGAAGGATAATAGCCTATAGCAGCAGTCTACAAAGTGGGTTGGGAGGAACCTCAAGGTGTTAATAGTTGTTCCTTGGCAAACAGAGTTCCACAGTTATATAAGTTTGTGAAGGGTCATTTACTATGTTTTCCTCCTGGGGATTCACAGTATATTAGAGGCTCAGAGAAGTTGTGTGGTAAAGAAACTGCTTTAACTTTATTTAATCCAGTATTTCACAGACCTCTTTGACTATGGAATTCTTTTTTTTTATCTTGTAATATCTATTATCATCTTGAATAAATCTTGTTGGGAAATTTAGGAATAGAGCATGACTCTCAGGTATTCATATCATTTTTTTTAAAATTAATTAATTAATTAATTAATTTATTCTTGGCTGTGTTGGGTCTTTGTTGCTGCGCATGGGCTTTCTCTAGTTGCGGTTTGTGGGGGCCACTCTTCGTTGTGGTGCATGGGCTTCGCATAGCAGTGGCTTCTCTTGTTGCGGAGCGTGGGCTCTAGGCGCGTGGGCCTCAGTATTTGTGGCACATGGGCTCTAGAGCGCAGGCTCAGTAGTTGTAGTGCATGGGCTTAGTTGCTCTGCAGCATGTGGGATCTTCCTGGACCAGGGCTCAAACTTGTGTCCCATGCATTGGCAGGCAGATTCTTAACCACTGTGCCACCAGGAAAGTCCTCCTTTTGTTTTTATTTTTATTTTATTGAGGTAAGAACACTTAGCTTGCCCTCTAGCCACTTGACAGGTTTTGAGTGTATAATACATATTGTTGACTAGGTACGATGTTGCATGGCAGATCTTTAGAGCTTATTCATCTTACTTAACTGAAACATTACACCTGTTGATTAATAACTCCCCCTTCCTCCAGCCCCTGGTAACAGCCATTCCAGTCTCAGATTTTATGAGTTTGACTATTTTAGAAACCTTGTATACATGGAATTGTACACTACTTGTCTTTCATATTCTCAACTGGGGATAAAAATATGAACCTCTAATTGTGGGAGTTCAGCCAAAGGGCAAAGGGGTGTGGGCCAACGTGGAGCCTCGGAAATCACAGGCATCGGCACTACTTGGGAGTTGGCTTCTGCTAACCCCTCCAAGTTCTCCTCCCTCGTCCCTGCCGCTGACGTGCCTCAGCCAGGCCCCGTGCACCCTGCAGCCAGTGGCCCCTCTCTCCCCAGCCCCACCTCTTCTCTCCTTCCAGGCAGACATCTTCTCTGGGGCCATATTCATCAACCTGGCCTTGGGCCTGAATCTGTACCTGGCCATCTTTATCTTACTGGTAATCACTGCCCTTTACACAATCACAGGTGAGTCCCCTCGAATGACTCAGCCCAAGCCCAGCTTGGGGTTAGGCACTTGTGAAGACGTGGCTTCTCCTCTCAAGGAAGAGATCCACCCAGGAAACAGTTCGAGGAAACAGTTGTAGGTGGCCCCAGAAAAATCCAGTGCTGGTGGGAACAGTCAGGACAGCTTCTTACAGGAGGTGGGACAGGGTTTGGCTTTGCAGGTTGTGGAGAGAACTTGGCTGAGTCGGGAGAAGCAGGGAGGGAGTGCCAGGCTCGGGGAGAGGTGTGAGCAAGGGAATGGAGTCAGGAATGGGAGTGGCAGTGCCGGGGCAGGGTGAGCAAGCAGATGAGTTCAGCTGGAGGAGGGGCATCAATGGGAGGTAGCTGAGGGTGGGGGGTGTAGACGATGCCAAGACCTGATAGTTCAAGTGGGGTCACAGTGGGGGGGCCTTGGAAGCCAGACAGAGGCCTTGGATTTGATGTGACAGGGACTGGGAGGCACTGTAGGGAGGAAGGGAGGGAGTGGCACACAGAGACCTTAGAGGAAGGCTCCAGAGGTGACCGGAGAAGCCGGCGGCACTAGTGACCATGGGGCACCTTTGCAGAGGTTGCTCTGCCCAGTTAGGGGAGCCAGGGCCAGCGACGGAGCTTGCTGCCCAGCTGGAGCCCCATGGTGCTGGGGATAAGAAGTTACTCAGATGGCCTGAGAGAAGAGAGAGTGGACTGGTTTGGTTATGTCCCCAGACATCTTGTAGAGATGTCAGCTCTTTGCTCTTCCCTGCCTTTGTTTGCGCAGATGCTTCTCACCATAGCCATTTCCTGGCTTAAAGCGGTCACATCAAGCTCTCCGTCCTCAAATAGGGAGAAACATTCTCTCCCCAAGGCCCTTCCAGCATTTCTGTGAAAAGTGGAGATACTGGAACATGCTGGGTGGCAGACCTCTGTAACAGGACAAGGGAGGGAAGGAAAGGAAGGCAGACTGAGGGGTGCAGAAGGTGTGCAGAGGGAGAGGAGTGCGGGTGGCGGTGAGGGTGGGGAAAAGAGGTGGGCTGACAGGTTGCCCTCCTACCTGAGGTTAGATGCCTTGTCTCCTTTGCTTGCTCAGGGGGCCTGGCGGCTGTGATTTACACGGACACCTTGCAGACGGTGATCATGCTGGTGGGGTCTTTTATCCTGACTGGGTTTGGTAAGTGGGGCTGGGGCAGGCTGAGGAGGTCGGGGGGCAGAGGTAGAGGCCCAGGGAGAAAAAACGACTCCAGCCTCCCTGTCTGCTGCTGTCCTAGACAGTGAGCTGGGTATGCTCTGCTCTCCCCAGGGGAGTAGACTGGCCTAGATTGGCAGTCACTGTGGGTGTGCAAGGGACACTTTCCCTAGCCCTGGAGGTTTCAGGCTGGGCCCGGCCCAGACAATACCTGGATTCCTTGCTGCCCTCTCTAGACAGTCTGGGCCAGTGGGCCCCAGTGTGGGCCGCTGATGTCACGAGAGGTCTTCTCTCCACAGAGAAACTGGACTTAAAAAGGATAAGGCTAAATATCTATTAGGCTAAATATATTTAAATGTTGCATCTTAAATCTCAGATTATGTCATCTACATTTTGATGTTAAATGTCCTTTCTTTTATGAATGACCACTTTCTTATTTATTTCCTGATTTGGTAAAATTTAAAAAATCAGCCACAAAGTAAGTCAGAAAGAGAAAAACAAATACTGTATGCTAACACATATATATGGAATAAAAAAAAAAGGCTCTGATGAACCTAGGGGCAGGACAGGAATAAAGACGCCGATGTAGAGAATGAACTTGAGAAGACTGTGGGGGTGGGGGTAGGGGAAGCTGGTACGAAGTAAGAGAGTGGCATGGACATATATACACTACCAAATGTAAAATAGATAGCTAGTGGGAAGCAGCTGCATAGCACAGGGAGATCAGCTGGGTGCTTTGTGACCACATAGAGGGGTGAGATGAAGAGGGTGGGAGGGAGGCTCAAGAGGGAGGGGATATGGGGATATATGTATACATATAGCTGATTCACTTTGTTATATGCAGAAACTAACAAAACATTGTAAAGCAATTATACTCCAAAAAAGATGTTAAAAAAAAAATCAGCCACTCTGTAATCCCCGTCCTCTCAGTTTTGAAATTTTATTTGTCTATGAAATCCTAAGGACAAGACTGGAAACCCTACAAATAGAGGTACTTGTTATGGGAGGACATAAAATGCCATTTTATTTTTAAGGGGGCCTATGCTCTCTGTGTGTCCTCTGAAGCTTCTTATCCTCTCTCTATGCAATGTTTTCCAAGAGCTTCCATTTGATTTTCCCCGGTGGTCCTCAGGGGTCTGGAGCAGGGGAAAGGAATGCCTTATTCTGCAGCACAGGGTCTGGAATGCCTTATTCCCACAGCCAAGAGGTGGCAGGGCTCCAGACTTCCTCACCCATTCTTTCCCATCCCACCACACTGCTGGGACTGGGGGCCTAATCTGTGTCTGTGTCCAGAATCCCAAAGGCCACTGCTGATAGCAGGGGGTGAGGGGAAAAACAGAGTCTTTGAATCTGGTTCAAAAGCAAGGTCTTTCTTTTAATAATTCAAATACTTTCCCTTTGTAAAGAAGTTTATGGTTGGAGTACTTTCACAGGTTGTTGCTTTGGACCCTCACAGTAGCCCCCTGAGGGGGCTGGGCAGGGTTAATAATCCCATTCTATGGATGAGAAAGCTGAAGCCCAGAATGGGACAATGACTTGCCCAAGACCCCACAGTGAGGGCTCTGGCTGTGGGTTTCTCAGGCATCCACAGGAAGAAACTGCTATGAAGAGTTGAGAGTTTCATGATGTTGACTTATGTTACCACTGTTTCCAGCTTTTCACGAAGTGGGAGGGTATGATGCCTTCATGACGAAATACATGAATGCCATTCCAACTGTGATTTCTGATGGAAACACCACCATCAAGAAAGAATGCTACACCCCAAGGGCTGACTCCTTCCACATCTTCCGAGATCCTCTCAAGGGAGACCTGCCATGGCCTGGGCTCATCTTTGGGTTGTCCATCCTCGCCCTGTGGTACTGGTGCACAGATCAGGTACCCATGCTGGATGTGTTGGGAGGAGAGGGTCTTCCCCAGGGTGCTACAGAGACTCCGGTCTGCCTGTGGCTTGTGGGGCTGGGAAAGGTAGGGCAGGGCTCACGTGGTCTGAGGGCTGCTGAGCCTCGGTGACATCAGAGTGCCAGGCCAAAGACCCGGGATGGTGGGGGAAGCTGGGGTGGTTAGAGCCTGTTGTGGGGTCTCTTGCCTACACCCCTCCCTCACTGGGCTTTCCCGGGCAGGTCATTGTGCAGCGGTGCCTCTCGGCCAAAAACATGTCACACGTGAAGGCTGGCTGCATCATGTGTGGGTACCTGAAGCTGCTGCCCATGTTCCTCATGGTGATGCCAGGGATGATCAGCCGCATCCTGTACACAGGTGATGCCTTCTGCTGGACTTGCTGGCCTCTCTCTTCCATTTTCCTGGCTCCAAGTCACTTCTAAAGTCCTGTAGATCCCTGTTTCTTTTTTTCTGCCCTCTTCTTTTCTTGCCATGATTACCAAGCATTATTGTATCCCCCTGCCCCAGACAGTGAGCAACTTGAGGCCGCAGAATGTGTGGAGTTGTGTTCCCTGGTTCTTTACATTGGCAATTATTTTTCCCCTTTTGCAAATTCTCTGAAGTCATGATGTGCCTCCAACTATAGCTTCTTCTAGCTAATATTTACTTATTTTTTGCTCTGTCTTCTCCCCAACCCCCAGGCTATAGTAGTGTGTATGATGCCCTTAATGTCAAAGGACCGCAGCCAGTCTCTAACTGCTTGCTGCCCTGTTTCCTGGACCATTTCTGTGAAGCGGCCCCGAGCCTTGCACTTTGCTATCCAGGGTGTTAGATTCTTCCTTGGCCTGTTTGTGGCCTCTCCTACACTTCCGTTTGCGTGTGTTTTTCGGTCAGCCATCATAGGTCCAAACTGTTTCCTGGAATATAAAATAATGGCAAAAAGAGAGCACCACAGAGTGAAAGTTTGATGAGCACCTTCCAAAATGAAGACAAGACAGTCTGGGGCCACTTGTTGCCGTTGGCTACATGCTCCTAATAGTGCTTTCACCCTCCTATACTGGCTCACCTGTCACGAGAAAAATATATCTAACTGAAGATTTTAAAGTATAATGGATATAACACACAGACAAATATTTGAGGTGGTGCTGTGATGATTTGGTACTATATGGGGCAGCACTAAATGACCTACCTGTAGTAGGTACCTAATAAATGCGTGTAGATCTGAATTCTATAGAAGTTTTTAGAACTTCCTCCAAGTCTCTAGGTCATGTCCCCTTCCCCTCCCAGGTTACTGCCTTTCTATTTCTAGCCCAGATTTTCCACATCTGGGAAGTTCTACCCCACATTCCTCCCGCTGGGGAATTCCCTTAGTTGTCTAGATGTTCAACCCTACTTGCAAGAGCTGTTGAAAACAAACCTCAAAATTAGGAACAGCAAGTCACTGTGATCTTCAGGAGAAACAAGAACACAGTCACTGCTGAGCAGAGTAGCTAGCTAAAGTCTGAGGACCATGCCCTCTCCTTTCCTACGTAAGCATTTCTTTGCTTCTCCCTCATCTGCCTAGGAACTGTCTTTCCTCCCCAGGCAGAGCTTGGGAATGGTCAGGACCAGCAGGGCAGGGGGATGGCATGGAAGGGCTTAGTGGGAGCTGTGCTCTTTGTGGAACCATGTGAGGGCCATGGGCAGGAACGTCCTATTTGAAGCCCTGTCTTAAGAAGGTGAATCTTGGAAATAGTTCCCGGATGTCTGCTTGCTGACATGACTCTTCATCTCTCCTCAGAAAAAATTGCCTGCACTGTGCCCTCGGAGTGTGAGAAATATTGCGGCACCAAGGTTGGCTGTACCAACATGGCCTACCCGACCTTGGTGGTGGAGCTCATGCCCAATGGTGAGAGTTGTCCCCGTTGGCAGGGTCTTTCTTGGGAGGCTGATTGGGCTTGGGCTCTATCTACATAGCGGTCTGTGGGCCTTCTGGGGCAAAGCCGTTTCTGAGCCTGGGGTGCTAGTAGGGAAAGCCTCATTCCGGGCATCCTCAGTTTTTGAGCAGGTCTTGCCTTAGTAGGGAGGAGACATCTGGCTTGGTTGGGCTCCATGAGTCCTGGCACTTGTCCATCAGTCAGGCATGGAAAGGAGATGATCTGAAAACATGTTAGGGAAAAACACGACTTTTTCATGCTCATCTAGAAAGTCTTTCGATGCTCTCCAACAGACATTAACATGAGGCTTGAACTAAATGGAGTTTTACCTGGAGAATGAATTGACTTCCAGGCTGTTCCAAAGAAAAACATGGAGAGAAAGGCAAAGAGCAATTTTAGCTCTAGAATGAGGAAGTTCAAGGCAGTAGGTAGATTGGATACAAGGGGGTTTCTCATTATACAGAATGTGGTGTCCTAAGAAAGTGAATACTTAGAGTCCAGAATAGTTAGTTTTGGGGTAGACCTGTATGGTTACTGTTCATCTTCATGTTGAAGAAAAATCTAATTCTGGCTTAAGGGATGGAAATCTCATTAGGTTAGGGGTCCCAGGAGACAAAAAATTCAAAGGTATTGATCAGGAAAATTTAGAATAAACATAAAATTTTATTACTGAAAGGAAACATGGAGACCATCTAGTCAAACCTGTTCATTTTACAGTTGGGGAAATTGAGGCCTACAGAGAGAAAGTGACTTTTCCAAGGCCACACAGTAACTCAGCGTCTGGCATGGTTAACTCAGCTGAAGACTAGAATTTAGGAATTTGGATTTTTTTTTTTTAAACCACAGACTGGATAGATGACCTTGGGCAAACCCTTTGCATTCAACTTCTATAAAAATGGGAGTAATAGTTAACTATTCCACTGAGCTGGGTTGCTTATTAATTAAGGTTGCAATTAACAAGAATCATGGCTCTTTTAGAGTTCTGGCTGGGATTCTGGCCTCTGTGGCGTGCTTATGCTATTTCCTTAGACTGGCAGATCCTGGGTGAGGACTGTAGCTCTGCATACTGTGCTAGAGTGGATTGTGCATGACAGAAAGCTGTGTGGCACATAGGACACCAAAATGCTGCTTTTGCATGTACCATTGTCGTTCCTCCCGTTTGGCTGGAATCTGGCTTCTGTAAACACCAGATTCCCCAATGACCTCTCCATGCTAGATCAAATAGATATTTTCCATTGGTCCCTCAGTAGCATTCAGCATTATTGATCACTCATCTTTTTTGAGTTATTCCCTTCTCTTGGATTCCATAACACTATCCTCTTCTGTTTGTCTTCCCCCCCCGCCCCCTGCCCCCATCCTTTCCAGCTGTTCCTTTTTGTCTCATTTGCAGATTCAGCCTCCTTCACCCAGTCAGTAAATATTCCCCCACCAATCCATCACCAAATTCTGTCCATTTTACCTCCTAAGTATCTCTTATATTCATCTACCTCCTTCTCTTGTTATCGCCATCACTCTACTCTGATATACCGTTACTTGTTGCCTGGACTGCTCTAAAATTATGTTAAACAAATATTTGTTGTGTGAATAAATGAACGTGAGTCTGAGAAGAGTATCATACAGAGGGAAGAAAACTCTATCGCAGCTGAGCAATTAACTGGTAAAGTAACTCCGAGCGAATGGCAGAACTAAGACTTGAAGCCTTACCTACTGACTCCTTGAAATGGATCTTTGTTTTATTAATTGAAAAATGAGATAGTTGGATGAGATGGTCTTTATAACTCCTACTATAGCTCCAATAGTCTGTAGTCTACATGATAGACACTCAAGTGGGACCATTAAAAAAAATGTCCCAACAAATGACAAAATAATCAGAATAGGCAACCTTTATTTTTCTTCTTGTGAGGCTGTAGATGAAAACACAGCTATAAAATTATTTACAGATACAATACCTAGAAGGTGACAGAACCATGTTCCAAAAAGATCTCAAGAAGCAGGAATGCTGACTCAAAGCTAACCAGCTGAAGTTTAGTAGAGATATATGTCAAGTTCTATTATACAGGGATAGTACAAGAAACTGAAGATGTTTAGCTTGGAGAAGAGAGAGTTCAAGAGAATATGAGTTGTCTTTGAATATGTGAAAGATGGAAAAGTGGATGAAGAGTAATACCGCTTCTGGTGGGTGGCTGAGGCTATCAACAGGCAGATATCTGCCTAGTTAGGACTGTCCAAGAGGGAGCAGGCTCCTGTTGCTGCAGGGTTTAGGCAGAAGAAAAGTTGTGGAAAGGATTTGTGTGTCAGATGGGTGGTAGGCCTAGGTGACCCCTAAGGTTACCTTTACTTCTGGGATTGTACTCTCAATAGTGGGCCCTCAGCATGGCCTGGCCTCCTAGCCTCAGTAGGGACAACCTCGTGCTCTCCTTGGTTAGTATTTCACAGAGATGTGAAACTATCACCACAGTCAATTTTAGACAATTTTCGTCATGCCCCAAAGAAATCTTGTACCCGTTAGCAATCACTCTATGTTTCATCCTAGCCACCCCACAGCTCTAGGCAACCACGAATCCACTTTTTGTTTCTATGGATTTGCTTAGTCTGGACATTTCATATAAATGGAATCATGTACAATATTTGTCCTTTTGTGTCTGGCTTCTTTCACTTAGCATAATGTTTTCAAGGTTCATCCATGTTGTAGGCATGTACTAGTATTTCATTCCTTTTTTAAAAGTGATATTCCACTGGATGGATATACCACATTTTGTTTATCCATTTATCAGTTGATGGACCCTGTGTTGTTTCTACTTTTTGGCTATTATAAATAATACTGTTATGAACACCCATGTACAGGTTTTTGTACAAACCTATGTTTTTATTTCTCTTGGGTAGATGCCTAAGAGTGGAATTGATGGGTCATATGTTAACTCTATGTTTAACTATTTGAGTAAATATTTACCACAGTGGTGGTACCATTTTACATTACTGCCAGCAATGTATGAGGGTTCCTATTTCTCCACATCATTACCCATGCTTGTTATTATCTGTCTTTTTAAAAATTATAGCCCCTCCAGGGGGTGCAAAGAAGTATTTTATTGTGATTTTGATTTGAATTTCCTTGATGCTTAACAACTTTTCATGTGATTATTAGCCACTTTATCTTCTTTGGAAGAGTGTCTGTGTAGGTCCTTTGCCCATTTTAAATTAGGTTGTTTGTCTTTTTATTATAGAGTTGTAGGAATTTTTTATATATTCTGTATAATAGACCCTTATTAGATATATGCAAATATTTTCTCCCATTCTATGGGCTGTCTTTTCACTTTCTTGAAACCTTGTCTTTTGAATCCTAGTTTAACTATTTCTTCATTATCATTAATCTTTTGAGTGAGAGACCTTGTAAAAGTCTGCTCAGATGGAAACACGTACACACACACACACACACACACACACACACCACCATCACCACCACCACCATCACCGCCACCACCATCAATCACCCAACAGCAAAGCATTTACCTCATGTGTATTTTGTCCCTAGCTCTTTGTTGACTGCTGTGGGCTTACAATGTATTTTTAAGCTACAGTCCATTCCTTAAAGTTCTAATCTTTCTGGAGAGATAATCAGAGAATATGGTGTGGTGTAAGAAGGCAAAAAACTTTCTAAGTCTTCACACTTTCCAAGCACAAAAGAGCTGAGGTTCTCCATGTACCACTCAGAACCTCCTTTTCTTTCAGGACTTCGAGGCCTGATGCTGTCAGTCATGTTGGCCTCTCTCATGAGCTCCCTGACCTCCATCTTCAACAGCGCCAGCACCCTCTTCACTATGGACATCTACACCAAGATCCGGAAGAGAGCATCTGAGAAAGAGCTCATGATTGCAGGAAGGTAAGTTCAGCTCCCCCTGTCATGCACCATAGAAAGCTTGAATGATCAGAGAGTTTCCCTCAAGCTGGGGAAGATTGGTACATGCTGGGTAGAATGGGAGTAACCTCTGTGGCAAGTTATATTTGCTTTCAGTGGCATTTAACTTTAAATTAGAGAGCATCAAACAATGTCCTTCTGAAGCAGGAAATGACATCAGAGATCATTTAATCTAACCTCAGTTTATCAATAAACAAGATGAGGCTTGTCCTGCCCAAATCAGGAAGCAGAGACAGGACTGGAACCCATGGCCAACTGAGTCCTTGTCCAAGGCCCTTTATGCTGTCCCACGCTTTCTTTCTCAGCCCTCCACACTGCAGCTCTCCTCACTGGACTTCTTTTAGACCCAGGTGCCTCCAGTACCTTGACCCTTTGCTGTAACATTTTTCAGGACCATAGTGAGGATTTGGTGATATTATGCTTGTGAACATGCTTTGTAAAGTCTAAAATACCAGGCTATGTGCACGCTTGTAATGGGCACAACAGGATACTGAATGCAGTAAGCATCAATCCATGGGTCAGGTGTGCCCATTATCCCGATTATCATGGAGCAGATGCTCTGGATAGAGGATTAGCAGAAGCTCTGCTGTGTCTCTCCATGGGGCTAAGGCAGGCCAACCTCCTCAGGGGAGGTGGAAAAAGTCCCTGGGATGTCTGTCAAGGGAAAGGTTCCCAGGGAATGCTGCCACCTCATAAATCTCATGAGCAAGATTAGGGCAAAGGAAGGAAAGGAAAATGGCAGGCCACTTTCAGGAGATGAGACACCTGGCACTCAGGGGAGGTCTGACCACTGGGCCAGAGTCCACCACTCTGCTTCACCGGAAGCAGCACGGTTACCCTGACTGGGTTTTCCTTAGAAAGAAGTTTACTGGTGTTTTTCTGCTATTTATAAGGCTCAAGATGCAACATGGGAAGAAAACCATTTTGTTGCTTTGCTCAGGGCTGGACCTCTTGGCCTGAGATTATGTTGGGGCTCATATATTTTTTGTGCATCCAATGACTGCTGCCCAGGGGTTTGTCCCTGTCCTAGATGAACTTACAGTTACATGAAACAATTCCAAACTTTGCTGTGGCACCTGTAAGAGCAATCAAGGGCTCAGAGAAGGGATAGATGAGTGCACCATGCAGTAGCTGAGGAAGGCTCCTGGGGGAGCAGCATTCAAAATGGTGGATAAGGGTTGGGTAAATGGGAGGCAGTGGGAAGGGCATTTTAGAGGGAGAAATATGTGAGTGAAAACACTGCCCCACAAAGGTTAGCTTAAGACTCTTGCCTTAAATTCAGGTAGGAGAGATAAGAGAATCACAGCCTTCCTTCTATTTAAATCCAGAGGTTATAAGGAACCCTCCAATCTGTTCAGGACTTGAAGTGAAACTCAAAAGGAGGAAAGCTAGAGAATTCCCTAGTGGTCCAGTGGTTAGGACTCTGTGCTCTCGCTGCCAAGGGCGCAGGTTCAATCCCTGGTTGGGGAACTAAGATCTGCAAGCCACGTGGCGTGGCCAAAGGAAAAAAAAGGAGAGCTGGCTCCAAGGTCCATACTCTGTTCCTATACTCCACTGCCTCTCAAAGTGGGATTCTCTCCTGGTGGTTACTGGGTCTACTTTACTATTGAAAATCAAGTGCATTTTACTTACAGGTGAAGAAGATTTTCCTGAAGAAGCAGAATACAGAAGAAAAGAGTCTCAGCGAATTTGCTAATTATTTTTCTTTGCTGTGGTCATATAAAACTTTATATCTATCTATCTATTTTTATGTGTACATCTATATTTGCTAGTTATACACACACACACACACACACACATATATATATATATATATATATATATACACACAGTGATATATATTTATTCATGTGGAGGCATTTATTGACACGCTATTGTGGGGGCTTTGATTTCAGGTTGTTCATGCTGGTGCTGATTGGCATCAGCATTGCCTGGGTCCCCATTGTGCAGTCAGCACAAAGTGGGCAGCTCTTTGATTACATCCAGTCCATCACCAGTTACTTGGGACCACCCATTGCAGCTGTCTTCCTGCTTGCTATTTTCTGCAAGAGAGTCAATGAGCAGGTAGGTATCATACATGTCTAGAAAAATCATTCTGGAACAGAAATTCCCATCTGGATTTGTATATTCTCTGGGAGGGATTCTATTTCCCAGAGATCTTAAGCAGGAATGAATGTGCTGCTGAGGGTTTATATGGAAAAGCCTCCAGGGACCATGGGACTCTCCTGGGTTCACATACTCTCGGACTTCCCTCTTCTCTTTGCTGCATGTTCCAAATTAATTCCCAACTAATGATGTATGTTTTCCATCCACTCCTGGTGATTTTGACCCAACTGCATGGCACTCCCTGGGAAGTTTGTAGCCCCTGGGTGAGCAGCTCCAGAGGAAGTTCTAGCACAGGCTACCTCCTTGGTTCGGCAGTGAGCTAGATTTTCCAGCCAGCACTTTTCAGGGCCCAGTGAAGGACTAAGTAGTGATACTCAAGCAGGATAGGGATGAGGGAGTGTCAGGAATCTCACCTGTTGAGAGAGTTTGTGTGTGTGGATAATGGAAGACTCAGCTGGAAAGGCAGGTTAAGGTTAGACTAGGCACAGTCCCTTTGAAAGCCAGGCTGAAGAATTTGGGCCATCAGTGGGGCAACGTTGCAGATTTTGAAGCACCACGAAAAGAATGCCTTTGGATAAGGCTTCTGACTGGGATGTTGCTCAGTGTCTCTGTATCCAACCATCTCTATGCCTGGGAAGGATTGGGAAGGGGTAGGGGTGTTGACTATGTAGCTGACTGTCTGAAACAATATAAACAATGATGTATTTTTGGTTAGACAACCCCTTTCTCTCAATAGGACAGAGACAGATATATATCAGGGAAACACTTCACTGCAGTGACCCAGAGTTGAGGTGTGTGAATCACAACACGCGTCTCTCTTCCTTTGTCATTTGCCATTAGGAACATAGTCCAGATTTGCTGGGAACACAAAACTGGGTGCATGGATAAGTGGCCTTGAGAGATCAGAATTAAACCTGCAAGTGATCTTGGAAAGTTAGGGAAATTGGCACACATCTTGGAATACGTTTCAATAGGGATTGACAGAAACTGGTTCACTGGGAGATTTCTAAAATTCAGGTAAGGAAAGTGTGGCTAGAAGCCCAACTGGGTATTGCAGTGGGCCACAAGCAGACTCAGTTCAGCAATGGACCAGAGCTTTCAAAAAGTAAGGCTAGGGACTTCCCTGGTGGTCCAGCGGTTAAGACTCCAAGCTCCCAATGCAGGGGGCCCAGGTTCGACCCCTGGTCAGTGAACTAGATCCCGCGTGCCGCAACTAAGACCCAGCACAGCCAAATAAATAAATATTAAAAACAAAAGTAAGGCTAAGAATTGGAATAGATTGTCATGGTTCTCAACTGGGGGTAATTTTTCCCTTTCCCAGGGGATATTTGGTGATGTCTTGGAACATTTTTTTTTCGTATCTGTGAACATTTTAAAATTATATTTCATATTTTAAAATTTTGGTCAAACAGAAATTGCTTTGATACCCCAAATCCAGATTATTACCTACATTTCAAAATTCCTTAAGGAAAGGTTCAGTTTATCCTACTATTTTGATTTCCTTGGTAGGAGATATAGCTATATATCTTTATGTCCATGTCTATGACACTCTGAAAGGAATAAACACATTTTGTTAGCATTGTTCTCCTTTATTTGGCAGTTATTTATAACCACTCTTCAACTAACTTCAGAAGTATTCCAAGTTATTAAAGGGAGTGCTTTTTGGGTATGTAAACACCCAATAACTACTGTATTGGGAACATTTCTTTTAATGGTGCACTAAATTCATCTCTTTAATTAGGAAATGAGATGACTAATTTTCACATCATAAATGCAACATTCTCTTATTTCATTATTTTTTTTAAAAAATTATTTATTTAATTTATTTTTGGCTGTGTTGGGTCTTCATTGCTGCATGTGGGTTTTCTCTAGTTGCGGCGAGTGGGGGCTACTCTTTGTTGCGGTGCACAGGTTTCTCATTGTGGTGGCTTCTCTTGTTGCAGAGCATGGGCTCTAGGCACGCGGGCTTCAGTAGTTGTGGCTCGCAGGCTCAGTAGTTGTGGCTCGCAGGCTTTAGAGTGCAGGCTCAGTAGTTGTGGCGCACGGGTTTAGTTGCTCTGCGGCATGTGGGATCTTCCCGGACCAGGGCTTGAACACGTGTCCCCTGCATTGACAGGCAGATTCTTAACCACTGGGCTACCAGGGAAGCCCTTATTTCATTATTTTGGAACATTTTTTTTCTTGGCCACGCCGTGCAGCTTGTGGGATTTTTAAAGTTCCCTGATCAGGGATCAAACTAGGGCCCTCTGCAGTGAGAGCACGGAATCCTAACCACTGCATGGCCAGGGAATTCCCATTTGGGAACACTTTTGATTGTTATGATTTGGAGAATGTTACTGGTATCTAGTGGGTAGAGACCAACATTCTACAATGCACAAGACACCCTCCTACCCCACTTCCCCCCACAAAAAATTATCCAGCCCAAATGTCACAGTGCTGAGGGTGAGAAGCCCTGGCCCAGAGTCTCTGGAGAGTAGCACACAGAGACTGCAAAGTGATTCTCAGGACTCATCTCGCACTCTGTTTGCTGAGGGGTGACCAAGTCTTGAGGAAAATTTCAAAGGATCCCAGATTTTTCTTTTTTTCTTTTTAATAAATTTTAAGCTACACTAACTTTTTTTTTTTTTTTTTACTTTTAATTAATTAATTTATTTAAGCTGTTGCTGCGTTTTAGTTGCAGCACGCGGGATCCTCGTTGCGGCACGCAAACTTGTAATTGCGGCATGCATGTGGGATCTAGTTCCCCCACTAGGGATCGAACCCAGTCCCCCTGCATTGGGAGCGTGGATTCCCACCCACTGGACTGCCAAGGAAGTCCCCCAGATTTTTCAAGAGCCTCTTGAGAATAGAGACTAAAGGAATAAGAGCAGACTAATTGCCAAAAGAAAAGGAAAACCTAAGCGAGTTTTATCAATACTATTCACACAAACTAAAATTAAGAAATAAATTTTTTACTGAAAAAGTGTATGAGGGACAAACGGGACCTCTTTTTCTTCTTCCTTATTCATTTATTCATCCAGCAGACACTTCCAGATGCCAGCATAGGGCTAGGCATTAGCAACACGCAGGGAATGAATCCTGGTTCCTTCTCTGAGCAAGCTCCCAGTTCCGATGGGGAGACAGGAGCGAATGCATGATTACATGGCAGTGTGGTCGGTGCTGGTGTGGAGGTGTGTCCACAGTGCTGCAGCCACAGCAAGGAGGATGCACCCACCCAGTTCTGTCTAGGCAGAAGGAGAGGAGACCTTCCAGCTAGGGCAAGGTTCCCAGGAAGGGATGAACCTGTGCCCTCCTAGGTAGAGAGAATGACCTGTGCAAAGAGACAAGACATGAACATACATGACACGTTTAAAGAATAGCTGGTAATTTAGCACACCTGTAATATACAGTGTCGGGGTACAGATGGCTAGCAAAGGAGCTGTTCAGACCAACACTTGACAAAATCACGAAGCCTTCTTTTGGCCACCCTTCTATGTGCTCACTCTGCTTTGTCATTGGTCCTCTTAAAATATGACCTGTAGACTCAGACCTTGTCCTCTAGGTGAGAACTGACTGAAAGGAAGGAAAGAAGGAAGGAAAGGAGGGAGGAAGGAAGAGAGGGAGGGAGGGAGGAAAGAAAGGGTTTTTTTAAAAACCTGAAAAATTGTCCCCCAATGTTACTAGTCTCTTAAGGGCTTTCCATAATTCTAATATGTAAACCCAAAATTTAATGTAAAAACACACAGTATAATTTTATGTTCTCAAATTAAAAACAGTGACTTTGGATCTATAAAAGGGGGTGATGGAAAATTCCTTTCTCCTCTGTCCCCAAAAGACCCAATTTCTTTTTCCATGTCTTCAAGGAATACAAATTACTTCACAAGTAATTGCTGTACATCTGAATGTGCCTAAATCTGGAGGCTGATGGTAAAAGTAGCTGCAGGTAGAGAAATTCAAATTATTTTTAAAGTTAAAGGGAATTAAGGCCTTAGGTTGCTATTCTAACCAGTTATTAGACACTTTACTCCATTATCTTGTGAATCCTTGTTTTATGACTTACGTAAAATCACATTACTGAAACGTGGTAAACGCAACCACTGAAGGCCTGATGTAACATTCCTAGCCGTATTCTGAACTCCACTGTTTCCGTTTTAGATAGCCTGGAGCTCTCATTTCTCTCACTGTTATTCTTTTGCCTCTGTCCCCACAGTGAATGTGCAGCTGTTTTCTGTATACAGTGTTTCTTAACCCTGGTTTTTCTTTCACAGGGAGCCTTTTGGGGACTGATCATTGGATTTGTGATTGGGGTGTCCCGTATGATTGCTGAGTTTGCCTATGGAACTGGGAGCTGCATGGAGCCCAGCAACTGTCCCACAATTATCTGTGGTGTACACTACTTGTACTTTGCCATCATCCTCTTTGTCATTTCTCTCATCATCATCCTGGCTGTCTCCCTCTTCACCAAGCCCATTCCAGATGTGCATGTGAGTATCCATCTGGGAGACCTGTCCTGCCCTGGTTTCATGTTCATGCTGCAACACCCATCTTGGTTGCCTTTGGCTCAATCAGACATCACCAACTCACATGACTAAAATAGGCCATCCTTGCTTTTGGTGTCATGTAGAAGGATACAGGACAGAAAACATGGTTTCCCAGTAGAGCAGTGTTAAGAGTGTGTCTTCAGCAGGAGTCCTCACAGCAGACCTCATTTCACTCCAGAGGCTATTCTCTGGATCCTGCTCCCCAAGTGACAGCTCGGTACAAGGGAATGAGATCACATGGGCAGGCACAGGGGTCACCCTGGCTTGGATGCTTATGCCCCAGATAGCAACACATATTTCTTGTAACAATCTCCTGGTCATAGCTTCCAGGGGTCCCAGCAAGGGACATACCTGGTTATAAAAATCACCACGTTGAGGGAAATCTGAAGTATGATTTGCCCTTTATTTGTTCCCAATTAAGCCTCCAAACAGTTGCCCATAGAATTTAAGAAATTTCAAATAGTATCAAAGTCTAATTGATTCAAGACTTTAAAAATCGCAAGTACTCTTCTTTAACTCTAGATGTCACCCTTGGTTTAGGGTATGTTCGCAGCCCTCCCAATGCAGATGAAGATTACCAATTATGGGTCATTTTTACCATAAGCAATATAGTCTGATAACCCAGCACAGGTGACATTCTATCCTTTTCAGTTTTCCAAGGAACAGAGCTAGAGAGTTAACCCAAGATCGCATTTGTCTGTAGAGAAAGAGAAAGGGTTTTGTTTATCCCTTTCTGGTGCGTGGACAAATACAGGGCTTACGGAATCCCTGAGAGACCTTCAGTCTCACTGCCAAATTTTCAAAACTGTGACCAACCTTAATATCAAACAAATATTGCTTTTATAGCAGCAGAACCGCCATCATGGTTAGTGGCCAAATCTGTCACAGGCTCACTTTATGTTGTATTAATTGCTTCTTGATGTCTCAGTTTTTGAAAGTATTGTAGCCCCAAACACATTTAATTCCATGCTTCCTCTTGAAGTAAAGTAGTTTCTGGTTTTATGTCAATAGAAACTGCACCTCCAGCTGTTCCCTGTTCTAAATGGCTTATGAGTCTACAATTCTCCCCCCATAATATAGTACAGAAAACCTGATCTTACACTGCTGGTCTAGATAAATGGGTGTCTAGCCTTGTTTCCCAGCACAGGTGCTAAATGGAACAAATTCACTTATCATATGTAACAAGAGATCATTCATTCAAAACATTTCTATGTTCAAGGCAGTCTCATAGCCTCTGAATATGCACATAGCATAGGGGCTGGTGTGCACGTGTGTAAGATTTATATCCACATTTCCAGCATATTTAGAGATAGTGCTGTGGATGGGAGCTGTTATCTGTGTTCTTTATGGTATTGAGAGCCACATTCCTTTTCCTTTCTTGATATACATCTCTTTGTTCTCTCAACTTCTTGGCCCAAGACACTGTTTGGATCTTTCTGCTAACCTGTTCTGCTTTCTCCACAGCTCTACCGCCTGTGCTGGAGCCTGCGTAACAGCAAAGAGGAGCGTATTGACCTGGATGCAGAAGAGGAGGACATTCAAGAAACCTCAGAGGAGACCATTGAAACAGGTGATTTGTGGCTCAGAGCCTATTCCTAAGCCCTAAAGAGTTACTCCTCCAACAGCAAGACCACCTTACTGAAGCCTTCACTAAGTGCCTCATCAAAGCTCAGATCTTTCTACTAGAGGGGAGTGAGGAGTGGGGTGTGGGGTGAGATGGATAAGTGGGTTTTGAGTAGTTTACTCAAGGTCTGGTCAAGGGGAGGAAGGGGATACCAAATCATCCCAGCTCTTCAGTCCCTGGTTTTTAGTGCTCAGTGAGTAAGCGTGGGTGAGATACATGCCACCCTGACTTGGTTTGGGGCTTGGCTAGGGACAAGGGAAGGCTCAGGACTCTTCCGACATAGCCTGTGAGCTGAAAGAAGTTGGAATCAAAGCTATGGTCAGTTCTAGTGATATCAGGGGGATGGGATAGAGGCTCGTAGGGTCTTGTGTCTTACCGGCTTACCACATCATATTTAAAAAATCAAATTTCCCTGGAAGTCCAGTAAGATAATGCTTAGGCAATGCCAAGAGACTTATCCTGATCATGGAGCAATGCTTTCCTCAACTTCTGTGTTGCAGCTTTTCCTCCCTAGATGGGAGGGGTGCACACATGGAAGGTGGTTGTGGTGATGTGCAGTGCGCAGAAGTGTGGTAGCACAAGGTCATATGTGTTTTACCTGGTACTGGGCTGGAGGTCTCATCACTCCATCTGAAGGGGAGCATGGATGCTGCACAACAAGGTCTGAATCTGGCCATCAGGAAACTCATAGAACTAGCTCTGGAAAGGGCCCCAGAGATTGTTTGGTCTTATCACCTCATTTTACAGACATGGATATTGAGGCCCAGGAAGGGAGAGGCTTTGCCTATGGTCCCAGCTCTGATGTAGTCTGCTCTGAGATCTCTAAAGACCTCTCAGTTCTGAAATGTAACCCTGCAAGTGCTGGAAGGAACCTAGAGCCATAGGCAGCTGGCCATGGTATTGAAAAAGGCTGCCCCTTCCTTCTTCCTTGGGCCAGGCAGGTGTGAACATGCCCCCTACTTCTCCCACCCCTCAAAATGTCTCCACATTGAGTGAGAATATCAGATTTGAAAGGAACATGGATGAGGCATATTTTGCATGTTTTAATGTGGAAGAAGAGATTAGCTCTGCACCACAGGGAAGGCTTAAGACAGATGGGTGGAAAGAACTCTTCCAATTTAACTTGAAGTATGGAGGCAGGATAGTGCAGAAACTGTGTGGTATTTGGATTTGGGGAGAACTGAGGTTGAATCCTGAATTCTCTACTTACTACCCTGGGCAAGAGATTCCATTTTTCTAAAGGTCAAGTTCCTCACAAAAGTATTCTAAATGATAGGCTACACTTCATAGCATAATCCTCCACTATAAGCATAATCCTCCACTATAAGAATTGGCTATAGTTATCACCATCATTACTGATACTTAAGGAAGAGTTTTCTAACTGTGTTTGTCTGGAAAGGGGTGGGCAGCAAGTATGCATCTAACAGGGATGCCATAGAGGAGACTCCTACACTGACTAGAGAACTGGCTTAGTGACTTCTGAGGTTCCTGGCAGCACTTGAATTCTGTTGTTTCTTGAACTCATGGTGAAATCAGACTGAACACTCTGCCCTATTAAAGTTCAAAAAATGAAGATCTCTTGAGGGCTTTTGCAGGCAATAGGTGTGACCCTCAACATTCTCTGAGAAATGGCAGCATGAGGAAACTTGCAGCTGCATCATCATCATCCCCATATCATCACCACCAGCGCCATTGTCATCATGACTGATATTGATATGATCATAACATTTTAATTATGAATACTTTAGTCTAGTGATACATTTTAGCACTGCATCATACTTATAAGGCATATAATGCAAGTGTAAGTCTTCCAATTTTACAGATGAGGAAAATGAGACATAAAGACTTTCTCAAGGCCACCCAACTTTTTATTGACCCAGATAACCAGGCATTTCTCACTTGGGCTGGTTAGTGAGCCCAACTCCTTGCTAATCCCTCCCCATTCTCCTATTTTGGTAGAGTTTACTGAAATGGAGGGGTACAAGGAGGTTTGTCTATCTTTTTTATGTGTGTGAGAGAAAAGAGAGGGAATGGAAGGGGACTAACACTTCCTAACCCCTACTACACACTGGGCAGTCTCTCAGGAAATCTTATTAATGAAGAAGGTGTTATTTATCCAACTTTACGTATACTTGAATATGAGAGGTGAATTAAGAAGGCCATAAAGTGGATTGACATATATACACTAATATGTATAAAATGGATAACTAATAAGAACCTGCTGTATAAAAAAATAAATAAAATAAAATTCAAAAAAGCAAAAAAAAAGAAGGCCATAAAGCTGGGTTTTGGTTCCAGTTCTGACACATGTATGTGCTTGACCACTGAGGTTCTTTCCAATTCAGTAAGTCTGTGATTCTTAGAACTGGGAGAGTGGAGAGCAGTGGTCCCTGACCATGGTGCTGAAAACACAGTGGGCTTGATTTTGTATCTAGTGAGTCACAAACCTGAGATTCTAACCCAGGTCTGCCTACCTCTAATGCCACACCTGGGCTCAGGAGACAGAATTAGTTCCCTTGGTGGGCATCCACTTTGAATGGCAAGGTCAGTTGAATGGTTCGACACAGCAGTATCAGATCTTAAGCCCTGGAAGTGTTGATCACTGCTGCCTTGTATCAGGGACTATTCAGACCAATCCTTATCACATGGCTGGATCTGTTGTGAAGCCTTGGAGTTTCCAGGTGTAGCCAGTGCACTCCTGAGTCATGCCAATCTCATTGCTTTTCAGTGATGTAGCAAACAGACATGAGTTTCTGTGTTTGGGAGGTGAGTTTTCCATGTTCTTCATATGTCACAGTCCCCAGCCAATTGTTAACATTTCTCTCTCATAAACTATTATTTCCTGTTTGATTCTGACTGTTCTAAATTAAAATGTATTTACATTGGGCCCAACAGAGATAAAACGTAGGCAAGCTGATCATAAGGATGTAGAATCCATCTATTAACATCATCTTATAATTATGTTTATACAAACATAAATTTGTACCATTTTCATTCTTGCAAACAAGAAAACTGGGAAATGTCTGCAAAATGGCAGATGTTTCATGGAATGGCATCTCCCCTGGAAACCTTTTCTGGTGCCTCCTGCTTCTGTATCCAACAATCCTTTTATGCTTTGCCCTTGAAACAGAAGTTCCTGAGGAGAAAAAAGGATGCTTCAGGCGGGCCTATGACCTGTTTTGTGGTCTGGACCAGCAGAAGGGTCCCAAAATGACAAAGGAAGAGGAGGCAGCCATGAAGCTGAAGATGACAGACACCTCGGAGAAGCCTTTGTGGAGGACGATAGTGAACATCAATGGCATTATCCTGCTGACCGTGGCCGTTTTCTGTCATGGGTATTTTGCCTGAGTCCTGCCTTCTGCTGCAGGCTGTGCTTGTGAAGGCTGGGATCTTTATTCTGTCTCCTTTTAATCCCGTTCTGCAGTGTTGAAGGGACACCAGCTAGTTGTAAAGTTTGCCCAGTTGATAAATGTGTACATTTGTAATTACAGGCTAGCTAGAGAAAAATTGCTGTTTTGCTGTTAACTTGTATTTGAGACCAGTGTGATACAATCATCTGTACATATCGGAGCTGCAGAAGGAAATTCCACTCAGTCTGATGTCTAGGAAAAGGCAGCCTGATGTCTAGGAAAAGGCAAACTAAGAAACAGAAGCCCATGATGTCTGATGCAAGTTTGTCTCAGGTAGATTCAGCACGTCAACATTGTTTGTGACCCTTGAATATTATGTTAAGAGTTGTGGTCTCCCTGGTTCCTACCACTTTCCCTATCTAACTTCCCCCTTCATTTTTTTTTTAAAAGAAAAATCTCCCCCGCCTCATGATATCCCAGTCAAGGTTTTCCTGGCACAGGAAAGATCAATCTGATAAACTGATGAACACGTTGAAGCTGAGGATGTGAACTTGATGGGGTCCCTGTCCTGGGTGTTTGCTCTTTGAAGGAGGGGCCTGGACATGGCAGTACTAACACCAAAGGGAGGGACCTAGGCTCCAGCCTCAGGCCAGCGGGGAGAGCAGATAATTCCGAGTCAAGGGGATTTTCTGGTTTTCTTAAAAGTGTCCATTGTCAGTTCTTTGTGTTGAGATTTCATTCATTTTAGCATTTCCTGTGCCTGGACTCTCTTAGCCACTCAGTAATGTTTGTGGACTGAATGAATGATGTGGGTATTTGTTAATAAATGCTTGCTTTATTTTTGGTTAGCCTTATGGCTGCACAGAGTACACACTCTGGTGACTATAATGAATTGGGGTGCATTTTTCAGAGGCTCCTCTTCCTCATGGTGCTGATATTGACATACAGGCTTAGTAACTGACTCAGTGTCACAAAATAGAGCACATATGCCTCTTGGGGGCATCTGTCATCTCAAAGCAGCTGCACTCTCCTGAAACACTGAAACTTTTAGCCAGAGATCCTCCTCCCTGTGAGTTCATGTGACCACAGCTCTTCTTTTCTTAAGTGTCTTGATTGGTGGTCATCCATTGACCAAGTTTGGGGTGGGTGGTCTCTGTTCCAGGTGGTAGCACTCAACACTTTTATTTCTTGTTTTACCTGTTTCCTAGGGAGAAATGTTTTAAATTAAAATTAAATTTAATTAATTTATTTCTTTTAGTTCCACCTGTGGAATCTTAATCATATTGTAATATAATCCTGTGGAAGTCATGATGTTAGTATTGACTGATTTCAGGCTAGCTTAGAAAAGAGCTGAGAGTGGTTCCTTGGGTATAAAAATGGTTCAACAGGTAAAGAATGGCTTCTTCTTGTGAAAGGAAAAGAAAATATTTGATGTGCCCTCATACTCCCCTTAAGCTAGGCAGAAAACAAGGAAAAGTGGAGAATTTCACATGGCTAGTATTACTCAGAGTACTCAGTTTTGTGGGGAGTTTGTGATATTTTTGAGCTTTGAGAGGATAAAGGGAGAGGATTGAAAGCTAGTGGATGGAGCATCATAAAGTATCTAGATTGTCCTAGATTCTGTTTCTGACCTTGTCAATGATTCACTATATATATTGTGGTAAATTATTTTGTCTCAACTCTGTATTTTTCTCTTTGAAAAATGGGGACCTTGGTGCTCATAGCATCTACCTACCTCCTCTGGGTGTGACGAGGTCACTTTGAAAAGAGGATGAGCAATACATACATGAAAGATGCCAAGCAGATGTAATATTAAGCTGCATTTAGTCCTGTACATTAAAATTTATTACTTTGGTAAAAAATAAAAACATTAAAAAACCATAACATCCTGATTTCCTGTTTTCTAGAGATTCTAGACAAATACTGAGCTTGTCTGTGGTGAGCATTTGTTGGTACAAGATATGGATTAGGAAGCAGGAGCCAGGACAGTTGAGAATAGAATCTAACAACTTGAACAGTTTAACAACAAGTAGCAAAGTTTGAAGATGATTTCCACTTGAAAACCACTAGTAAACATGAGGTGAGTAACTACCTTCAATGCACAATGTCCCATTAGAACAGACTGAACCACTTGGGTAACCAGGGCCCAGTAAGTGATAAACTATACTAGAATAATTTCAGGGATGCAGGAAAGAGCTATTCGTTTCCTCAGATGGAAGGTGTGTGTTATGGTGCAGAGTGATTGCTCATTAATGCTAGTTTTTAGAACTGAAAAACCAGGCACTGTCAGGAATAAAGCTTCTTTAAGTATGGATGACCATTTTAAAAGGAATCTTTCAAAATGAGAAGATAAAGCTCCTTGTCTGCAGAGTGACGTTGGTCCTGGGGCCTTTGACATACCTGGGAGCATTTCTTACTTCCATATAACTGAGTCAGGCATTGGTGTATACGTGAAAAAATTTCTACCTCTGAAACTCACTAGAACCCACTTTTTCCTAGTACTGAAATCACCATTTCCTAAAAGATATGCTACAGCTTGTTCTGCTTCACGAAGGCAAACCTTGGGAGAAAAACATGTGTGTACTTAGTTGCAGGAGAGAGATTTTTTTAACATTACCCCAAACTCAGCCCGAAGAGTACTCCTTCTAAACTCCAAGTTGGATTTCGGTGAACCAAGTTGTTTGAATGAGATGCCGTTGCATTGATGGGTTGGTGGGGATGGAATTAGGGAGATGTGGGTGAGGTTAATGGGGCAGCATTATTTGACTAGCTCTGGAGGATTCAGGTGAGTGTTATTCAGTCCCCGAGGTCCACATTGCATCCCTGACCCAGCCAGCTTTTTCTGTCAGAGGAGCTTCTGCTCTTCTATGAGGGCTCTTCCAAGACTCCCAGGACATGGATAATGATGCTTTCTGGTTCTAGGGCACCCCCAGCTTGAGAGAAGTTGGTCCTTGAGTGGACCTGCATTCCTAGATCACACTCAAAGGCCAAATTGTCAAACTAAACACTAGATATTTCAGATTGGAGAAAATTCAAATTAGAATGCTGGTGCTTCGCTTTATTTTCTGATAGTCCAGGAGTCAAGGTGCCTGAGTCCTGGGAGCAGCAGATGCTTTCTCATTAACTCTTTGTTGAAAACCTCTGTGATCCAGCCACCCAAAGGCGCTGCCCCACCTGCCTTCCCTCACCCTCAGGCCCTATATGTTCAGTTTGTAATTCTGTTTCCTTTTGCTGCATGACATCCACTTTAGATTATTTTTTCCACAGGAACCCATGACTTGGAAATCCATAAGATGCATAATTAACTTTACCTGTGCTATAAGCTTAATTGTGTTCTCTTCTCTCACGCATTCATTTGTTAAAGTCTAACCCCCCCCAGTACCTCAGAATGTGACTGCATTTGGATATAGGCTCCCTAAAACGGTAATTAAGTTAAAATGAGATTACTAGGGTGGGACCTAATCCAATATGACTAATGTTTTTATAAGAGGAGATCAGGATGCAGGTACACACAGAGGGAAGACCATGGGGAGACACAGGGAGAAGACTGCCCATCTATAAGCCAAGGAGAGGCCTCAGAAGAAACCAGCCCTGCTGACACCTTGGTCTTGGACTTCCAGCCTGCAGAACTGTGAGAAAATAAATTTTCGCTGTTTAAGCCACCCAGTCTGTGGTACTTCGTTATGGCAGCCCTAGCCATCTAATATAATCTGTAAGGGGATTAGATCCTGTTCTGCATTTTCTTAGATTCTGTATTTGTCAGTTTGATAGGCATTTATCACAGGGTCAAGTATATTAACTATATTTTCCTATTTTCTGTACTTTGATGCTCTGGCATTTGGAGGCCTCGCAGACTGGGGAGAGATGGCAAAGTGATTGTTCCGGATCACATCTGTCATAAACTGACCAACCAATCATGTTTATACACCAGTCACCTCCTTATCTAACTCTCACACACCAAGGCAATATTTCTTCTGTCCTAAATCATCCCAGGGCCAGGTGCTTGGCAATTAGAGACCACCTCAATAGCCCAAAGCGCACCAGAATTACTCAAACCGGCCAATCCTAAGTTGTTTACCTGCCCTGCCTTGCCTTTCCTGAAGAAACCCCAATAAAGTCTGTGGCCTAGGCCTTCCTCTTGCTCCTTTCTGCCTTCTGACTGACAGTGGTGCTTCCCCCTGTGGCCCTGCATGGCATGCAGTGCCCTCCTCTTTGGGATCTGTGACTATAATAAACTTCTGCCTTTCAAGCCTGGTTCTCTTCTCTTGTGGCTGCACCGACTTCACCATACCATACCCCACACCTACATTATTAGAACAGATCCACTTCTCATAGCTGTCTCAAAGGTCTATAGGGCACCATCAGACAGACTCTTGATCAGGAATTGCATTTCCATTTCCTTACAAGACTGTCTGTCTTCTTCTCAACCTTCCTTCTTCTTAACCCTCTCTTATTCTTCATCCTCTCTTCTTCTCTCTCTGTCTCTATTCTTGTCTCCTCAATAGTCATTCACCTGGTCCAGCCATCTTGCAGACTCCATTTTTTTCTACTCAGTGAACCCAACACCACTTTTCATCACTTTCTGACCCCTCTTGAAGCCAGGAACACACCTATGGCCCCACAAAGCTAGGTTGATTCAACTTGCTTCAGCAAGGGACACAATCAAGCAGAAGTGCAGCTTCTCACCAAATAGAGGAAGAGATAGAGTTACCATGGGATTTGGAGGAAGTGTGGAGTTTAGGGAAAATTTAGGTGAGACTGTGTTTGGCTCAAAGTAAAACAGAGAGAGTGTGTAAAGGGGTTAATATACAGGCTGGTCTAAGAAACAGACCCAGGGTTCCCATTATCTTGGAAATTCAAAGTTAAATGTGGAATATTATGTCTGAAGACCCCTATCTGAAGCTCTGCGCCTGGGTTGGAAAGCGAGGCTGTTTCTCTGTTAGTGACCTGTGTGACTCAGAGCCATCAGGCAAGAGTGAGCTATTTCATTCTCACTGATATCATTTCAAATAGCCAAGCTTCTCAGTCTATGATTTTAGAGAACAAGTTTTCACACCATGTCCACGATGTTAGTTAGCACAAGCTGTTTTTACACACTTACATTCCTTGTCTCTCATTCTCACACCACAACTCTGACTGCTCCAGGACCAGGGTCCTGACTTCTGAGTTCCAGTTTGTTAATATTGTACTATACTATCTACCCAAAGATATTGAAAAGGGAAATTTAACTTGTTGAAACAGAATACTTGGAAGATGGGCTAAATAGCAGAATGGACAGAACTGACCTTAGTGGATGGAAATATGAAGCCCATGAATTATCCTAAAACGTACTAAAAAGAGGTAAAGTGATAGAAACTGTGAAATAAAATTCAGAAGACATGGACCCAGGAAGGCCAACATTCATCTCTTTGACGTTCCAGAAAGAGAGTAGGCAGAACATGAAGTGAGGAAGTAATACAAAAAATAGCAAGCAGTTGGTAGGTAGACTATTCAAAGAATTCCTGCGAATCAACGAGGAAAAGATAGCAGGAAACTATTAGGGAAAAAAGGACAAAGAATTTAAAAAGTCTTCAAAGAAAAAGAAATCAGGAAGAGATCATAAAAACGATGATGTCTGCAATACGGTGGAGTAGGCCACTCCAAACTCTCATCCTCCAATAGAAACATTGAAAAATGAGCAGAATGGGGACATATGTATATGTATAACTGATTCACTTTGTTATAAAGCAGTAACTAACACACCATTGTAAAGCAATTATATTCCAGTAAAGATGTTTAAAAAAAAAGAAAGAAAAATGAGCAGAAACTGTCAGAACCAATTTTGTGAGAATTATGGAAAATGATTTATAAAAGTTTATAGCGACCAAACAAGCATGGAATCAAGAAAAAGTCACTACAAAATGGTAGGAAGATTTTGTGACAATCTTACTGCCCTTCCCTTACCCTCTCGCTGTGTGGTGGCAGTTTTAAAGCAGCACCAGTCATAAATTGGCACCAGTTTTAAAGTAGGGGTAGCTCATGTCCCCAGTGTGGAACCATTTCCCTAGCTCCAGAGGGAGCAGAGCAGACCACATTCACAAATTATTGTGTATGCCTCTTCTAACCTGTCTGGGAGGCTACCTGAAGGACTGACACTAGGTACAGCTCTGTTTTACCTAACTCTGAACTCAGACTGGAAAATCTTGAAAACACTGCAAGCCAAACTTGCAAAGACTCTTGTGTTGTCAAAACACAACAGACTGCCTAAGGCAAAATCTGGGGAAAGTGTCTCTGGGAAATTAAGACATCCAAAAACAACTGTATATAATGGGGAATTTAGAAAGCCATATTTATGACCAGGGTAAGACACATGCTTAGAAAAGACCTGAGAAGACCCTAAGCTTTCACCTTGGTCAGATCCAGTGCAAGTCTGGCTAGGAGTTGAAGGAGGCCCCCAGCACAGTCAACTTTAAAAGACTGGGAGAGCTTCTGCCACTCAAGGAAATCTCTATCAAAACAGTAGCTGAGGGCTTCCCTGGTGGCGCAGTGGTTGAGAGTCCGCCTGCCGATGCAGGGGTCACGGGTTCGAGCCCCGGTCCGGGAAGATCCCACATGCCGCGGAGCGGCTGGGCCCGTGAGCCATGGCCACTGAACCTGCGCGTCCGGAGCCTGTGCTCCGCAACGGGAGAGGCTACAACAGTGAGAGGCCCGCGTACCGCAAAAAAACAAAACAAAACAAAACTGGAAAGAACCGTTTTTGCTCTAGTGTCAGAATATTTCATTGTTTCATTAGTTAAGAGCTAGATATAGTCGTTGACTTGTGTTTTGCTGCAGTGTTGTTCAAACAACAAAAACTTCTCTTTCAACTCTAGGCTCACAGAGTCTCAGTCAACAAGATATTTCCTTCATGAGAGTGTCATGGGGAAACAAGATGGATACTGAAAATAGGAGATTTATGCACTTAACTTTCAGTTACTCTGAAACATGTGCTCAAAGTATTAAAATGGCTTCAGGACTATCTTTATTGTTCCAGCTATACTTTTTCTTTATTTTTCCAACTGAGCTGGTATAGTTTAATTTTCATAAGTTAGTATGCATGAGGTGCTACACCAAAATATCTGGTTCATGAAAGCCTGCTTGAACTATTACCACACATCTCCTCCTACAACCAACCCACTGCCCCAATTTTCCTTTCCTGATTCTGTGCCCTGGCATCGTGTATTCATTTGGGCCCTGCCTTAGATTTGCCAGTCTCAGGTCTAAGCCACTATTTTATCCTGACCTCCCATGTGTATGATACACTGGGTTCCAAATGCCACTCTGCGTACCAAACACATAGCTGGGCCCAGTCACCATTACCCCATCCCATTCACTACATCATTAGGTGCTCACACCAAATACTGAGGATTCTGTTTTCTTTGCTCTAGCTGTGTTTCTGGGTCTGTGCTTGAATCTCACAATGGAAATAAAAGGATATCCTTACATGGCAGTGACAAGGCTAACACTGAGGATGCTAATGGTAGGTTGGGGTGAGATCAGCAGAAGTAGCGTGACTGAGCCAAACATGCAATGGACTCACCAGTGGTTGTGCAAATGGCAGTGAGAGCCGAGAGGATGAAGATCTCCAGATAAAGGTCCAATCCCAAGGCCAGTGTGATGAATATGGCTCCAGAAAATATGTCTGACTAAAGAGGGAACAGTCAGGATGGAAAAGAAACATGCACTGCGTCACTTAGCTCTTCACTGATGACTAATATTTACTATAGTATACATGTCACTAATATTTACTATAGTATACATGTCACCTCTACAATCCAATTATGAACACCTTAGAAGCCAGATCTCATCCTCAGAGGATCAATTACTGGACTGACCATCGAGGCTAATAATGAGTGATTGAACAGAAGGTGAGAAATGTTTGCACTATAGCTTGTGTAGACTACTCTTTAATGATGGTCAGCAGAGAAACAACAATAAAGACTAGATTAGTAGATAGAGGAGATACAGAATAGACAAATGGTTATGGCCAGGAAGGAAGATACTTGAGCATGCTTGGGGTAACAGAAAGTAATAGGTAAAATATGATGGGAGGAGGGTAATTATGAAGCAAATAGCCAGAAGCATTGAGAAGAGATGGGATCAAGAGTAGGCAGAGGTCAAGGGGTTGGCCTTTGACAAAAAGGAAGACTCCTCATCCTCAGAGTAGTGGGAAAAAGTAAGAACAAGGTTATTTGGGTGGAGGAGGGATGAGTGGTTGGTTCATGCCTAAATTTTCTAGATAAAGTGAGAGATGAGGTTTTCTGATAAGAGGCAGAGGTCCAGGAGGTAAAAACATTGTGGATGGTTTAGAATAGTCATTGAGAGGACCAGGGAGAAAATCATAAAGAAACACAGATAAAAGGACTATTGGTTGAGGTTTAGAAGCCAGCAGGGAGTCCTGCAGAGGGATGCTGAGATGCAAGGTCATGTCCACCGAGCTCTGTTGGCACCCCTATAGCCCCAAATTGTGCTTCCCAGCTTCTCTGATCTTTCTTCAACACAACAGGTGTTTCTTCAACTCTGATCCTCCCAGGCTTCATATCAAAAACCAAACCCAAACCAAAACAAAAACCTGAGAAATAGGATGTAAGCATGTTAGAAACACAGAAATAAAATCTCTGGGTACAGGCACAGAGTCAGAGGGAAGCTGGATTCAACCAGGGTTGGATTTTTTGCCAGGGGAGTTCAATGAAAGTGGAGATAGGCAAAGAAACTGAGGCTATGTGCTTAAAGAGTGATTATAAAGATGGATCGTGGAATCTAAGGGAAAGGAAAGCATGAGTGGGGTCAGGGCAAAGGATAAGGCGGCAGGATTCAGAATCAGAAGAATTAGAGGTAGGTTTCTTTGTAGAACTTGGGTTTGGAAGGTGTATAATAGGAGATGGTTGCTTTTTTTTCCCCCATGAAATTTGAAATAAAACTTGGTATTTTATCATCTCACCAGACATTCGTCTTGTTGAAAAGCCTGTTCTTGATGATCTGAGCCTAGAGCCTAACTCTGTGTTACCAACCCAAAGTACTTTCTGCAATGTTGTTATCACTGGGTTTTCAAGGAATTCAATTACTGTGTAAATTGAGGGAAGATTGGACTTTTTACATAACTGGATAGTTACAAAAAGTCTATTTATCATTTCAGAAAAGATATCACCTACTGAGTTGTTACTCATTGTATTTGAGTTGCCATGAAACATACCTGCATCCGTCTGCATTTATGGCTGTCACATTCATACCGACGTACATTGTATGTACAATTATTTAAGCACAGTATTACGACTTGTGTACTCATGCATAATTATTTACATATGAAAACACACATTACTGTATTATGAATTCCTTGACTTTGGTTTCTCTTATATAGTACAAGAAAGGCAATAAATTGATAGTCTTGAAATTATAAATAAGCAGCTTATATTACTAATGACTTTTTATTTTTTAAATATTTATTTATTTATTTAGGCTTCACAGGGTCTTAGTTGCAGTGTGAGGGGACTTTAGTTGTGGCATGCAGCAGGGATATAGCTCCCTGACCAGGGATCGAACCCGGCCCCTGTGCATTGGGAGCACAGAGTCTTAACCACTGGACAACCAGGGAAGTCCCACTAATGACTTTTTATTGTGGTAAATATATGTATATATGACATAAATTTTGCCATTTTAGCCATTTTAATGTGTATAATTCAGTGGACTTAATTACATTCACAATAATTATAAAATATTTCTCATAAAAAGGAAGCATTTCATGATTCAGGATTTTCTTTTGCTTTTAAAGGACGTTAGTAGGACAATTGTCATATTTGAATAAGGTCTGTAGGTTATATATTAGTAACCTTAGTTTGTATCAAAGTTAATTTCCTGGTTTAAAAATTTGCAGTGTGTTTTTCTAAAAGAATATCAATATCTTTAAGGCATACAGGTTGAAATATTTAGGGGTAAAGGTGCATGATGTCTGATAGAATACATATAATGATTCTCAGTATATGTATTATTGGAGGTTGAGAACCAGTGAACAAGATGATCTTTTTTAAAACTTGGGGCAGGGGAGGACTGTGAAAGTTTGATCTGTTTAATAAGTAACCAGGACAGAATCTGTTATAGAGTGTAATAGTACACAAAAGGTAGTATCTAAGATTATTAATACCACTTAAAACATAACCTTGTAGGGACTTCCCTGGTGGCGCAGTGGTTAAGAATCCACCTGTCAATGCAGGGGACATGGGTTTGAGCCCTGGTTCAGGAAGATCCCACAAGCTGTGGAGCAACTAAGCCCATGTGCCGCAACTACTGAGCCTGCACTCTAGAGCCTGTGAGCCACAACTACTGAGCTCGTGTGCCACAACTACTGGAGCCCGTGTGCCTAGAGTCCATGCTCCGCAACAAGAGAAGCCACCACAATGAGAAGCCCACATACTGTGACAAAGAGTAGCCCCCACTCGCAGCAATGAAGACCCAGCACAGCCAAAAAAAAAAATTAATTAATTAAAAAAACCAACCCCCCCCCCCCAAAACCACCATAACCTTGTAGGTAAGAATGGACTCCTGCCACTGAATCTTTCCAGGTGACCACAGCAGACCCTGCACAGTCACACTCATGCTCTTGGCCTTCCCTGCTGTTTCATTCAGCTCCCCAATATTCCATCCCCTCCCCACAAGCAGGAACCATCTACTCCAAGAGTCTGCATCCCTTGGGGGCCCCTTTGGCCACGTCATTCTGCTCCAGCACCTTGTTCATGCTCTTTAGGATCATAAAGCTCTAGATGTCAGAGCCAGGGAGAATGGAGATCACTAACTCCCACCCACCTGAGGAGCATGTGAGCATAAAGCCCCGGACACCTGCAGGCTCCTCTGCCTCCCTTGGGCTCTCCTCACCTTTCTGTCCTGGGGCTTAAGTGCCCCCAACCCCCATCAATGAGGATGACCTCCAATTCCAATTCCACCCAACATGGACTACCACCCTCTTTCCTGGTCTGCAACACATTTCCTGTACTTGTCCACACACCCTAGTCCAGCTCTTAGTTTAGTATATTTGCATATATTGTCACAAAGTGCTATTTCATGTGTAAAATTCTTACACCCTTAACCACATGGTGAACTCCTAGTGAATAGGAATCTTGTTCCCCCTGACATGGAGCTCAACAATTTATAATAAGTGCTGGGAAATACTCACGTTGCATTAGAAAGGCTCATGCCATTTAATCTAAGCAACTGGTTTACTTCCAGTCATGATTCAACTCAACAGAGGAGCAATAAGGATGGTGAGCTTCTGCTCTCATGAACTGCCTAGACTATAAACTTGCAGGAGATTATTTCCTTAGTCACCGATACATGAGGAGCTTTTTCTTTGTTTTCTACACGTACTGCTGAATCTTCAATTTCCTTTCTTCTTTCCTCAATGATTATCTCCAAGGGTTTTAACTGTTAAAAAACTTTAGAATTCCATTCATCTGTTGATGGACACTTAGGTTGCTTCCATGTCCTGGCTATTGTAAATAGAGCTGCAATGAACATTGTGGCACATGACTCTTTTTGAATTGTGGTTTTCTCAGGGTATATACCCAGTAGTGGGATTGCTGGGTCGTATGGTATTTCTATTTCTAGTTTTTTAAGGAACCTCCATACTGTTCTCCATAGGGGCTGTATCAATTTACATTCCCACCAACAGTGCAAGAGGGTTCCTTTTCTCCACACCCTCTCCAGAATTCTTTTTTTTTTTTTTTTTTTTTTTTTTTTTGCGGTACGCGGGCCTCTCACTGTTGTGGCCTCTCCCGTTGCGGAGCGCAGGCTCCGGACGCGCAGGCTCAGCAGCCATGGCTCACGGGCCCAGCCACTCCGTGGCATGTGGGATCTTCCTGGACCGGGGCACGAACCCGTGTCCCCTGCATCGGCAGGCGGACTCTCAACCACTGCGCCACCAGGGAAGCCCTCCAGAATTCTTTTAACACTTATTTGTGACATTTGTTTTGTAGGGGCGATAAAATAGGGTACATTTAAGCAAAGTCAGTATAATAATACAAAACACTTTCCTTCTGGTCTACACGTCAGATAATCAAGCTGAAAAGGAAAAAGTAAACCTAAACTGGCTTTGACAAAGAGAATAAAGAGGTTATTGTGCAGGGGGGAGCCAGGGTGCCAGAGAATCCTTCTCGTTTCTACTACTAAATAGCTGTGCTACTTGAATGAGACATTCCGATCTTTCTGTACATCCATTTTTTTTCACATCCTTAATGAAAGGGTGGGTTTACACTCTGGAGCCTCTCGTGACATGTAATTCTTTTTTTTTTTTTTTTTTTTTGCGGTACGCAGGCCTCTCACTGCCGTGGCCTCTCACGTTGCGGAGCACAGGCTCCGGACGCACAGGCTCAGCGGCCATGGCTCATGGGCCCAGCCATTCCGCGGCATGTGGGATCCTCCCGGACTGCGGCATGAACCCACGTCCCCTGCATCGGCAGGTGGACTCTCAACCACTGCGCCACCAGGGAAGCCCTACATGTAATTCTTTTACTCCACAAATGCAGGGTCTCTGAAGTTCCTTTTTTTTTTTTTGCATAAAATCTTGGTAGAGAGACCCCATGTAGTTTTAAAACATCTATATGGCTTGACCTTTAAAGGCTCTCTGATCTTAGCACTCTCATCCCTCATGAAGCTAAAATGCCAAGAGGGCATTGAACTCACTGAGATTCTCAAAGCCACACAGATGAACAGGGAGAGAACGGAGAGGTAGTGTGGAGTTGCTTCCCACCAAACCGCTTCCTCATATATTCTGGCATGGTCATCACCTTCAGAGACAGACATCAGCAGGGATTCACCTTCAGGGTCCAGCACATTCAGATCATTCAACACTTATTAAGCACCTGTGGGCAGGTGACTGTGTGTGGCACCTTGGGAAGACACAAGTGAGAAAGGCACAGTCCCTTGGGAAAGCAGCAAGGCTGGAATGCACACAGGCATTGGAATCAGGCAATCTTGGGATCTGTTCCCAGATCCAACATTTACTGGAAATATGAACTTTGGCAAATGACAATCTCTCTGAACCTCTGTTTTCTCATCTGTAAAGTGGGCCTTTAATATGAAGGTAGATGTAAAATACCTACCACAACACCAAATGCATGGTAGACACTCAACAAATATTTTTTTATTATTTTCACCAGTAATGTTGCAGTCTAGCAAAAACAATATAAATAATGAACCATAATTAGGATTACATAATAAATTGATAATTCAACAAATTGCAGATATATATTCAGGTGTATATTTACGTGATTATCTTTATTGAAAAAAAGAGAGTTATATTAACTCTTATGTAGAGAAAATTCTGAAGTTATCATTACCGAAATACGAGATCAGCTATGTGATCAGTTTAAAAGGTGCATTTTTCTGGTTCCTTCATAGTAGTTTGAGCTCATGATTTCATCTCCCCCCGTATAAAAGAATGTTAAGTAAACATTTATATAATATTATCAAAAGCAAGAAGGGAAATTCTTGGGGCTCAGAAACTGTGCAGAACCCCCTCAAAGATGGTAAGCTATGTCCAAGAACACATGCATAAGTTCTGTGGTGTGTATTCTTACACCAAGGAGAGCAGAGCTTGTTCAAGCCTGGCACTAGAAGGGACTCAGGATGAGCAAAGAGGGATTATATAGTGACCTGCAGAGGTACTAGACAGAAGGCTTGCCCCCTGGACACCGTCATCCCAGGAATTATCCCAGGATATAGCACCCCTCAGCCTGTGCACCAGCTGCAGAAGGAATAAGCATGGGAGCTAGGCTCAGAGAGGCAGAGCAGTGCCCTAGTTGGTTGACAACACCGAAGTTGAAGGGGAGCCACCAGAGCATGGTATTTCCAGCCCCTCATTGAAAAAAACAACAAACTACCTTACAAACATCAGAATGGCAAAAATCAGAATAAAGGAAAATACCATGCGGTTGGTGAGAATGTGGGAAAATGGGAACCCTCACAACAGTGATCAGCAAGAGGACAGTGGATTGCAGCCGTTTTCAAGAGCGATCCGGCAGCACTTAGCGGTCTCATGTAAATGTAAGCCCAGAAATCCTGGGACTAATGATATTACCCAGGTTTCATGACTTTGCAGAAAGAATGAGTGAATAAATGAATGCTAGAAAAATGCACCAGAGAACACCTGTGGATGCTCACCCCTGCCTTGATGTATATGGGGACAAAGAACCACCCTAGGACCAGCAACAACAGCAAGGCCTACAAGAAACCAAGAACAGAGTGGAAATTAGAGAGGTTTGGCTTGTGGGCTTTTTCACCTCATGACCTCTGAGTCTGAAAATAAAATGCTTACTTGGATCCTGTCCCACTCAACCAATTATGACCCCAAGACAGCTGTGGGTCCCTTACCTCTGTTTCCATGATTCAGAGGTCACCGTTTCCTGGGGCTTAGGATGTGACAAAAGATGTATGGTGAAAAGTAGACAAAGAGTAAGAGATATGAGCTCAGCTGGACCACTAGAAGGTCATACAATCTTTGCCAAAAGGAATTATTCTTGAATGTCAGGAATTTCTTTCTCAAACCAATGAGAAAGAAATTTAGAGATAGAAGAATATTCCCAGTGACTGCCCCCAAGTCTTGCCATATATAATAATGATAATGGTATAGTCTTACATGGATATTAATGTTTGCAAAGAGCCTTCACTTATATCACTCATGTTTTTCTTACAACACCAGGTGAGGCAGATGTGATAAGCACAGTTATTCCTGTTTTGTGGAGGGGTAACCCAAGCCTCACAAAGATTAAGGAAGCCCAAGGTCACAGGCTAAAAGAGCCAGGCTCTCAGCAACCTGTTAGTCACACCCACTGGGGCCATAGGGTATTTTGTCCACACTTCTGGAGACTGGCCCCTTTCTGGAGTGCATGGCACTATCAAAAAAAACTCGGACCATAGGGCATGTGTGGAGGCTGGGTCCATTCTGGAGTCTCTGATACTACTAAAGTAAAACTAGGGGCAAAATCTTCAACAAGGGAGGGGCACAGTTATTTGTGATGACATAAGGTCACTTTCTGAGTCTATCCAGGGATGGTCTGTTTATACATTTGCTATGATCCAACTTTCTTCCACATAAGCATCTCCCTCTGACTGATAGGCATATATATGCATGTGCAAACACTAGAAAGGATAAGAGACTAGACCTGAAAAAACTCAGTCAGCTCAAGAAATATTTATAGCATGTGCTCAGTCAAATGCTGGATGATGGGGTAGTGTGAGTGACACGAGAGGAAATGGTCCCTAGTACTTAAGGAACTTAGGATCTAATTAAGAAGACACAGCTTCTACTGCTGAGCTGGCAGTAGAACAATTAGGAACTTAATCACCAAGTCTTGAAGTTTTGATCTACTAGCTCTAAATCATTCACTCCTTACTATGCTATCACTTTCTTCATCAATTTCTACTCATCCATCTGGCATCCGCCCCAGGAAGCTCCCTGGACATGTGCCACGTCCCAGCCACCATCTAGGATGGATGCTCCTTCTGTGCGAGGTCTCTCAACACTGCATGCATACTTCTTTCTTTGTAGTTTCTACACTGTAGTGAATGTTTATCTGTTTCTCTCACTGAGATGTAAGCTTCTCAAAAGAAGGGATCATTACTTTTACATTTTTTAATTTCCTGCATCTAATTCAGAACTGGATATATAGTGTAATAGCTCAAGGAGGAGAGATAGAAGTGAGAGCTAAAATGATCAAGGAGGTCAAGTGATAGTGGGGATTAAATGATATAGAAATGACATTCTTGGTGGGAATAACTGCTTTAGTGAAATCTCAGAGGGGGGAATGATGTGACTGGAATGACCCAGGCAGAATGGGCCACACAGGGAAGGCCCTGAGGTTTATCAAGGGATGGGTTAGGAAAAGGAGAAACAGAAATCAAACCAAAGAGGAGTTTGTCCTATACAGACTCCCAGACAAACATACCTAGAGTTCTGATTTAAAGAAAAAAGCTTATGATGCCACTTACATTCCATTCAAATGCTGCAATGGCGATTCCCGAATCCGCTCCCATCCCTGTCAGCCCCACGAAGTGACACACTGGCGATATTACTGGCAAAGAGAGAGGCGTTCAGCTGGAATCCAAGAAAACAGACTAGGATCAGAGTTAAAAGTCCCAAAACAGACTTCTTGAAAGCAGGTGAATGTTGAGATGTTTCCATCACTTCTCCTTAGGGCAGGAGTCAGCGAGCTAGAGCTCATGGCCTAAATTTAGCCAGTCACCAGTTTTTGCATGGTTGGTAGATAAGAATGTTTTCATACTTTTGAATAGTTTTTAAAAATCTTAAGAAGAATGATATTTTGTGAAATGTGAAATTATATGAAATTCAAATCTCAGTGTCCACAGATAGTTTTATTGGAATACAGCCACACTCATTGGTTTTACATATTGACTAAGGCTGCTTCTGTGCTACAACAGTAGTTGTGTTGTTGCCGCACACTGTATGGCCCATAAGCTCTAAAATACTTACAATCTAGCACTTTATGGAAAAGCTTTCTTTATTTTTTTAAAATAAATTTATTTATTTTTGGCTGCATTGGGTCTTTGTTTTTGGGTCTTTGTTGCTGCGTGCAGGCTTTCTCTAATTGCAGCGAGCAGGGGCTACTCTTCGTTGCAGTGAGCGGGCTTCTCATCATGGCAGCTTCTCTTGTTGCAGAGCTCGGGCTCTAGGCACGCGGGCTTCAGTAGTTGTGGAGAGCAGCCTTCAGTAGTTGTGGCATGTGGGCTTAGTAGTTGTGGCTCACGGGCTCTACAGCGCAGGCTCAGTAGTTGTGGCACACAGGCTTAGTTGCTCCATGCCATGTGGGATCTTCCTGGACCAGGGCTCGAACCCATGTCCCCTGCATTGGCAGGCAGATTCTTAACCAGTGCACCACCAGGGAAGCCCCTGTCTATTTGGAAACTTTTGTGGCAGGATTTTTCCCCTATATCTGTGAAAAAATATCATTGGTGTTTTAATGGGGATTTCATTGAATCTACAGATTGCTTTGGGTAGTGTGGATATTTTGACAATATTAATTCTTCCAGTCCATGAACATGGGATATCGTCCCATTTATTTATATCTTCTTCAGTTTCTTTCATCAAGGTTTTATAGTTTTCAGTATACAGATTTTTCACTTCCTGGGTTAAATTTATTCCTAAGTATTTTATTCTTTTTGATGCTATTGTAAATGAGACTGTTTCATTTATTTCTTTTTCAGATAGTTCATTGTTAATGTATAGAAATGCAACTGATTTTTGTGTGTTGATTTTGTATCCTCAACTTTACTGAATTTATTAGTTTGAACAGTTTTGTGTGTGTGGAGTCTTTAGGATTTTCTAAATTTTAGGATTTCTTGCCTAATTGTTCTGGCTAGGACTATCAGTACTATGTTAAATAGGAGTGGTGAGAGTGGGCACCCTTGTTTGATTCCTGATCTTAGAAGAAAAGCTTTCAGGTTTTCACCATTGAGTATGATGTTAGCTGTGGGCTTGTCAGATATGGCCTTTATTGCATTGAGGTAAGTTTCTTCCATACCTGAGAAGTATGAGAGTTGTTGAGAGTTTTAATCATTAAAAGGTGTTGAATTTTGTTAAATGCTTTTTCTGCATCTGTTTTCACATCTGTAGATGGGACTCCAATCAGTGAGTCAGCCACCTGGGCGTGGGCTCACCTTCTAAAAATTTCCCTCCTTGGTCTTGGACTCCATCAGGGATTCACACAATTCCCAAAGGCACTTTTGCCCACGGAAGGATACCACATTATTGTTTCTGAGGAGGAATACTAGCCAGGGACCTCCTATTCCACCATCTTGCTGATGTCACCTCATGAACGCCCATACCATTTTGAAGATGTCTTTTTCTTTGTTGAACATTTGCTTGATTGTTGTCAACCTTTGACTGTTTTCCATTGTTTCCACAATGTTCTGGTTGGTTTTTTGATGTTTCTGTTGGGGAATGAAATCTTGGAATGTCCTAGTCCACCATTTTCCTGGTCATCTCATGGTTATAATGGAGTTCTGTTGACTGAGACATCTCATCAGGTCATTACTGCTCCCTCCCACACTCTCCCAGAGATCCTATCCTGCGTAAGGCATTCGTGCACATCTGTCCTTTCCTCTGCTCTGCAAGCAACATCTGTGTGCATTTCTGACCATTTAAATGCAGGACAAGAAGTAAACTTGATGAAATAAGAGCCTCAAGAGGAGCCGAGAGGAAAATCAAATGGGTCCCAATACAGGAAAGTAGGAGTAGAGCTAAGTTAACTAAACCTTAATTTAACATAAAAGAAGTTTGTGGCACAGCTGTATCTCACTAGGAAAAAAATTTAAAGATCAACCTTAGAATAAGGCAAGAAAAAGTCACTTTTTAGAGAGCTCTGTGAACCTGAGTCCAAGACCCTCATAAAGCATGAGGAAATCTGCACGAGAGAAAGGACTTGGTTAGCTCCCACCAAAGGACACATATTTATAACTTGCCTTTACCAAATAAATAAGCCCATCAAGCAGCAGGTCTCCTTTGGATCATTTTTCTTTCTGAGTAAGAAGTTTCTGTTGGGCATCACATTGTCTTCCACCTATAGGCCTGGAGTTTTGAACCTCTGAGCTCCTACCTCATCCTGTGGGCAGGATGGAGGCTCAAGGTGCTGCATCCCTTCCTTCTGAAGCCCTTGCTCTGCTAGGCTATGTGGCTTCAGCTTCTCTAGTTCCAGCAGCTGCACTCACATACTCTCATCTCATGCCCAGGGACAGGGAGAAGGAGGAGGAGGGAATCTGGGCACGAGGACACCTCAAAGACCTGTGGGTATACAATTCCTGAACATTGACCAGTCTGGAAAAATTGGTAAAGTAACTTTATTAGTTTATTACTCCAGAAGAGGAACAAGCTCTACTGCCTTCTCTGGGAGATCTATAGAGAAGAGTTGGTTTGAAAACTGTTTTTGCATATATATGAGTCTGGGTTAGTCCATGGGAATGGTTCCATCCACCTCCTGTGTCCTCATCTCCCTGCTGAAGTCACAATGCCTTCTGTCTGCTACCTGTCATATAAAGCACCCCTCCCCTCCCCCACCACAAGTCTCTCTTGTTCCTTTCCTCATCTGCCTAGGCTTTTCCCACCTCACCACCTTCGGCAGTTGGCACACACATCAGACTTCTGCCACCTCCTGGATGTCCCTTGACCTTAAATGATGCAGAGGTTTTATGCCTTCTATTTCTTCTCCTTACAATGTCCTTGCTGCTATCCCTTTAGCACTAGAAGAAGTTCTACCTTCTCCAGGAGACCCAGATATAAAGAGCCATATGGTAAGGGGCTGTGTTAATTGTTGTAACATTAAGGCTAGGATAGTGTGTGACAGGTAGGTGTCATGAAAACGATGTGCATTGCAAACTCTTGTAACCCAGTTAGAACAAGAAAAGCCCCAGGATTAATCAGGTCTTTGGAAGAGAGGGAGTTCAACTTGAACCAGCAGAGGGTGCTGTGGGACTAATCGTGGGTAGTCTGCTCTCAGCTGCTCCCAGGAGGATGAACCCCAAGCTTGAGGGCAGGAGACTTTCGCTCACCATAGGGGACTTTGCAGCTGTGTACCCCTGGGAGGGGCATCAGTGGAGTCATAGGTGATGATCTATGAATTATTCAGCAGAAGTCTGGGAGCCCTACTCAATTTTTCTTGAGATTTACTGGTTCTAAAATAGTTAGCTTGGTTCTGTGGTCTTCTGTGGTTCAGAATTTTATTTCTTTGGATCCCCAAAGGCATCATTTTTATATAATATTATATATATGATACAATATATAATTTATATTATACCATATCATATTATATATAATATACAATTTATAATATGTAATCTATATTATAGTACAGTATAGTATAATATAACAGGGGTCTCAGAGTGGTTCTTGGGCTCCATATCAGGCAGGTGGCCTTCCTGACCATCTCTGGGCTCCAATCTGAGGAGGAGGCCGATTAATACTGCTCAGTGTGGTACAGCATCCTCAGAGCTCACACAGTGCTTCAGACACAAACCCTGAGCTCCCCCAGCCTCACCCAGCACCTGGGGGAACTCACAGAGCACTGTTTAACTGGCCCATGAAAAGACAAGGGCTGGGTTCCAACTGACAATAGTGTGTGCTATTCAGGAGCATTAAAAATAATATGAGAGAGAAAAAAATATGAGTTAAAATGACTGGACCTACACAATCGGTAAACGTATATTTATCATTGTGAATATATTTGTGGCAACTTAAAGATATATACATTCACACACAGTAAAAATTGGTAAAAAGGAATACAAGGTTTAACTAAGGGAACATATTTATTTCCATATTTTTCTTTTCTATTCCAATTGTAGATGCTAGATTCACATGCTGGGGTCATCAGCCACCAGCCTGCCTTCTTCTTCTGCCCTTGGCACATGCCGTGATATCTGACTCTAGGGATCTTTCTTCCTTTCTGCCATGGAGACCGCTTGACATCCTACAGATCCAAACTTATGCATCAGACTTTTTTTGAGACTTCTTTGGCCCAACTTCCCTCTGCTCCTCAACATGCATAAAGGGTAATTTCCCATGTGTGTGTTCCTGTTGCACCCTTTAACTGCCCTTTCACATATGTGTGCAGTGTCTGGAAACAGCAGGCAAAGTTGGAGCTGTAAGGGTACAGTTGACAGAGACGGACATTTAAAAAAATTGATATTTTTCCATCGAAATAAAAATCCAGATGTGAAAGCATCACTGTTCCAGTGGTGGATCTTCTGAGACATCTACTCACTCTGTTATCTGAGGTAATGACACCAGGAAAAAATTACAGTACAAAAAGGACATGTGCTAAGTGTTATCACAGTAACCAGAGGATGTAGCCCCTGTGGCCAGCAGGGGGCGCTTGTGATGTCCAGAGAGCGCAGGTGTGCTAGACAGCTGATAAACCACTCAGCTTGCTCAAGAGTATTTGGGTAAACTGTGTTCTCACTAGTGTGTGACTTTCCTTCACCTGTGATGCCTCCTTATCACCCTACGAGATCCTAGGTCTGGCTCTCCCATGGCTTCAGATTTCAGTCAGATCCTTTTCTTCTAGAGTCTTTGCCCAAATCTGGTCCAGGAAGGACTGATAGACAGTGAGGATCCAGAATGTGGATAGAGTAAGTCTGTTCCTAGGAGAGTCTGGCTAGAGAAGCAAACACAGCTTGTGGGCATAATCCCCACCATGGATCTTCTGGAGACAGAGCTCTGAGGCGTCTCCAATGTGCCCCAGAGCATTTTCCCCTCAGCCTTTTACAAATGGGGCATTTTCCAGGGGTTTAGGTGAAGGGGCTCCCGGGGTCAGACAGGTTCTACCTTTATCCTCTGGTCTATAAGAAGCAGTCCTCTGATACTAGACTCACACCCCTCTGTCTCAGTGTATTGGTCACTTGATTAGAAGGTCACCACCTTCTGCAATGGAAGCCTTAGAAATGTAAGCAATTTTGATGCAGTCTTGCATCAACAGCTGTTATTCTGAAGCACTGTAAATGTGATTGATGTTTTTTGTTCCCTGGACTATGGCCTGAGGGGAAAGACTGATTACTACTGCAGACCTGGAATAATAGCCTTGCACTACGATCTTGGCCTTGGGAAAGTGGGCCAAGGCATCCCCTCTGCACGCTTTGCTCAGTCATTTACTTCCCTATCACAACATGTGACCAACACTAGCTCACTGGGGATATTTCTGCTGTCACTTCTGCCACCAGCACCTGAAGAACTAAAGTATTTGGGTCTTTAGAAATGTCTACTTGTGTGGTCCCATCAAAGCTTAGACCTAATCTTTTTTTTGGCTGTGCTGTGAGGCTTGCAGGATCTTAGTTACCCTGACCAGGGATTGAACCCGGGCCACGGTTGTGAAAATGCCGACTTCTAACCACTGGACCACCAGGGAATTCCTGATTACTCTTTTTAAATTGCGTTGTCCGTGGTTACAGAACAATGTTGAATAATAATGGAGGTAATGGGCAACTTTACCTTTTCCTGATCTTAGTGGAAGGATTAAGTGAGATGCTGACTTTAAGACTAAATTATACATGTGTGCAAGAGAGAGAGAGCATATTACCATATTATAAATGTATCTGTCTGTTTTTATTTTCTTAACTGGTTTTTCTTAGGAAATGTTGTTAAATTTGGTGAAAGGCTCTTTCAGTATCTATTGAGACAATCTGATCTTATCTTTTGATCTATTATTATGGCATATTATATTAAAAGATTTCTTAATATTGATCAAAACTTGCATTTCTCGGGCTTCCCTGGTGGCGCAGTGGTTGAGAGTCTGCCTGCCGATGCAGGGGACGCGGGTTCGTGCCCCGGTCCGGGAAGATCTCGCATGCCGCGGAGCGGCTGGGCCCGTGAGCCATGGCCGCTGAGCCTGCGCGTCTGGAGCCTGTGCTCCGCAACGGGAGAGGCCACAACAGTGAGAGGCCCGCGTACCGCAAAAAAAAAAAAAAAAAAAAAAAAAAGAAAAAAAAAACTTGCATTTCTGGAATAAATTCCAGTTGGTAATGGCATTTCAGTTTATTAATCTGGTATTACATTCCATTTGTTAATATTTTACTTAGAAATTTTATATCCATATTTAATGATATTGATCTGTAACTGTCCTCTTTTTGTATTTCTTTGTCAGGTTTAAGTAGCAGTGTTATAAATCTTTCTATGAGAACTAGGAAATTTTCCCTCTTTTCCAGTGCTTTGGAAAAAATTATGAAGCAAACAAATTGAAATCATGTGATCTTTGAAGATTTGTTAGAAGTTTTCTATTAAGCTACGTGGGCCTCATGTCTTTCTGTGGAGTAGTTCCATAACAACATTCTCTATTTTTTTCCTAAAGAAAGTAGTCTGTTTAGATGTTTTATCTTTAATGGGACCAACTTTGCATTTTCCAAGGATGTATACATTTCATCTAGTTTTTTTTCAATGGAAGTTATCTCTTTAGGATTTTTTTCATTTTAAGTTTTCAATATTTTCCACATATTTGACTTTATACATTTTCATTGAAAAAGTTAGTAAGTGGTTTTCCTATTCTGTCATTTAAAAAAAGATTTTGATGTGCCAGTTAGATTTACTATTTTTTATCCTCTACCACATAACCTGTTACTTTTCTTGTGATGGGGAGATGGGTTGTTTCTCACTTGTCTTTTTAATTTTCTTGTACCTGGTAGAACTCTAAATTTCTTCCCCTTGCTTGTTTTTTCCTTCACAAGATGGTTCCCACAGAGCTCTCCAGCCTTCCTTTTAAGGAGGAGATGGAATCAACCCAAATGTCCATTGACAGATGAGTGATAAACTAAGTATGGTATATATACATACATCAGAATATTATTCAGCCTTAAAAAGAAAGGAAATCCTGTCACATGCTACAACGTGGATGAGTAGAGGATATTATGATTAGTGATTTAGGCCAGTTATAAAAAGACAAAGACTGTGTGAATCTACTTATATGAAATATTTAAAGTAGTCAGATTCATAGAAACAGAAAGTAGAATTGCAGTTGGGGGAGTTGAGGGGATAGAGAGATGGAGAATTATTGTTTAATGAATATAGAGTTTCAGTTTTTTAAGATGAAAATTTCTGGAGATCTGTCATATAACAATGTCAATATACCCAACACTATTGAACTGCACGCTTAAAAATGGTTAAGACAGTGAGTTTTATATTATTTGTTTTTTAGCAATATTTTCTTAAAAAGAAGCTGGGCCAGAGATGAAGGGTGCTGCTGAAGCATAGGCATGGAGTATGTAACGGAAGTCAGGGTGTGTGAACACTGATAGGAGGTAATACCATCTACATTTTCACTCACCTTGTGTGGCAGAATAGCATGTCCATCCCCTCAAGGTATTGGCAACAAGCCACAGCTGTGGTGACACTGGCTATGACCATGCCACCAAAGGAAGTCATAGGTGTTTTCATAAGACAACATAGTGGCCATAGAATCTCCAAATACCATTTAACCTCATCCTACTTCAGAATCGCCAACTCTGATAATATAATTTCCTTAATAGAAAGGCCCAAACTGGGCTTAAACTCTTCAACATAAAAATAAAAGTAGTAATACCCAACTGGTCCACAAAATGAGAAACTAAAATGTATATGGAGTCTTCTTTCTACCCTACCCAGGTATCCAATTGATCACTAACTTTGTAGATTCTCTCTCCAAAGCTCTTTCAAATTCATCAGGTCCTGTTGACTTTCCATTCTAATGTCTTATTTCAAACCTTCATTGCACTTATTGATTATGGGCTATGATTGAATTGACCCCTGATTGACATCTGGCCCCTCCCCTCACTGCATCCTCAGATTCCTTCTCCTTTCTGGGCATCTGGCATCTTCTGATGGTGAAGTCTGGTCCCAATTCCAGGATTCCTAGCTCTTCTTGCCTGAATAGCTGGGCTCCTTTCAGTGAATGGCTCAGAACCTCACCCCACATGGTCCCTCCTGGAGAGGGGAGTGTCCTTGTTTCCATTTCCTTCCAAACAGAGCTCATTCTGGTGATATTTATCACCTCCTTTAACACAAAGTGACTCTAAATGTCTGGACCAGAGTAGTGGCCCTTGGTGCATCTAGAGAGATGTGAAGGTTTAAATGTATTTTGATCATAGCACGCTGCACAGACACACCCTGGACTCACCGCTGGAATTGTGAGGGGTGCAGATTGGGGAAGGCAGGAGTCCTGAGCAATAGCACCTGCCCAGGGTCGGCATGTGTCCTTCATCCACCAGAGGGCGCTGTGTCCTATGCACCTGCTTGATGCTCTCCAGTTTCTCAGCTGATTCCCTCCCCTCTTGCAGGTGTTCCTGTGACCTCACTGGGGTGAATAACACCTCCCTCCTACAGTCTCTCTTCTTATCAGGTGGAGCCAAGGCTAAGGTTGAAGGAGGGATTTGAACAGCCTCCAGAAAGGGGAATATTTGCATGGAGACCTCCTACTCTCAGGATCAGGGTGACATATAAGAAGGGTTGGTGGGCTCAGGCCTCGCTGTGAGGCTCAGAAAGCAGAGCCTGGGGGTGTCTTCACCATGGCCTGGGCTCCTCTCCTCCTCACTCGCTTCGCTCACTGCACAGGTGGATGCCTGCAGGGAATTCTGGGAGGCCTCCTGTTTGTCACCTGGGAGGATGACCTCTCCCCCCTCCCTGGGAATGGGATCTGTCCTGTCCTCACTGGGTCTTGGGCAGAGGTTGTGTTGACTCAGCCCCGCTCTGTGTCGGGGTCTCTGGAGCAGAAGGTCACTATCTCTTGCACCCGCAGCAGCGGTAACATTGGGAGTTACTATGTGCACTGGTACCAGCAGCGCCTGGGCAGTGCCCCCACCACTGTAATCTACAAGGATGACCAAAGACCCTCTGGAGTTCCCAATCATTTCTCTGGCTCCATTGACACTTCCTCCAGTGCTGCCTACCTGACCATCTCTGGGCTGCAGCCTGAGGACAAGGCCAACTACTACTGTCAGTCCGGTTATGACAGCAACAAGGACACAGCGCTCCAGACCCATGGAGAAGTGAGATCAAAATTCCCTAGAGCCTCCCTGTCCTGGGTCTGCCCTTGACCCATCCCCACCAGGGAGGGCTGAGTTTTTCCCTGTGCTCTTCTTGAAAGCTCAAGCTGGAATTTTCATGAGTTCCTCCCTTTTCTTTCTAAAATATAATTTTTTCCTCCCATGTCTTGATAGATGATCTCATAATCCTTTGCAATCACTGCATGGAGGAGCTTTAGTTCAAATCAGGGTTTCTGAACCTCAGTATTCCTTGTGGAGGGGCTGTTCTGTGTATCAAGGACATTTAGAAGCATCCTTGGGCCCCACACATCCGATGCGAATAACAACTTACTCTCCATATTGTGACACACAAAAAACTTCCAGCCATTTTCAAATGTCCCATAGGAGGGCAAAATCACCCCAGTTTGAGAACTACACGTTTTAAAAGAGCATGATCTCAGCTATTAGGAAGGCTTTGGCTTTGAATCCTGTTTATACCACCAGCTGGGTGTACGGATGTATCATCGCCCTATGCTTCTGTTTTCCCAGCTTAGGCAAAACAATAACACATAATTCAAATGATTGTTTTGATGGATGAATAACATTCTAAGCATCATGAGATCAGAGAACCTATGACCCAATCATATGGAATCTCCTTCCAACTGGAGTGTGACTTTTGGCCAGATTAGGTGTGTGATTAATATTTTAAAACTTTATACAAAGCACATGAAAATCTCTCTTCATTTATTCCCACAGGGAGCATTTTTCAAGCATGGGATACAAAGATGAAGACATGAAAAGGTCCGGTACTCTAACAGTTTGCATTTTAAGATGGGTATGAGAAAACAGACCAGGACAGCAGCAAAGATGGGTGTATTAAAATGTCCTTTCTTTGGGCTTCCCTGGTGGCACAGTGGTTGAGAGTCCACATGCTGATGCAGGGGACGCGGGCTCGTGCCCTGGTCCGGGAGGATCCCACATGCCGCGGAGCGGCTGGGCCTGCTGGAGCGGCTGGGCCCGTGAGCCATGGCCGCTGAGCCTGCGTGTCCGGAGCCTGTGCTCCGCAACGGGAGAGGCCACAGCAGTGAGAGGCCCGTGTACCGCAAAAGAAAAAAAAAAGTCCTTTCTTTTACCAGAGTGTTTAGGTTCAAATTTTGGCTCTGGTTCTATTCGGTTCTCTTCAAATTTTGGTCCTTGGACTTCCACTGTTCAGTACATATAGTCTCCACTAGCAGAATGTGGGTATTTATATTTCAATTTATGTTAATTAAAATTAAGTAAAATTTTAAATTCCATTTTCTCAATCACACTTGCTGCACTTCAACTGCTTAATGGCTGCGTGTGCCTCATGGCTACCATTTTTGAGAGTGCAGGTATAGAACATTTCTACCATGGCAGGAAGTTCTACTGGACAGTGCTGACTTGAACAATTCACTTGTCACTCAGGGATAAAGGCAGCCCATTTAGTAAAAAGTATTCTTGTGAAAACTCTTCTGTGTGCTGTGAGGCATGGTTCTTTTGGATACAACTCTAGGGTATCTTTTTTTTTTTTTTTTTTTTTTGCGGTACGCGGGCCTCTCACTGTTGTGGCCTCTCCCGTTGCGGAGCACAGGCTCCGGACGCGCAGGCTCAGCGGCCATGGCTCACGGGCCCAGCCGCTCCGCGGCATGTGGGATCTTCCCGGACCGGGGCACGAACCTGTGTCCCCTGCATCGGCAGGTGGACTCTCAACCATTGTGCCACCAGGGAAGCCCCTTTGGGTAAATCTTTGACTATAAAATAGTCGAAGGACACGGCCCTCTTCCACACTTTGATATTTCAGTATTGAATTCCTTAAAACAAGGTACCTTACCCTCTTTATTATCTTTATTTTTCACTCCCCCACCTTTATCAGACGTAAAGATTTATGTAGACAGTCACCTTATGTATTCCTTTGAATAATAAGAAGCATCTGTGTACATTTCTGCCCCTTAACTAAAAGACAGAGATGTTGCTTTAATAAGAGGGGTCACCCAATGGTAAAGATGAAAAAAATATATATATAGCACGTCCGAATTCAATAGAGCTAGGGAGTGAAGTGAACTTCCCAAAGTAGATTTTAGAAGAGACTCTCATCTTTTTGTCTAACTAATCAGGAGAGAGTCAAGTCCTGGATTTTGATGGAATATGTCCATAATAGGAGGAAAAAACAACACTTTAGAGCTCATCAGCCAATATGGCATTGAAGACCCTCTTCAAGCCAGGAGAGCAAAGGAAGAGGAAGGAAGAGAGAGCCTCTGGTGTTGGCAATCTTACCACAAAGACAATGGTGAGTTTCACCTCGTGAATATCCGGGGGCCTCACGAAGTGAACTGATGAAGAACATTCGTATCTTCTGTTGACAAAGGCTGGTGTTGCCCCTGGGAACATCTTCACCTCTCTGTCTCTTGTCTCAGCCACAGCGGCCTTCTTTCATCTCCCTCACATCTGGCACACTACTGGCTTGTTCCACTCTTTTCATAAGTATTTCTGGAATGGATGGAAGCATTTTTCTAAGTGAGAAGTATCCATTATGCTGATCTTTTAGGGTCCTTTGTCCAGACTGTGCTGACTCACCCATCCATGGTGTAGGAATGTTAGGAAGAACTTTCTGAAACATGCTGTGGCCTGACAACAAAAGCATCCAAAAAATGCCAGACCCAGAAATATGAGACGTTTTGCCATTTCCCAATACCCTACACTATTTGGTGTCTCTGAATATTTGAACACTCTGCTACACCTTCTGAGAACCCTGCCCTTCTCTAGAAGTGTTGCTTGCTTTGTTGCTCCACAAACAAGACCACTACTCTCCAGTCCATTCCGACCCAGATGACCAGTCACCTCCTGCCTGTTGCCCTCTTGAATGGGCTGCTCAAGTCTTTGTTCCCAAATCCATCTGCTTTCCCACCTTGCTACAGCCTTCGTCACGTGGTATGGTGGTCATATTTCTTTCACCTTAAAATCTAGAAAGAACTCAGTTGAGAAAGATGTTTCTTAATATCAATTATCAATGGACACTACAGAGTGTGGTCCACAGATATTTCTGGAAAGACAGGGACCAGGTTTTCAGACCAACGCCATTAACATAATTTCCACGGAGAAACTGAAGTTCGAATTCATTGCGCAGTAGGGGGCGCTGTGGGATTTCCCCAGGTCTGCACAGTGGGTGCCCTCTGCTGTGTAATCACTCACACTCTCCAGGGCTGGGGCTGTGTTTGCTGGTGGAGACTCAGCTACTGTGTCCTCTCTGGGCTGGGCAGGGTCTCCTGCTCAATGGTCTGTGTCAGGTCCCAGCAGCTGCTTCCTCCCTAGTCACTCCCATGGGGCAGGCTCTGAGTCTCACCCATCAGCCCCTCTGTCTAAAGAACCAAGTGCAGACCTCAGCTGGTCCTCAGGGTGGAACAGAGGTCTCCAGTATGGGAAACAAATTTACATGAATAGCCCCTTCTCCCTGAGGCCACTGGAAGAGATAAGAGATGTCTGGGCAGCCCAGCTCCAGTTCAGGTGTCTCAGGAGGGCTGCATTCACCATGGCCTGGACTCCTCTCCTCCTGATGCTCCTGTCTCACTGCACAGCTGGGGACATTCCTCAGAGACACAGAGCAGCCCCACAGTCTGTGTTAGCCTCTCTGGCTCAGAATCTCAGGCAACTCAACTCTGGTCCCTGCCCCAGCACCCATATGTGTCTATGTTTGCAGGTGCCCTCGCCCAGCCTGTGCTGACTCAGCCACCCTCCCTCTCCTCAAATCTGGGAGCATCAGCCAGACTCACCTGCACCCTGAGCAGTGGCTTCAATGTTGGTAATTTCTGGATACGTTGGTACCAGCAGAAGCCAGGGAACCCTCCCAGGTATCTTCTTACTTTCCACTCAGATTCAGACAAGAACCAGGGCTCCGGAGTCCCCAGCAGATTCACTGGATCCAATGATGCATCAACTAATGCTGAGATTTTGCTCATCTCTGGACTCCAGCCTGAGGACGAGGCCGACTATTACTGTGCTACATATCACGGCAACTCAAAGGCTTTCACAGTGCTCCAGACCCATGGGGAAGTGAGACAAAAATCTCCCCACTGCTCTGCTCTGCTCACAAAGGAAGCCTGGAAGTTTCTTCCACCTCCCCCAGCATCGGGTGGGCCCTCAGAACTGCACAGACAGAACCTCTCAGACATCCCTCAGTCCTGGGCCAGAGACCCTCAGGTTGTGGCCACGTCAGGGTCAGAAGAGACCTTGGCCCACAGGTCCTATCCCCTTGATTCCCCCGGTTCACTTCCTAGCTCCAAAAAGGCCTTAATCTTTGAGTCCTCACCTGTGAAAGGGAGATCAGGACACTGTCTGCTTCATAGGGTTGGGAGAGGATTAAATGAAGTCACAGATATGAACTCATTGCAGTGTGCGGCCCAGACCAGCTGCTGTGATCACCGTCACCACTAATTCAGCCTAGTCTAGGACCAGATGCTCCCAGAATGTTCTCTTCCTATTCCCAGACTCCCGCTCCTCCCCTGCTCCCCATTCTCAAGACTCACCCATCAAGAGAGGGAATTTAAAGAGAACTTGTTTTTCACTTGGAAAAATCTAGATTGAAAACCTGGATCTTTCAAATATTAGACATGCATCATGGACCTGCTTCTGAATTTCCCAGTGTGTCAGTGTCATTGTCTGTAGCATGGACACAAAGTACCCACCTGATCAGCCTGGTGGGTAGAGTGCATGGGATGGGGTACACAGAGTAGTGACAAGAATGGTCAGTGCTATCTTCCCTTCATGACCTCAAATGTCCACTGAACAGTGCTCTTAACTTGAGCCAGCCCTGGCTCCACTATCCAGAGAGCCTGGAAGAGACACCTCCCAATCATACAGACACTTTGGACTCAAGAAAAGAGTCCCAGACCAGGTGGGAGAGGGCGGCAGAGTGTGGGTGCAGCAGGTTGGGGTGGGTGCTGCTGGGTGTTCCCTGTGCTTCACCTGCAGTGTGCACCTGGCGTGACAGGTTTCTCACCCCCAAGAACGACTGTGGGAACTGCAACCTGTTGATGAGAATTATGACCCAGAGGTTCTAAAGAGAAGAGGGCACCAGTGTGATTTCAGGGTTCCCGGCAGTATTTCCAAGGCTTAGAAATGGAACCTACAATGGTGAATCCTGATTAGAAAATCCAAAGAACCACCCCCCTCCAAATTATAGATTTTCTCAACAGCTGCACTGGCTTGTCCCAGAAAGAGTGTGAAGATGCCCTGCAACAAACGGAGTGCTGATAGCCTGGTCTTGTGGGGCTATGTGGAGTGGGCAATTATGCACAGGGGGAAATCTTGTGCCCTGACCTTCACTTCCTTGTGACTGTGACCTCTCAAGGTCTTTGTGGGAACAGAGTACAGGCTTCCCTTGGGCCACCATTTATCACAGATTGCTCCACAGAATAGAACCCTGCAAAGGGCCAGAAAAAACAGAGTAGGACAGAGATTTGGGTAAAGGGCTGTGTATGATTTATGGTTCTCTTGAGAGACAGAACCAATGGGATGCAACTCTATCTATCTATCTATCCATCCATCCTCCCTGTGGACAAAGTGAGCAGGGACCCCAAATCTCACCTCTCCCTATTTTTTATATCTTTTAGGTTTCTGTTTCTTTCTAGGCTCTGTGGACACATCCATCCATGATGTTGGAGTGAGATCTCAAAAACAAGTTCATTTATAGCAGAAAATCAACAACATATAAATGAACAAGAAAAGCTTGCTATGGCCTGGCAAGAAAAGCATCAAGGCAAGAGTCCTGAACATGTGGACTGGGGAGATCTTGACTCAGTGCCATCTGAGACGGAAACTCTGGCTTCAGGTTGGCCAATGGATGGTTCCTGAGGGTCCCTTAGACCCTGTCCTACAAAAAAGCTGGTCATTAGGACCAGACATGGGATGATCTTGACACAGAGTTCCAGACCCTGGAGGACTGGAGACTCAGCCATCCCCTGTCCTCCCACCGTCAGGCTATAAACGTTGGCTGCCTGTGTGTAACATTACGTCAAGGGTGACCTTGCTCCTAACTATGCCACCACCACCTGAGGACCTGAAGACTTTTCAAGGACTTGTGGCTTTGAGGGTGGCTGGACCATTTCTCACCCTCATCACTGCTCCACAGGCAGAAACTTTAGCTTCAGGACACAGAATCCTTTAGGGCAATTGATAGAAGGGCCAGAGGGAGGCTGACACTGGCCGTGCCCAGCATAAGAGTTAAAAACTACTGGAATAGACCGTAGGTCATCCATTCAACCAGTACCTGGTCTTCATCTGTTAAGAACCCAAACTACTTTTTCTTATCTGTACTCAAACCCTTCCTGGTGGCCCTCTTCCTGTCCTCCTGAGGCCACAAGCCTTCACCAACTATTCTGGTCTCCTGGGCCTGACCCTCACCTCTGGGTTAACATGTTCCTTGTAAGCGCCCCGCCCTTAGATGCCAGGCTTCCTTGTGAAGACTGGCCCTCCTGCAGACACAGGAAACCAGGGGTGAGGCTACTCTGCGAGTCGGCTGGAGGGAAAGGAGGGGACTGTGATGGCTGCGGATCCACGTCCTTAGTACCGTGTGTCCCTGATCTCTGGGCTGCCAGGACTGCAGATGTGTGGTTCTTTAACTAGATCACGAGAACTATGCTACAGTTCATGAGGGCAAAAAGGAGACAACAGTCCCCATTTTCTTATCATTCAACCAAGGCACTGGCCTCAGGGCTTTCAGTTCCCGGGAAGATTCTAGAAATGGAAGATGAAGGCTGTATAGCAGGAGTTGGGAATCAAACATGAGAATCAGTAAATGTTAAGCTTTATAATAAATCAAAGAGAAATAAAAAGGAGGATCAGTCATGAGGGCAAAATGAATGAATTTGTTTCAAAAACCACCTTTTTTTGGGCTCCTTTCTCAATGCATAAGATTTGAATAGAAAAACACACTTTCCATTTTCAATAAATGCTTTAGAACCTGCCACTTAAATTCTATCACCATTTCTGCCTTTATAAAAATAAATATAGAAATGAAGAAATACAGGAAACTTCCTTAATGGCTTAATGATTATGTATCTTTAAACTGGAGAAGAGCATTGTTCCTCCAGGCGAAATGCTAGAATTGTTTCCATTTTAATCTGACCACACATGATGGCTGCTGGCCTCTCCTGTGAAAGATTTTAACCTGGGATTTGCATCAAATCAATAACAGAAGTAAAAAAATATGAACATATTTTAAAACAAAGAATCAATTTACACAGAAGCCTAGAGATTGTACTGAAAATTCATTGGAATGAATATAAACATTTTCAAATTCTCAATTAATAAAAATACTATATAATTTTAAAATTATATAAATTTAAAAGTACTTCAAAGTGTATGTTGTTCCAGTCCCAGTATTAAAAAAAAAGTAGAAACTTTGACCATATATGCAGGAAAACAAATAAAAATTCAGCAAGGAACATAAAGGAAAATTTGAACAAGGGGTAAAATATTTTCTTACAGGAAAACACTGAGTAAGAATGTCAGAAGTGAGTAGATGGGTTATACAAGCACTTCTATTATTTATATTATTGCTTATTTATACATGTTTTCCCTTGAGAAGGTGCGTGGGTGGGTGTAAGCAGAGGTGACAGTGCAGAGCCCTCCGATGTCAGAAGGAGGGATGGGTAAGTGATCAATGTCAGTAACTGACACCACACAGGGGTTACTGTACCTTCTGGAATGTAAGTCCTAATAAAATTTTATTGTTTTTTAAAATTTATATTTTGTATGAATAATTATTGATTATCATCTTGTATACGGAAAATCTTTTCAAACCTAATAACTGTTTATCAAATTCAAAAACTCTAAGTTTAACTTAGAGGGAAGATCCACCCTCATTACTCAGGACCGAAGGGTGTCCTGGGACATGGGACTTCCAGTGGTGAAACCAGGAACATCCAGGGTAAACAGGGATGAGTTATTTACCATATTATAATTGAACATGTGTAATAGATCTTCAAAATGCTTTTCCAGAAATCTCACTTCTGGATGGTGGAATAATTTATCTGCTGAGAATGATAAGGTAGGTGACATATTACAAGTTACAATTAGTAAGTTATAATTCAAATTACACGATCATCTTTATAGGACATGAGAAAGATGCCAATATAATGAAAACTGAATTGGGCTAGTGCTCTGTGGGGAGAGCTATTATGCTCATCTCTGCAGGTGCTTATGCACGATGAGAATTTCCTGAATGAAAACTTTGCACCATCAGAGAGCCACTGTCCAGGTCTGAGAAAAGAGCAGAGATGTGGTAGATTAGATGGATTATGGAAGCCAAGTGAGTAACTGGAATAGACCTTAGGAATTTTATTTAAAAATGTGTAGGATGCCTGAGTTTTAACCTGGCAGAGTGGAGAGACCCTGTATAGCACATGGACTAAACTGGTAATAGAGCTAAACTAGTCATTTAGTAACTCTCATTCATTTCTGGTAGTCATGGAAAACGGTATTGGCCAACTATGGAAGACAGACGAGATTTTTTAGAAAGCTAAGCATACTCTCACCGTACGATCCAGCAGTTGAATTAGGTGTTTATCTACATGAGTTGAAAAGGTGTGTCCATGCAAGAAGCTGCACACAAATGTTTACAGCAGCTTTATTCATAGTTGTTACAATCTGGAATCAAGCAAAATGGCCTCCAATAGCTGAAGGGATAAATAAACTGTGGTACATCCACCCAATGGGACATTATTCAGTGATTAAAAATAAATGAGCTATTGGGCCACAAAAAGAAAGGGCGATACAAAAAGTAAATGCATATTACTAAGTGAAAGAAGCCAAATCTGTAAAAAGTAAAATACAGTTACTGTGTGATTCCAACAATATGATACTACGGAAAAGGCACATTTACTGTCTAGAGACAGTAAAATGATCTAGAGTTGCCAGGAGTTCGGGGATAGGAAAAGGCTGAACAGGTGGAGCAAAAGGGATGTTTAGGGCAGCGAAAATATTCTGTATGTTAATGGGATAGTGGTTAGGTGACATTACGCACTTGGTAAAACCCATAAAACTGTGTGACACCAAGAGCGAACTCCAATGGAGTTTAGTTGATAATAATGTATCAGTATTGGTTTATGCAGTTTTACCAGTTGCCCGAAACAAATGCAAGATGTTAAAATGGTGGAAATGTGGAGGGAGTAGGAGGAATATGTGGGAATGCTCTATAGAACTGGATTTGTATCTGAAGGAATTACACATCTCCTTGTAATTAAAACCCAGACCAAAATTATGTCAACTGTGTATTTACAGCTCTAACCCTGCTCTTGGTTTCCAGCCCCGGAAGAGGTGAAAAACTAAAGAGTGAGGTGGGGCAGGGGCAGGGAGTTGGTCTAAAGAGGCCTAATCAATAGGAGCTGCATCTCATTTGGGATTTTCAAAATCCGAAAGGACTGAGACCAACGAGATGGTACGAGTAGGGGGGAGGGAGTGTAAGAGGTAAGAATTCAAAGAAGGAGATATTGGCCATTCAAGTAACTGAGAACAGTTGCTTTTAGCCTGTGCTGTGGGTTGTTGGGGGTAGGGAAGGCTCCTAGGAGGAGCTCTTTGGAAAGTGGCCGGAGAGCAGGAGAGGCAGGTAGAGACCAGACCACTGTAGTGACCTCAGGGGACGTAGGGTCATTGTTGGACTGTAAGGTGGGGGTGACACACTCCCGTTGGCCTTTCTACACTAACTCTCCAGCTGCAATGGGGATAAAACGCACAAGTCAGGGAGGTGGGTTTGTGGGTCTCATCCTGGGAGGAGAAGGTGGTGGCCAGAATCCAGGTTAGTTTGGGTGGAAACCGGGGTGTGTGAGGCGGGTCTAAAGGTGGTCTCACCCACTGGGCTCAGCTTGGGAATGTCCATCCCAATCCTAAGGGAGCCTGGGTGTGGACCGCAGGGGACGCTGTGCGCCTGTCCCTGAGGGTCTGTGGGGGGACTCTCAGCTGGGAATCCAGGCCCTGGAGCCCTGCCTTGTGCCCTCTGCTCTATGCTCACCGGTCTAGCCGCTGTGACCACGCAGGGCCCAGGGGAGGCTCCCCAGCCCCACTCCACGCTCAGGTCTCACCCAATTTCGGCCCATTGTCCCCAGGGGAGGGGTCATTTGCATGGAGGGGTCCTCTGCTCTCCCATGAGGGACAAGGTAAGAGAGATTCTGTGCAGGTCCTCTGTGGGCTCAGAAGCAGAGCTGGGGTGTCTCCACCATGGCCTGGACCCTTCTCCTCCTCGGCCTCCTCGCTCACTGCACAGGTGAGAGGCGGTGGAAGCCGGGAGAAGGGATTCGGGGACACCTGGGCCGCTTTATTCCTTCTTGTGGAGAACATGCTGTGGACAATGGCCCAGACTCACTTCTCTGTGTGTCCCCTCCTCTGTTCCAGGGTCCTGGGCGCAGTCCAGGCTGACGCAGGAAGGCTCCATGTCAGGTTCTGTGGGACAGACGGTCACCCACTCCTGCACCGGAAATGGCAACAATGTTGGAGCTAATATCGTGAACTGGTACCAACAGATTTTTCACGGGGCCCCCAAAACGGCGATGCTTGCAGGTTCTCTACCCTCAGGGATCCCAGACCTGTGCTCTGGCTCCACGTCTGTCAACACGGCCTCTCTGACCATCTCCAGGCTCCAGGCTGAGGACAAGGCTGATTATTACTGTTCAACGTGGGATGACAGCATCAGTGGTAACACAGCGCATCTGACCCACCGGGAACTGAGACAAAAACCCACCCCCTCCCCCCGTGATCACCCCCGTGACTGCCTGTGACAAATAAGGAGGTGACCGTGGCCCATCTTACAGCGTGAGGGTCTGACTGTCCAGCACCCACCCACTTTAAAGGGTCAGTGACACAGGCTCCATCTCACTGTTTTCATCATAGTTTCATTGAGATACACTGTGCATGCCAACAGGTTCACTGGTTCAATGTGCACAGTACAAGGGTGTTTAGCATATTCACAGAGTTGTGTAACTATCACTATATTCTATATTCTTTTTTTTGGCCTTGCAGCGCGGCATGCAGGATCTTAGTTCCCAAAGCAGGGATTGAACCCATACCCCCTGCAGTGGAAGCTCAGAGTCCTAACCACTGGACCACCAAGGAAGTTCCGGATCACCATATTCTAATTTTAGAACCTGCCCACATTCCTCAGAGAACGTCCCCACCCATTCGTGATCACACCTCATCACACCTCTGCTCAGTCCTAGGGAACCACTGCTCCACTTTCTGTCTTTACAGATTTGCCTGTTCTGGACATTTCATATAGATGGAACCAGAAAATAGGTGTCCTTTGTGACTGTCTTAGTTCAGTTAATTCTTTTGCGTAACATTTTGAAGTTCCAACCGTGTGAGTCAATATCCGTTTTTTATTGCCAAATAATACTCCATTGTATGAGCTGACCACCGTTTGTTTACCCTTCAGGGACATTTGAGTTGTTTTTTTCTTCTCTTGGCTATTATGCAAAATGCTGCCAGAAATATTTGTGTACAAGTAGTTAGGTGTTTTGTTTTTGGTGGAAGTATGTTTCCACTTCTCTTGGGTAGATACCTAGGAGTGGCATAGCTGAGTCCTATGGTAACTACGCTAACAGTACATTTTGAGATTTGAGGAACTGTCAGATGTTTTCCAACACGGCTGCCCTGGTTCGCATCTCTACCAGCAATGTATGTGGGTTCCAATTTCTCCCCGCCTTCACCAGCAACTGTTATTATCTCTCACTTTATTTTATAGCCCTTCTAGTCTGGGTGAAGCAATATGTCATTGTAGTTTGCATTCCCCTAATGACCCCTGATGCTGAGTCCCTTTTCATGCTCTGTAGGAGGCTCTGAGACCCTCCCCATGGATCACTGACCTTAAGAACCTTTAGAATGAGTCAGTGCTGAAGTCACACACTCAGCTTGTTCCCCTGGACTCAGCAGAAAGCCCTTGTTCAGGGATAGAATCGCTCTCAGAGACCAGGGAATGGGTGGCATGAGGCCCCCTCCCATGTGAGGACCACTAGGCAGGAGTGTTCTGGGATCTGCCTGGGGGGCACTGCAACTTCAGGCTCACACTTTCCACAGGGCTGTTCTGGAGCCTCCCCTCTGAGCACGACTCTCCCTGTCACCACTTCAGGAAAACACCAGCCCAGCAGGCGACTCCCTGATGCCTCAACAGAGGCCCCTCCCCTGGGAACCAGGACTTGGACGCAGCTTGGATGCCCCTCACCTCCCCCACACAAGACCGTTGTCAGGAGCCACTCAGTCCACACGGACTCCGACAACCTCCTGACAAAGAAAACGTACAGACATCCCAGGAAAGATGAACATTCCATACAGGGGATAAAACAAGACTTGCATACATGTAGAAACAGATCCATTGATGCTTAGGATGGATTGCAATGAAAAAATCTGAAAATTATGCTTATTTAGCTTATCAATAGTTTCTATTTATTTTTAAAAATACCTGTCAGAATTTTGGAGAAATGAGACCTTTTTTCTAATATTTGTGTGAAAAAATGTAAATCCAGGAATAGTCTAGGACATTTTACAAATGAACAAAAATGAAGAGAGATATACATGACTAGATAGTGACACATATTTACAGCAAAAATAATTTAAAGATTGTGAGGCTACTATAGAAACCACACACAACAAACAAAAATCAATGTACACTGTGTGGGAATCCCAGGAACTGGGAACCACCCTGGATGTGTGAAAGGAGACAGGGACCAGGTGAGCTGCAGAACCTGCTGAGCCCTCAGGTCCTCAGGTCACCGCGAAGTTGTGCTCTGTGACCCGCAGGGGGCGCCATGGGACTGCCCTGGGGTCCCTGCACAGCTGCTCAGGGAGGACCTTTCGCTTCAGGAGCTGGGCCTGGGGGCGGGGCCTGTGCTCCCTGGTGGGGACTCAGCAGTGTGTCCTCTCTGGCTGGCAGAGGCCCCTGAGCAGGGACCTGCGTGGTCTCAGCAGGTGCTTCCTCCCAGGGGGTCCCAAGAGGGAAGCCACCCACCACCCCCTGAGTCTGGGCTGTGAGCTGAGCTCCAGCACCAGGGCTCAGGGAGGGGCTGGGTGGGCCCTGGGTGGACACCCATTTGCACGGGAGCCCCTCCTCTGGCAGAGGCAGCCCAGCCCCACTGTGGGGACCAGGGGGCTGTGAGCACCATGGCCTAGACTCCTCTCCTGCTCGTGTTCCTCTCTCACTGCACAGGGAGGGCCAGGCCGCGGGGACCAGGTCTCAGTCCCCAGCCTGCATCAGCCCGTGTGGCTCAGACTCCTGGAATCTTTCCTCCAGCTCCTGCCCTATCTCCCCCCTGTGTCTATGTCTGCAGGTTCCGTCTCCCAGCCTGTGCTGACTCAGCCTCCCTCCCTCTCTGCATCTCTGGGAGCATCAGCCAGCCTCACCTGCACCCTGAGCAGTGGGTACATTGTGGGCGGCTACCACATATCTGGTACCAGCAGAAGCCAGGGAGCTCTCCCCGGTACCTCCTGAAGTTCAAGTCAGACTCTGATAAGCACCAGGGCTCCGGGGTCCCCAGCCGCTTCTCTGGATCCAAAGAGGCCTCGGCCAATGCAGGGCTTCTGCTCATCGAGGAAGTGAGACAAAAACCCCTGGGCCCACAGACCTTGGCTCTGAGCCTCTTTTCAGTGAGAAGCTTCTGTGGAGGGATCTGCAAGGGAGGCTTCTCTGCACTGAGATCTCTGTGAATGGAGAGAGGAGAAACACAGGGTCGTGCCTGTGACCCGAGACAGCGCAGGTGTCCCAGGAACCCGCACAGAGCCCACCTGCCCCTCCTTCAGCGTCTGGAGTAAATTCACCAGAGTAGGTGCTGTGTCTGGACCCAGAAATGCTCCCAGCACAGCGACGTCCCTCCTCATTTCCTTCATCTCATCCCACAAATTGTGAGTACCAGGCTGTACGGATGTCCCCACAGCTCAAATACTGACACGAGCTCTGCTTTCTGCTCCCTCCTCCCCCCTCAACCTCTTTACTGTGCTGTAAACAGGGCTGCATTTTCCTAAAACTCAGGGGTCATCCAGCCTCTGAGTAATTGCGTGGGGAAGCTATGGATTATTTCTTCCTTCAGAATTAACTGAGACCCCACACGAGGTGAGTCCTGAGGATTTAGCAGAGGAAGCCCTGGCTCCATCTCTCAAGACGGGCTGTGTTTTCTTCTGCCCCAGGTGATGTTTCCATGAATTCTCCGAAAGCACCTCAACTGCAGAAACATTTTCCTCAGGTCCCTGAAGTCCGAATCCTCCTCTCTTTTCCGAAATCAAACTAGACAATCTCCCCTGGTCCCCCAGTTGCAGACACCTGGACCGAGCAGGGCCCGCGAGCCTTGGCTCTGGTGAGGGCGCAGGAAGATGGGGCTGTGGCCCCCCTGCCCTGTGCTTCCTGGGCCTGCAGACCCACAGCTGTGGTGTCAGGGCTCCATCCTTCCCAGTCCTGCAGGGAGGACAGGGGACAGGCGTCTACACTCCACGTGACCCGGGCTTCTGTTCTGTGGAGTTGCTAACAGAAGTGTCACCCTGATTCCTCCTTCCATCTGAAGGAGATCCTGCTCCAGGGACGTGGCTTCCTGCCCATGTGGCTTCCTTCCTCAGCCCCAGCCCCGGAGCCTGGAGGCTCGTACAGAGAAGCCACCCCAGGGATGGGTTTGCTTGGAGACGCAACCTCAGGGGTGGAGAAGCCACAAGAGGGACAGGGGCCACTGGGGCTCAGGGTGGACTTTGAGGGAATGGCTTCCTGAGGACACACGGGCACAGCCTCTGTCACACACACACACAAACACACAGTGTCCTGGATTCTGCAGGTTCCAGGCTTCTCTGTCCCTCCAGGAATCAGGGGTCAGTCTGTGCTCACCCAGCCTTCTTTAGAGTCAGGCTCCCCAGGAGTCAGGATGTCCCTCCACAGAGAACACCAGTGACAGTGACAGTGACAGAACCGGGTCCTGGGTCAGGGATGGCCAGGATGCCCGACCCCCTTCTCTGCTGGGATGAGTCCCAGGGCGAGTCTCTGCTCCCTGTCGGCCACTCACCCCCTGGACAGTCTCTGGGGTCCAGACGGTGCCTGAGGCTGATTGGGACAATTATTCTGGGACGGTGGCCTCAGAGCTGTGCTTCAGGCCCGAGGGGACATGAGGCACAACCCTCGCACCCTGTGCTGTCCAGCCCGGACGCTCACTCAGTCACCACCCCTGACACTCCCACCCAGGCAGAACCTCTGCTCACAAGGCTCCTGTCCCAGCCCAGAGTCACAGGGCCTGTCACCTCAGGGACATTGTCCACATTGTCTCCACTCCCCATGACTCAGATCTGGGACATCTGACAGAAATTCCTGGGTCCAGTGCGAGTGGGAAATAGAAATCCGTTCCTCTAGTGATCGGGTGTTTGGAGAAGGGAGTTCTGTCTCCCTCCTGATAGAGCTGGACACAGGGAGCAGGTGTCACAGATAAGAACAAACACAGTTCCATGCTGGATCTGGTCCTTTCGCTCCAAGGTCTGTGCTGTGTGGCCTGAGCATAGTCAGGCTGGCTCTGCATCTTGAAAAGGAATGCCACCTGCAGCCTAAAATATGCAGAATAGCCCTTTGTCAGGGCTCTGCCTCCCAGGCTTGACATGCGAGGTCAAGGTCTAACACTCTTCATTCATATAGATACAGAAAGGTGCGGAACCAAGAATAACCTTTGTCTTGTTGGAGGTTTCCAGGAACATCCTGACCGGACCTGCGTGGACAGCTGCACAAAGGGTCATCGCATCGCCTCCAGGGTCTGGTCTCCACCAAGAAGTTTGCAACAAGCAGCCACACCCTCTCCCCTTTCAGTTTAAAAGAAGCCTGAATTTTAACTCGGGTAAATGTCGTTGGGGCACTAGACCGCCATCTCCTCTGTCTGCTGGCTTTCCAAGTAAAGTCATTATTCCTGGTCCCAAGACCTCGTCTCTCCATTCATTGGCCTGTCCTGGGGTGAGCAGTATGAGTTTGACTGGGCACCAGTGCAAACAGAATCACCGGGTGCCCAGCTACGAACTATCCCTTGCCTGGTTGGTGGAATGACAGGGAAGTGGACATCCAGCACCTGTGACTGGGAGGCCCGCTGGTCCTCCAACCGCTCCCTGCAGGCCTCCTGCCCTGGTCCAGAGTCTCTGATCTCTCCCTGATCCTGAAGGCTTAAGTGAGCTGAGCTGCTCTGTTTCTCTTGAGCTCTTGAGAAGCTCCTGATCTCCAGGTCCGGGAGACCCTCCTCAGTAAGGACGTGGCCTTCAGATCCTTCGCTTGCTACTTTCTCCAGTTTAACCCCACGACTTTAAATGCCATTCCCACTCTGTTGGGGATGATATTGGATAAATACCAGTTGTCCTGGCCTTGGACCTTATAAATCCAAACCACCATTAAATCCATGAAGCTCTTAACAAAAATCATTGATCAGGGACTTCCCTGGTGGTCCAGTGGTTAAGAATACACCTTCCAATGCCAGGGACACAAGTTCGATCCCTAGTTGGGGAACTAAGATCCCACATGCCGCGGGGCAACCAAGCCCGCACACTGCAACTACTGAGCAAGTGGGTCACAACCAGAGGGCCGTGTGCTACAACTAAGACCTGATGCAGCCAAAAATAATATAAATAAATGAATAAACATTAAAAAAAATAATTGATCAGAGGATGACGCAGATTAGGGAGCGGATCATGAGGGTTCCTTAGGTCAGAAATGCAGGAAGAACTTCTTAAAAAGGGTGAGAGTTGCATTTACAATAATATTCTTTTTATGTCAACCTCTTCTTGACAGAAATTGTAAATAAATGTCTATAAATCGGAAATGTATACATTTAGTACATTAGAGAGTCAAAAGAAATTAAGTACTGCCAGAATAACAGTCACAGGCCAAGGAGAACCCACAGATGTAATAAAGAACAATAGACATTGTTCCCCTAACATTTTGATATTCTCTGGGCAAAGACATAAATAAAAGTCAAAGAGTGTACAGTGGGGACTGGGTGACCAAAACAGGGAACTGTATAACAACAACAAATAAACAAACATGCAATTGTGACCCACGTAGATTTCCTACCAGGTAGCTCCAGGCCTGCGGGAACCGAGACCAGGACTCCTTTCTCATCTGCGGGAGGTGGGGCCACCAGCAGCTTCCTGCTCAGGCTCTGGCTGGAGCTTCTGTTGCTGCTTCTGCTGCCGCCCTGGGTCCACGTTCATCCCTGGGGGCCTGCTGGGGTGTGGAGCCTCCTCTTTCCCCTCTGTCCTCAAAGTCCCTTCAGCAGCCCATTCCTAGGAGGGGTCTCAAAGGAAACAGAAAGGCCATGTGCCCATCGCTGGGGATGCAGCATTCTTTGCCCTGAAGCTCAGGGGCTGAGGTGGGGGGTCGGTGGAGGTCATCTCCGACCTGAACTCTGACTCGGGAACCCTGAGCCTCCATCATTGGGGTCATCTGCCATTTCCCAGGAGTTTCTAGGGCTATGACCCCCTCTCATCAGCCCTCAGGATGAACGGCTGTGCTTTGCTCACAGGGGAGATTTCTTCGGACACTTTTGCACTGACACCGGAGCATCTAAGGTGCATCACACATTTGGGTCTTTTGGAACAACTACCTCTCCATGCCCCTCAGTGATCCAACCATTGATTCCTCCTGTTTAATTGCGGTGTCTAACACTTGCTGAACGGTGCTGAATAATAATGGAGCTAAAAGTCACATTGGCTGCTCCTGATTTGTGGCGTTTCCACAACTTATCATCATCAGGCCCAATCAGAGGATAACGGGTGCTCTTACCATGTATGTTTCACAATCACTACATAAGTTCTTGATACATTCATGATGTTTTTCTCAAACTGAAAAGAAAAAGTGTTTATGCTTTTCCTTTCCCCCATAATTAGTGGAGGCAGCGCTGGGCCATTGCAGTTCCTTAGATGGTCACACGTCCAGGGCCGCCCCTTTGTGTGGCTCATCTTACTGTCTACGGGCGGCAGACCCCACCTCAATATTCCCTCCTCTCCATTGTTTGTTACCTGCCCTACAAAAAGGAGAAGAAACACTTATCACAAACCCTAACCGGACTCTATCTAGGGTCTCTCACAGGATTAAGAGGAGTAATACCCTATAAAAAGCTGTTGGCTTTCTAGTTACTAAAAATGAAGAAGCACAAAGGATATTTTAAAAAATTCCATTCATGAGGGCATCAAAAAGAATAAAATACTTAGGACTAGGATTAGCCGAGTAGGTGAGAGGCTTACAAACTGAAAACTACAAAACATTGCTGAGAAAAATTAAAGCAGATGTAAATAAGTGAAAGGAGACCTGTTCATGGATTGGAGGACTTCATCCTGTGAAGGTGTTGATCAATCCTGCCCAATTGATCTGCGCGTTCAAAGCAACCCCATCATGTGCTCACTTCTCCCAGTTTAATCCCCAAAGGTCCACAGATCACCCCGCTCTGGTTCTTTGGGAGGAAGGTGGAAAAATGTTTGTTCTTTTGGACCTAGATATTAGATACCCAACCCCTGGAATTCTACTCCATGGCAAAGACAGGCATCAAAAGGCCTGTGCCGCCCTACAATGACAGAAATATAGAGATCCACAGGCAGACACACTCCCAGTAGGGTGAAGAGCAGTCACGTCAAATTGGAGTAGCTGGTAGCCCTCCACCTCTGCACACACTTGGTGAGAGAAAGAGTTACCATGCTCACCCAGCCACATCTCCAGACCCCACCCATCCCCTTGGAGAAGTAAGTGTCCCAGGTGACTGACTACGTTCACTAGGAACAGAAAGCCCCCAGACCCAGAAGAAAAACTGGTATACTCCCCCCAGCAACACAGCCTAGCCTCTCACAATCGCTGGGGTCTGGCTGCAGTAAAACACTTCAGCATTCACATAATATTGACAGCTAGTATTTATTAATAACAAACACTGCATTATTCTCATAACATTAAAAGCTAATACTCATTGAGTGCTAGGGATGGGTAATATGGTAGGCTGCATTCCAAAACTTGGCACATGTTAGCCATTTAAAAAACAAAAAGGCCTGTGCCAGGTGGGCTGAGGGGACCCAACAGGAGAATCTACAACCACCACCACAGTGACAACATCAAACTGTAAGAGAACCACGGAGAATTAGGATGAGGTCTGAGCCACTTTGATACTCACAACCTTACACCTTTGACATGTCTTAAGGTGAAGGTGGACCCGTAATGACCCCAGACCCCCGGTAGGGGCAAACTCACCTGTCAGGTGATCCTGAAATATCTGAGAACAATCACTGTGCAATTATTCCTTCTAATTCTCCCTTTTTCTCTTACGTGTTAAATCCTCCTCATCTTCAAATCTGATGCACACAAAATTACATATCTTTCCCACTGTAGCAGAGGAACTTTGTTTAATAGGCATCAAAGCATCTAGTGTGGATCTCTGTCTGACAGGATTTGAGGCCTCAGACACAGATAATGAGAAAGGAACACAATTACCACGCACATTGTGTGAAACAGACACTGTAGCAGCAACTCTGAAATGAATATGAAATCACATTTCATATCACACTGTGAGAACAAGAATTTTGTGGCCGTACTTCAAAACTTAACTGGAGAATTTTTCTCTTCCCACACTCCTCTTTCATCCCAACCCCCCTCGCCTGCTCTTACCAGCCCTTCTGCTCCATATCAGACCGTTTAGGGAAATTCAGATAAAAAATGCTCCATGATGTTCACACCAACGTGTTCAGATACAGTATAATTTTAATTTCTGATTATGAGTCATATGTTTTCCTATTTTTATCTGATGTTTTGGAAGAATCTCAAACTTTAATGGTTGTATTATTACTTTTCTTCTAAAAAACTGCAGGTACATTGAAGCCACCCTAGTTCCTTGATGGCTTCTCAGAGAAAAGGGGAGCTGCCCCCCACGTCTGGTGCTGGTCTGGGTGTCAGCATGCCCAGCCTGGATGCACTGGACTGTTGTGACCAGCAATGGTGTCAAAGACTGTGTCGGCGGAGACCCCGGTCCCTCCACAGACCACACAGGACTCTGCGGGTCTGCACTGGGTTTCCTGCTGGAGGAAGCAGTGCTCACTGATACTCTACAAGGAGCAAGAAGTGATTCCACTGGGGAGGGAGCGAGGGTCACAGTCAAGGGATGAATGTGATGTTTGGGATGAACTAGATCCCTGGGGCCAGGAGGTGGAGAGCACATCAATTTATAACTCAGCCTTCAGGCTCTGCAGAGAAGAATTCAGGTTTGAGAAACGTAGGACGTGGGGGAGCTGATTAGGGGAAGGATGTCAAGCTCATCACTCAGTGTCTCATCCCTGTGCTGTCCCCGGTCTCTGTGAAGCCCCAGCATCTGCCTCCTTCAAGATCTCCCCCAGGGGACATCAGGTGACGCTGGTCACAGAGAGGCAGGAAGCTGATTTGCATGAGGCCCCTCCTCCTCCTAACAGGTCTGGGAGGTGTGAAAAGGCCCAAGGCCCCCACACTCCAGCCCAGGAGGCTGAGGAGGCCGTGTCCTTGGAGTGTCCCCACCATGGCCTGGACAGCGCTTCTGCTCGGGCTCCTCACTTATGGCTTAGGTCAGGCGCTGGGACTCTGCATCCTTGGGGGCACCTACAAGCAGGGCCTCAGGGGATACTGTCTCCATAACAAGCCCTGTCTCTCTCCTGTCGGTTTTAGGGGTGGATTCTCAGACTGCCGTCCAGGAGCCGTCAGTGTCAGTGTCTTCAGGAGGGACGATCACTCTCACCTGTGGCCTTAGCTCCGGGTCAGTCACTACTGGTTACTATCCCACCTGGTACCAGCAGACCCCAGGCCAGGCTCCCAAAACTGTTATCTACAACACAAACAACCGCCCCTCTGGGGTCCCTGGTCGCTTCTCTGGATCCATCATTGGGAACAAAGGCGCCCTCACCATCACAGGGGCCCAGCCTGAGGACGAGGCTGACTATTACTGTAATCTCTATGTGGATGGTGGTAATTACTATTGCACAGTGATATAAACCCATGGGGAAGTGCTACCAAAACCGACTCATGTGCTCAGAGGGCTCAGCCCTTAGAGGCAGGAGAGGCAGAGAGAGGGTGGAAATGGTCAGCACCCCGTGGGGAGTGAGGCTCTGGGGCCCCATCTCCTGTCCAGTGGTTCGTGGCCACATGCCTCCTCCAGTCTCTCCCAGGTGTGTCCATCTCTCCAAGGGGACCCCTCTCTGACTATAGATGGGGAGGGGGCCCAGCTCCCAATCATATCAACCAACAATGACACTGAGAGACCCCAGTATGACCAGCACGACTATTCTTGTCCAAAGAGAATTAACAGACATACCCAACTTCATTAATTTGATGATGCAGAATAAATTAATATTTACGATTTTTTCATATATGTGCAACAGCTAGATCCACAGCACATTTGCTGATCTGTTTATATGCCACATGCTTACAGTCATTGCATCGTGAAGCTAATGATGGAAAATAAGCATTTAAAAAATTCCATGTTCTGGGCTTCCCTGGTGGCGCAGTGGTTGAGAGTCCGCCCGCCGATACAGGGGACGCGGGTTCGTGCCCCGGTCCGGGAAGATCCCACATGCCGCGGAGTGGCTGGGCCCGTGAGCCATGGCCGCTGAGCCTGCGCGTCCGGAGCCTGTGCTCCACAACGGGGGAGGCCACAACAGTGAGAGGCCCACGTACAGCAAAAAAAAAAAAAAAAAAAAAAAAAAATTCCATGTTCGATGGTGTCCTAGAGACAGTTCCTGCTCTTTTATAGCCTTTTCCCACACTTTTTAGCTTTTCTGATTTTGAGCATCACTTAATTAAAGCTGACATAGTTTTATATGTAATTTTATATATAGTTCTATATTTTGTAATGTAATATTAAAATTCTTTTACATTTTACTGATGACTACATTGGTAGATTTTTAAATATGTGTATGTTTCATTTTGGAAAGTGTTGCTTTCTGAGAAAGTGAACAATTAGTGTCTATCACTAACTGTGCTCACAGTACAGGGCGTGGTCGTGGATGTTCATGGACTCACAGTGACCAGCCATCAGCCCAGGGCCCCAGCATCACTTCCACCCAGAGCTGGACTTTGACCAGGAGCAGCAGGGGGCGCTGTTGGTCTCCCCAGGGTCTGCAAAATGGGCGCCCCCCTGCTGTGTGACCCCCCCCCAAACTCCCAGGTCTGGGGCGTTGGGGCCTGTGTGTGTGATGGGGACTCAGCAGTGTGTCCTCTCTGTGCTGGGCAGGGTTCCTGCTCACAGGTCACTATGGGTTCCGGTCACTGCTTCCTCCTGCTTCCTCCCAGGGGTCAAACTCTGAGTCTCACCCATCTCACCCCAATTTCCTAAACTCACCCATCTCACCCCAATTCCCTAAACTCACCCATCAAAGGAAGGGAGTCGAAAGAGATCCTGTCGGTACTTTAGAAAAGCAACGACCACAACACAACAGGACTGAAAAAGGGGCTCTGAGGCCATGAGGGACAGTGTGGGACAATCCTGAGATGGCCCCTCCCCACTGGAAAACTGCTCAAGACTCCAGGGGGTCTGGCCACCCGTGTGCTCACTGGGCCACGCTGACCTGCCAGGAACCAGGGGTCACCAGGAGCCAGGCACCTCCCCCCGGTCCCTCCTTCTCCCTGTGGGCACCCAGGGCAGGGAGGCCAGGAGCACAGACAGCAGGTCTATGTGCAGATGTGACTCTGCCGCATGTGGATCTGGGGGATAGAAAGGGACTTTGGGGAGCACGGTCCCTACACCAGCGCTGAGGGCTCCGTGTCTGAGGCTTCACCGTGACCTGGGCGCCCCTCCTGCTCACCTCCTCTCTCCCCACATGGGGGGACGACGTCACCTGGGGGTGGGCCGGGGACCCCCAGCTCTGCTCCTCAGCCCTCTCTCCTGCACAGGGAGCAGGGTCCTGCTCTCAGCCTCCTCTCTGTCCCCTCACAGCGACCGCGTCCCCGGGACAGATGGCCACACTCTCCTGCCCTGGAAACAGCAACAACGTTGGCAGCGAGGGGGCAGCTTGTGCAGCAACAACCTGGCTGGGTCCCCAAAGTCCTGACCCGCAGGAGTCACAACCGGCGCCCAGGGTCTCAGAGAGGTTCTTGGGCTCCAGGTCAGGCGGCGGGGCCTCCCTGAGCATCTCTGGGCTCCAGGCCGAGGCCGAGGCTGATTATTCCTGCTCAGCCTGGGACGGCAGGCCGGCTCCTCACCCGGTGCTTCCTGCCAGGTGGGCGGTGAGCCCCGAGCCCTGAGCTCCCGGCTTCACCGGGCACGTGGGGCTCACAGAGCACCAGTTACTGTCCCCGGACAAGACCGGGCTGGGTTCCCACGGACACTGATGGGTGCGATGCCGGTTATTAAAAGTAATGATGTCAGTGAATGGAGCTGAGGCTGTATAAACATATGCATCTTCACATGCACTAAGACTTAGCAAAAACAGGATTTCAGGGTTTAATTAAGGGGATAATCTTTTCCCTGACTTTTCTTTCTGTTCCATTTGAAGGAGCTGGAGTCACAAGCTCAGAGGGTCCACTTCCCTGACCTCGAGTGAGCGTTCACCAGCCTCACCAGGAGCCACCCTCTCCCTTCTTCTGACCTTGGCACATGCCCTCTGGCCCGAGGGCTCTGCCTGTCTCTGCAGGGGGATCACCTGACTCCTCCCTCACATTCCTGCTGACCCATTACAGCTTTGTTCAGGCTCCTTTGTCCCCACCCCTGAGCACAACCCAACCTGCACACAGGACACGTCACCATGTGTGTGGCCTGCTGCTCCCTGTCACTGTCCTTTCATACACACGTGCCATGTTTGCACAGCAGGCAGGGCTGGGCTGTGGGGCTACAGTTCACAGAGATGCACATTTTGGAAATATGGTCAGTTTCCATGGAGACGAGAGTCCCAGGGTGAGAGTATTCCTGTCTCCAGGGTGGACCTGGAAAGGCCCCGTCACCCGACTCTCCTGGGAGTAACATCAGCAAAGCCTGCTGTACAATGGGACACTCTGCAAGGGGGCTGGGACATCCCAGTGGCTGGAGGAGGTGCCTGTGGCCAGCAGGGGGCGCAGTGCAGAGTCCCAGAGAGGGGGCTGGGCCAGACAGCGGGGAAACGACTCAGGGCTCCAGAGCACTGGGCAAACTGTCCTCCCTGATGTGGGACCCTCCTTCCTGTGAGGCCCGGTCACCCAGGAGCTCCTGGTGGCCTCCCTGACCACAGGGTTCAGATTCGGGTCACCTCCTCCGAGTCCTCTGTGGAGTCTGCCACGTCTGGGTCAGGGAGGGGCTGTTAGAAGGTGAGGAGTCAGAAGGTGTCTCCAAGGAGGAGCGGGGCTCCTGGGAGCGTCTGTGCCGACGGTGAGACAAGCGTGGGGGGCAGAGGCCCCATAGGGTAACCTGTGTGCACTTAAGCATGTGTGAAGAGTGTGTATTAGCATATTACAAATGTGTTGTTTGATTCTATTTTATGTGGATTTGCTATTATTGGTGTTAAATTTATTTTTTAATGTCTTAATATAAAACACAAGTTGTATATTTGAAAAAATGACATTTAGATTCAGTATCGATTTACTAAACCAGTATAAATATTTCTTCGTTGACATTTCTTTTGGAACATTTGGATCGATATTCACTGATAGTGGTTTGTCAGTGTTCCTCTTTGGTGTTCAATTTATGTGCTGTATGTATAACTGTTTTAACTGCTATCTCAAAAGAACTAAGAAATTTTACATCTTTTTCAATGTTTTGTAATAAATACACAAAGCAAATGTATTGGAACCATATGATTGCTGAAGATTTCTTAGCTATTCCCAATAAAATGTATATATCATATCTTTCAGCAGAAATTCAATAATAATTCTTTTACTTTGGAAAGTAGTGCATTTACGTATTTTCTCAAATAGAGCCAATGTTATATCTTCATTGAAAAGCATGCATTTTAATCTCTTCTTTCCTACCAGTTATGTGTTATTTTTTCCATTTTCCACATGTTACCAGCTGGCAGCACTGTGGGACTGCCCTGGGGTCCCTCACAGCTCAGGGAGGACCTTTCACTCCAGGAGCTGGGCCTGGGGGCGGGGCCTGTGCTCCCTGGTGAGGACTCAGCAGTGTGTACTCTCTGGCTGGCAGAGGCCCCTGAGCAGGGACCTGCGTGGTCTCAGCAGGTGCTTCCTCCCAGGGGGTCCCAAGGGGGAAGCTGCCCTCCATCCCCTTGAGTCTGGGCTGTGAGCTGAGCTCCAGCACCAGGGCTCAGGGAGGGGCTGGGTGGGCCCTGGGTAGACACCCGTTTGCATGGGAGCCCCTCCTCTGGCAGAGGCTAGGGGAGAAAAGGAGGCCTGGGGCAGCCCAGCCTCACTGTGGGGACCGGGGGGCTGTGAGCACCATGGCCTGGACTCCTCTCCTGCTCGTGTTCCTCTCTCTCTGCACAGGTAAGACAGGTCTCAGAGACCAGGGCCCATCCCAGCCTGAGGAATTCCTTCTGGCTCAGGTCCCCAAGTAGCTGCCTCCTGTCCCTTCTCCTCATCTGATGTGTCTGTGTCTGCAGGGTGCCTCTCCCAGCCTGTGCTGACTCAGCCTCCCTCCCTCTCTGCATCTCCTGGAGCATCAGCCAGACTCACCTGCACCCTGAGCAGTGGGTACATTGTTGGCGGCTACCACATAGTCTGGTACCAGCAGAAGCCAGGGAGCTCTCCCCGGTACCTCCTGAGGTTCAAGTCAGACTCTGATAAGTACCAGGACTCTGGGGTCCCCAGCCGCTTCTCTGGATCCAAAGATGCCTCGGCCAATGCAGGGCTCCTGCTCATCTCTGCGCTGCAGCCCGAGGACGAGGCTGACTATTACTGTGCTACAGTTCACGGCAACACTGGTACTTACACTGTGCTCCAGACCCACAGGGAAGTGAGACTAAAAGCTCCCCTGTGCCCTCCCCCTGAGACAGTCACTGCTGCTCTGCCTGGACCACGTCTAACTCAGGGTGACCTTCTGTTGTCACTTCTGAATTTCCTGAGAATGACAAATCTGACCCTGTCATATGCTTTTCCTCCCCTCAAATCTGAGACTGACCCATTGCTCTGATACCTCAGCCGGCTCATGTTTTCACAGACAAAACTTCCATGCTCAGAGATAAAAATCTCCAAGTGGGGACTTCCCTGGTGGTGCAGTGGTTGAGAATCTGCCTGCCAATGCAGGGGACACGGGTTTGAGTCCTGTTCTTGGTAGATCCCACATGCCGTGGAGCAACTGAGCCCGTGCGCCACAACTATTGAGCCTGTGCTTTAGAGCCTGTGAGCCACAACTACTGAGCCCACGGGCCACAACTACTGAGGCCCACGTGCCTAGAGCCCATGTTCCGCAACAAGAGAAGCCACCGCAATGAGAAGCCCGTGCACCGCAATGAAGAGTATGCGAGCCCCCGCTCGCCACAACTAGAGAAAGCCCACGCGCAGCAATGAAGACCCAACAACGAAGACCCAATGCAGCCAAAAAAAAAAAAAAAAAAAAAAATCTTCCAGTGGAGATGTTATGAGTGGCAGAGAGAGGTTGGTTCTGGCCCTGCCTCACTCAGACTCCTTTTTCACTTGATAATAAATAAAATTTCATAGGATACCTGTTGTGTCATTTTATTAAAATGTCCTTGATAAAAATACAGTATTTACAAAGATAAATATAGTATTTCAGAAATGTTACACTTGTCAATGCAAAATTAAAATAGAACATAGGTTTTCCTTCAGTTAAATTCATGCACTAGGGCTTCCCTGGTGGTGCAGTGGTTGAGTCCGCCTGCCGATTGAGGGGACACGGGTTCATGCCCCAGTCCCACATGCCGCGGAGCGGCTAGGCCCGTGAGCCATGGCCGCTGAGCCTGCGCGTCCAGAGCCTGTGCTCCGCAATGGGAGAGACCACAGCAGTGAGAGGCCCGCGTACTGCAAAAAAAAAAAAAAAAAAAACATCCTGCACTAATTTTAAGTAATGACCTTACATTTTGGCAACGCATTTTGGTAAACTGAAAATCTCACAGTCACACACCATCTGTGTAACACACACACGCAGTGCTGGGCAAACTTCAGTCAGGCTGTTCTCTTCCAACCAAACACTCCCCTAACTATGTCTTTTCAAACCCACTATTGGGGCTCTGTTGATCCTAACAGCCCCACGTATCAGGCTCCCTGGGAACAGATGCTGCTCAAAGCCCTTCAGAGTCTCAATAAAAACTGCCAAGAACATCACTAGGCCCTGTTCACTGCAGCCTGTGACGTGTGCCTGCAAGAGAGATTCCCAGGAGGGAGTCACTTCGTAAGACACGACACGGGGGACGGTGGGTCTCGTGTGTGGAGAGCTTCACACACAATAAAGACTGAGGCGTTTAGGAATTCAGGGTCACCCCCAGGCTTCTCCCCACACCCTCACCCCCTCCACAGAGAGGAACTCCCTCCTCCTCAGGGCTGAGGGGACACACAGAGGAAGGGGGGCTCTGGCCACCAGGGACAAGTCACACAGAGGAGAGGACCCGCTGTCCTGCACAGAAGGGGACGGGCCTCCACGGGGCCAGCACTGCTCTCACTTGATCCTGATCTAAGAGGAATTTGGGTCACAGACGGCCCCTCAATCCTGACCCCTGGGCAGCCAAGGGCGCTGTGGACAGACTCACCCTGAGGGGTCTGAGGGGAGCCCAAAGATGGCTCTGAGGTCACGGGGGTCACTGAAGGGGCACCTGGAATGGCCCTAAGGAGGAGACAGTGCACAGAGCAGGGGGCAGGAGTTGACCCTGAGGGGCTCTGGCCACCAGGGCACACGGTGTGTGTTTCAGGGCCTGGACACCAAGGGGCGCGCGGGGGCCATTCCTGAGGGTCTGGGGGGGACGAGAGCTGGGACCAGCCCCCCAGCACTGCCTGGTGGTCTCTGCTCAGGGCTGCCTGCTGTGACCTCCCACCCCTGGGCCCCACTCAGCCCCGCCCCTGCCCACCCCCTGGCCACGCTCAGCACGGGGACCTGACCCAGGGCCCAGGGAGGGACCAGAGAGCTGGTGGGGGGGGGGTGTCATTTGCATGAATGGACCCTCCCTCTCTCAGAGTATGAAGAGGGGAAGGAGAGACTTGGGGATGCTCTGCTTCAGCTGTGGGGACACAGAAGGCAGGACCCCGTTACCATGTCCACCATGGCCTGGTCCCCTCTGCTCCTCACCCTGGTCGCTCACTGCACAGATGCAGGGACAGGGGAAGGGACCCCGGGAAGACCATGGGCCCTGCTTCCTGCTCTTGTGTCTGGACCCCAGAATCACCATCTCTGTCTCTTCCACTTGCAGGATCCTGGGCCCAGGCTGTGCTGACTCAGCTGCGCTCTGTCTCTGGGGCCCTGGGCCAGAGGGTCACCATCTCTTGCACTGGAAGCAGCAGCAACATCGGGAGCAATTATGTGAGCTGGTACCAGCAGGTCCCAGGAACGGCCCCCAGACTCCTGATCTATGAAAATAACAAACGACCCTCGGGGGTCCTGGATCGCTTCTCTGGCTCCAAGTCTGGCAACTCGGGCTCCCTGACCATCACTGGGCTCCAGGCTGAGGACGAGGCTGATTATTACTGCCAGTCTTATGATGACAGCCTGGATGGTCACACAGTGTGCAAGCCAGGGGGGAAGTGAGACAAAAACCTGCTGTCCCCCCAGCACTGGGGCTCCCGGGGCAGAACCATCCTCTACCAAGTCAGCTGCTTCCGTTGTTTGTTTGGCCTAAAACTGGGGTCTGAGACCCACACCAGGGAACTTGGTCCAGAAAATCTGTTTACATCTTAATTCTGTACCCCGCTCCCTCTGCCGCCCAGGCTTTTCCTAGGCAGCAAAACTGTCCAATTTTTCTCAAATTGAGCAGAATCCCTGGATGCCAGGGTAAGGTGCCCTGGGGACAGAGTCCATGATGGGTTAGGTCAGAACCAGGGGCCAGAGTCCAGCTGTGTCCGAATCAGGACACATCAGACTGTCCAGTACGTATCCTGGGACCAGCAGCTCCCAGGATTGGGCCCCAAGCTCCTCATCTCTGATGCTAGTGGGGGACAGACAGTGGTCCCTGATCAGTTCCCTGGTCCCAAGTCTGGCATTTGGCCTCCTTAGCCATCACTGGGCTGAGCTGATACCAGGCTGCTTCTCCCGCCTTTCCTGTGACAGCCTCTCGGGCTCACCCAGAGCTCCAGGTGAACAGGAACCGAGACCAGGACTCCTTTCTCATCTGCGGGAGGTGGGGCCGCCAGCAGCTTCCTGCTCAGGCTCTGGCTGGAGCTTCTGTTGCTGCTTCTGCTGCTGCCCTGGGTCCACGTTCATCCCTGGGGGCCTGCTGGGGTGTGGAGCCTCCTCTTTCCCCTCTGTCCTCAAAGTCCCTTCAGCAGCCCATTCCTAGGAGGGGTCTCAAAGGAAACAGAAAGGCCATGTGCCCATCGCTGGGGATGCAGCATTCTTTGCCCTGAAGCTCAGGGGCTGAGGTGGGGGGTCGGTGGAGGTCATCTCCGACCTGAACTCTGACTCGGGAACCCTGAGCCTCCATCATTGGGGTCATCTGCCAATTCCCAGGAGTTTCTAGGGCTATGACCCCCTCTCATCAGCCCTCAGGATGAACGGCTGTGCTTTGCTCACAGGGGAGATTTCTTCGCACACTTTTGCACTGACACCAGAGCATCTAAGGTGCATCACACATTTGGGTCTTTTGGAACAACTACCTCTCCATGTCCCTCAGTGATCCAACCATTGATTCCTCCTGTTTAATTGCGGTGTCTAACACTTGCTGAACGGTGCTGAATAACAATGGAGCTAAAAGTCACATTGGCTGCTCCTGATTTGTGGCGTTTCCACAACTTATCATCATCAGGCCCAATCAGAGGATAGCGGGTGCTCTTACCATGTATGTTTCACAATCACTACATAAGTTCTTGATACATTCATGATGTTTTTCTCAAACTGAAAAGAAAAAGTGTTTTATGCTTTTCCTTTCCCCCATAATTAGTGGAGGCAGCGCTGGGCCATTTCAGTTCCTTAGATGGTCACACCAGGGCCGCCCCTTTGTGTGGCTCATCTTACTGTCTACGGACGGCAGACCCCACCTCAATATTCCCACCTGCTCCATTGCTTGTTACCTGCCTTACAAACAGGAAAAACAACTCTTATCACAACCCCATACCGGGCTCTAACTAGGATCTTCCACAGTGTTATGAGGAGTAATGACCTACAAAAATTTCTTGGTTTTCTAGTTACTAAAAATGAAGAAGCAAAAGGATATTTTAAAAAATGCCATTCATGAGGGCATCAAAAAGAATAAAATACTTAGGACTAGGATTAGCCGAGTAGGTGAGAAGCTTACAAACTGAGCCAGAAGGAGTTCCTCAGGCTGGGATGGGCCCTGGTCTCTGAGGCCTGTCTTACCTGTGCAGAGAGAGAGGAGCATGAGGAGAGCAGGTGTCCAGGCCATGGTGCTCACAGCCGCTGCTCATGACACAGAGCTGGAGCTGGGCTGCCCCATTCCTCTCTTATGCCTCCCCACTGGCGCCACAGAGGAGGGGCTGTCACGCAAATGTGTCCCCACCCACTGCCTCTCCCCCATGACCCCTGACAGGGTCTGGGGCCCTTGTAATTTTTCTTTTTGCAGAGAAAAATTAAAGCAGATGAAGATAAGGGAAAGGAGACCCGTGTTCATAGATTCGATGACTTCTTACTGTGAAGGTGTCGATCAATCCTGCCCAGTTGATCTGCGCGTTCAAAGCAACCCCATCATATGTCCCCAGACACTCGGGGATGTGGCCTGTCCTGTGGGGTGATGTGCTCTAGGCGTTATGAACGTTGGGAGATCTTGGAGTCTCTGACCTGTGCTTCCTTAACACTCTGACATCTCAGGGTCTTTGCGGGGACCCGGGGTTCAGACCCTAGCATGTCCTCTGGGATCACCTTCACCCCTGCTGGCCTGGCTCCCCCGCTCCAGGGACCCGGCCCCTGTCCTCGATCCCCATCCTCCCCCTGTGTCTGGTACACGGGAGACAGTCCTTAAATATCTTCTAGAGAATGAATGGCTGGCTGGCTGGATGAATGAATGATGCAGCTAAGTCCCTCATCGGGTGACTTACAGCCCCTGTGTCCTTCCTCTAGCGGAGGACATGAGTCCCTTGTCCTGAGTTTTACTAACATGTTTCCAGGCTTTCCTACCATGGGTCTCTATGTGACAAATGTACACACACCCACCCCCCAGTCCCAACCCCTGCCCTTGCAGCTGCCCTCACCTGTGTCAGTCGGGCATCCACCAGACATCTGGACCACCCGTTCCTGTCCCACGGCCTGGGGTCAGCTGGTCACCACCCTGTGTCCCTCCTCAGGCCACGTGCCATGTCACCCCTTCCTGTTTCCTCTGTGTCCTGTTCGTCCAGTCTCCCCAAATGTCCCCTGGCTGGTTCTCTCTGTCCCAAGTTCTGTCCCAGAGTTTTACTCAGAGCTCGGTCTCTATCTGGCCCCACTGAGGACCAGCACCGCCGGGATTAAAGATCTCCCAGCACACGGGGAAGTGGCAGGACGGCCCGAGGGGTCCCTGCTGGGTGCCCAGGCCCTGCTCCATCCCCAGCCCTGCGCCCCAGGGTGTGTGCAGTCTTCCCCCTGACTTGCTCTGGAAGGACCAGCGTCCCCTCCTTCTGTGTCCTCCTCTGTGAGCGTCCTTGTCCCCTGGAGCTCCTGCTCACAGCACCAGGGCCAGCCCGCCTCCTCTGAGCCCCCGCGTGGGCAGATCCGCTGTGCTCCCTGTTCCCTGAGTCCGGTCCTCAGCTCCGCAGCTGTTCCCACGCCCTCCTGGATCAGGATGTCACGTGTGCCTCCCGCTAGACCGCCGCCCGCGGAGAAGGGACCCGAATCAGTGAGGCTACACCAGGACCACACCTGCCTCGTGCCCCGTAAGGAGGAGTCACGTGTGGGAAACGCAGGGGTCAGGGACACAGGTGACCGTGAGATTGTGGACCAGAGCGAGAGGAGGAGAGGTTGGCCCTGGGACCAGCAGGGGGCGCTGTGCGGCCATCTCTGGTGGATCGGGCAGGACAGGGGCGCCCAGCTGGGCAGACCTCCTCTGCCGGAGGCCCAGCTCTGCTTCCTTTGGGGAGGGGGCAGCTGTGTCCTCTCTGGGCCTGGCCGAGTCCCCTGCACGTGGCCCGTGTGTGGTCCTGGAAGCTGCCTCCTCCCCGCCCCGGCTCATGGGGGAAACTAGTGCATCAGGCAGGTTCCCTGGGTCCAAGGGCCCCAGACCTGTCAGGTGTCATGGGGGAGAGGCAGTGGGTGGGGACACATTTGCGTGACAGCCCCTCCTCTGTGGCGCCAGCGGGGAGGCATAAGAGAGGAGTTGGGCAGCCCAGCCCCAGCTCTGTGTCGTGAGCAGTGGCTGTGATCACCATGGCCTGGACCCCTGCCCTCCTCATGCTCCCCTCTCTCTGCACAGGTAAGACAGGCCTCAGAGACCAGGGCCCATCCCAGCCTGAGGAATTCCTTCTGGCTCAGGTCCCCGAGTAGCTGCCTCCTGTCCCTTCTCCTCATCTGATGTGTCTGTGTCTGCAGGTGCCTCTCCCAGCCTGTGCTGACTCAGCTGCCCTCCCTCTCTGCATCTCTGGGAGCATCAGCCAGCCTCACCTGCACCCTGAGAGTGACATCAGTGTAGGTGGTAAAGGCATATACTGGTAGCTGCAGAAGCCAGGGAGCCCTCCCCTGAGGTACCTCCTGAGGTTCAAGTCAGACTCTGATAAGCACCAGGGTCCCCAGATGCTTCTCTGGGTCCAAAGAGGCCTCGGCCAATGCAGGGCTCCTGCTCATCTTTGGGCTGCAGCCCGAGGACGAGGCTGACTCTTACTGTCAGGTGTATACAAGTGGTGCTGAGCACCGTGACAGAGACAGATGGCGAATGGGACAAAAACCCTGGGCCCCTCGTTTCCAAGCTTTGACACGTTTATTGAGGTAGTTAATAGCTTTACTGATAAGATCAACAGAACATTTCTGATGTAGACCGGTGCCACACTAGAACTCTCTACTGTCTATGGAAAATGTGACAACTCTAGAAAGTTTAAACGAACATACTAAAATTTATACCAAAACTGATAAATGAAAAATGACAGTCACTTACATGCAGAATTCAGGACATGTTTCCAATAGTAAAGAGCAATGGAACAGAAGGTGAAACCCATCCAGAGGGCAATCCATGGTACCACACATTTCCTAGGAAAGATGTGTGTGTGTGTGTGTGTGTGTGTGTGTGTGTGTGGAGAGAGAGAGAGACAGAGAGACAGAGAGACAGAGAGACAGAGAGACAGAGAGAGACAGAGAGTAACCCCGTGCTCATCCTGGCCCCCAGGCTGTGCTTTCAGCCTCCAAATGAGAAGGCCAACTGCAAACATAAGGCGTTTGACATGTCTCTACTGCAAGAGTGAGATTTCACCAGAGATCAGTGTCAGCGCTGCAGGAACCAGCAATGAACCTGAATGTAGAGACTGCGTGGTGTGAATGTGTGGCTTTGAAAATAAAATGGCATCAATGGGTCAAACATGGATGTAGCCTTGGGACCTCTGTAGACGGGCACTCAGACATTTTTTTAAGTGTTGTATTCCTTCATTTTTTCAGAGTCCAGCAAAGTATCCATGTTGGTAACAGAATTCTGATGGTTCACCCCAGTTGGAAATGTATGTATTTCTTGTAAAGAAATATTAGAAGGATTTTTAAGAGGCTTTTTTTGGACATTGCATCACTATGGATCCCAAAATAAGTCTCCTTGTCCCTTATGAGAGCTTTCTGAATCATGATGTTAATTTCAAAATAAACTGTGCCAAAAACCTTAGAACGGGAGAAGAATAAAGTTTTATAAAATTTCTCGGTACCATAAAATGTGCTTGAAATGTTACACTCCTTTTAAAAGTTTTCCAGCTTAGTAATTCCAGACTCTTCCCTTGTGTTGAATTTAAAGGTGAGAGAGTTTGCGTGGCCGTTTCACCCTTTTTGAAGTGATTTTCCTTCAATAATCAGTATATAAATGTCATGATGCAGTGACCCACAGCGTGGCTCTAGCCAACTGTCAAAAAGATGCTCACTGAACGTGCATCTTTCAATCTGTGTTACTGCAGTTTCACATTCTGACTCCTATTTTGTTTCAAACAATTCACCAGTGTAGATGTACGACCCATGGAGGGAAATGGATTCAGTATTTGTTTATTTTCATACCAACATCACCATGGGAAATTACCCGTCGGGTATTTTTTTCACTTACTAGAATTTCATTTTAGCCACGCCCATAGATACGTAGGGGCATTTCATTGTTGTTGTAATACACATTCCCTAATGAGAAACGATGCTGAGCCTCCTTTCCTGTGCTGATTTGCCACCTGCATATTTGGTTGGCTGAACTATCCAATCTTGAGAGGCTGACTTCCTTTCCCCTCTCCCTCTGCTCATAGACAGACGTGGGGACCAGTCTTATACACCAGGTCTGACACGGACCCCTCTTTCACTGTCTATTTCTCCACCACAGGCATCCTTCAGGCCCTCAGGTGCTCTTGTTGGCTGATCTGATTCCAGGTTAGTCCTGAAACCGAAACCGTGTACAAGCCCCTGTGTCCACGTCTTTTGAAGTAAAATGCTGACTCAGGAGTGAATGATTGGGAAACGTGAAGATGGAGAGACAAAGAATAGCTGTTGGGCTGGGGAACTGGTATCAATTTAGACTATAATTCTGCCACATCGCAGAATCACCAAACTCCCAGTTCCTGCAGAATCACCGAAATCCCAGTTCCCTGAAAGATGAAGGTAGATAAAGGCCTGACACACATTCCTAAGTTGTTTGTACGGGAAGCAGAGCCCCACCAGATGAAAACTGCTGATCACAAGCACATAGACCCTAGACTGGTTGGAACCAGAAGGTTGATGATGCTTGAAACGTCACCTTGATGCCAACCTATCCGAGAATTGTCCACGAGCTGATTATGCCCTGATCCTTGAACACTATAAAACTCCTCACTACCCCCTCCAGGGTGGGTCACACAGACTTGAGGGCATTAGCCCGCTGTGGCCTCCTTGCCTGGCAAAGCAATAAAAGCGACTCTTTTTTACTTCACCCAAAACTCTGTCTCCGCGTTTCTATTTGTCACTGGTGAACAGAGGCCGAGTTTCAGCAGCAAGACGTTGGCTCAAGACAAGTCGTCTGCTGTATGTCACAGACCTTGTCTCCAGGGTCCAGAGTCCTGCACGGGGCAGAGTGAGTCCCCAGCCTCTCCCCAGCGCCCCCGTCCATAGCCCCCCTGGGCCCATCACACCAGATGCCTCTTCTGGGGTCCTCGCTTTTCTGCGTCTGCAGAGATGTTCTCATTCTCTTCCCCCTTGAGGATCCCCCATAAAGTGAGGATTGACGTGACTCAGGATGCAGCCTGAGTGGGAGGCAAACTATGCTTCTCACCTTCCAAGGCTCTCTTCACCCTGGGCAGGTGGCCCAGACTCCCCTCTGCCCCCCTGGCTCCACCATCTCTACTTGGTCACCAGCTGTTACCTGTACTAGTCACAGTCTGCAGCTAGTCCCTCAGTGGGGAAACCTCTGCCATCACTTCTGCACCAGCACCGGCCTGTCTGAGGCTGAAATGTCCTTTTGGATCTTTAGAAAGAACTGCTGGTCCTTCCCATCAATGCTACGTCCTCACCATTGACATCATTTCATTCACTGACTTTCTACTACTTGCAGAATAATTGAATAATAATGGAGCTAAAGGTCACCTTCGCCTGTTCCTGATCTTTAACCACCCTAAAATCCTGGCTTAAGGACTAGTTATCTGTGTGTGTGTGAGATAGTGTGTATTATCATATTATAAAGGTATCTGTCTGTTTGTATTTTTATGTGGATTTTTTAAGGAATTGCTGTTAGGTTGGGTCAAAGTTTCTTTCGTGATCATTTAAGACAATAATATATTGTATTATTATTGGTATTATATTAAAGTATTTCATAATAGGGAACCCAACTTGTATCATGGGAGTAAAAGTATCAATTTATTAATCTAGTAAGAAATCTCTGTTCATATTTTATTTAGAACATTTTCATCAATATTTAATGTTACTATTCTGTAATAGTTTTGTGTAAGGAGTCAGGTGCTTTCATCACTGTTATATGTTTTCTATAAGAACTAGGAAAGTGTATATTTTTTCAAACTTTGTGAAAAAATATGAAGCAAATAAGTCGGAACCATCTGATCTCTGAAGTTCTGTTCAATGTTTCCTGTGAAACTATCTGTATCTTATGTCATTCTTTGGAGCAGTTCCATAAAATTTTCTATTTTCTAAGGAAATCGGTCTGTTACTCATGTTATATCTGATGCAGACAATGTTGTACCTTACTAGGCAATGATGCATTTTAGAGGTGTTTTTACTATACATTTTCTGGGATTCTTTTTCCCACATAAAACCAGCAGGGTGAGCTGTGGGACTGCCCTGGATCCCTGCACAGCTGCTCAGGGAGGATCGTTCACTCCAGGAGCTGGGTCTGGGGGCGGGACCTGTGCTCCCTGTTGAGGACTCAGCAGTGTGTACTCTCTGGCTGGCAGAGGCCCCTGAGCAGGGACCTGCGTGGTCTCAGCAGGTGCTTCCTCCCAGGGGGTCTCAAGGGGGAAGCCGCCCTCCATCCCCTTGAGTCTGGGCTGTGAGCTGAGCTCCAGCACCAGGGCTCAGGGAGGGGCTGGGTGGGCCCTGGGTGGACACCCATTTGCACGGGAGCCCCTCCTCTGGCAGAGGCTGGGGGAGAAAAGGAGGCCTGGGGCAGCCCAGCCCCACTGTGGGGACCAGGGGGCTGTGAGCACCATGGCCTGGACTCCTCTCCTGCTCGTGTTCCTCTCTCACTGCACAGGGAGGGCCAGGCCGCGGGGACCAGGTCTCAGTCCCCAGCCTGCATCAGCCCGTGTGGCTCAGACCCCTGGAATCTTTCCTCCAGCTCCTGCCCCATCTCCCCGCTGTGTCTGTGTCTGCAGGTTCCGTCTCCCAGCCTGTGCTGACTCAGCCTCCCTCCCTCTCTGCATCTCTGGGAGCATCAGCCAGCCTCACCTGCACCCTGAGCAGTGGGTACAGTGTTGCCAGCTATGTTATAACCTGGTACCAGCAGAAGCCAGGGAGGTCTCCCTGGTACCTCCTGTCCTACAACTCAGACTCCATTAAGGACCAAGGCTCCAGGGTCCCCAGCCACTTCTCTGGATCCAAAGAGGCCTCGGCCAATGCAGGGCTTCTACTCATCTCGGCTGCAGCCCAAGGACGAGGCTGACCATTACTGTGCAATCTGGTACAACAGTGCTCCTCACAGAGACGCAGGCAGATGGGAAAGTGGAACAAGAACCTTAGCCTGTCAGAACCTTTTTCATGACAACTTTTAAATTTCACATTAAATTGTATATATACAAAGTGTACTTGGAAGTACATTCTGGTTTGTAATGGATCTACTCCCAATTCTTAATTCAACCCTTCTTAGTTTCCTGAAAACTTAGAACAAAAATAAAACAAAATAATTCATGATGGCACTGAAATACTGCCTGCTTATCCATGTGTAAGCAACCAGAGAGGTAGATCTGGCCTTTCTTCTTACTATAAAGAAATGAGTCATTCCTCGTTTTATCTTCAGCAGAGCCCGGGGACCAGCCCAGCAGGTGGACCGTCCACTAAAGCGTGGACTCTGCTCCTTGAGGGTCAGAGCAGAGAACTTGAGGTGTCAGGGGTACAGCTGACACCTGTCAGGACCCAGGGGACTCCCGGGAGTGGGTTCTCTTGAGCCGACAGGTGCTGGCTGTGTCCTCCTCTCCTCTCTACCCCACTGGAGGATTTCCAACACTGCAGGGTGGGGGTGGGGCTGGGAACCGTCAGGAGCAGGGACTCCCCAATACATGCCTGTGCCCCTCCCCCTGTGACGCTCCTGATGAGCCCAGATCCGAGAGCACCTTCTCCTGCACAGGGAGCAGCAGGGACATGGGGGTTATCATGGCAACGGTGACAAGAGATCCCAGACAGAGCCCCTACCTTTGTGACCCAGGACACAGGTGAGTGACGTTGGGGGTTCAGCGCTATTCTCTGGCTCCTGGCTTGTCCGCACGGCCTCCTTGGTCACCTCTGGGCCCCGTCCTGATGAGGAGGCTGGTTATCACATATCTAATCACTACCCACCACCACAAGGGACTCCTGTGCTCTGGGGAAGTGAGATAAAAATCTGCCCTCCACACCCCTGTCTGACCCTGACTGTGACCGACGCCAGCTCAGCTTTGGCCTCTGCTGTCACTTGTGCTGTTGAATCCCGAGACTCATGCTTTCATCCTGGTCCATCTTTATGGCGTCAGTGAAAATGTCTCTATTCCTTACTGGTCTCTCAGTACAAACACAACGACTGTGGGCCCAGATACGAATGATCCACCACAGGTACGGGGCAGGATGACGAGGAAGCAGAGGTCCAGCATCTGTGCCCTGGGAGACCCAGGGGGCCTCTGCCAACCCCCTGCATGTCCCTCTCCTTGTCCAGGCTCTGTGCTCCTGCCCTGAACCTTGACACCTAAGCAAGCTGGGTTCCCCCCTTTCCTGGAGCTTTCACTCTGAGGAGCTCCTCGTCTCCAGGTCCTGGGAGACCCTCCCCATTAAGGACACGGCTTTCAGACCCGTCACTTGCTTACTTTCTCCTCTTTCGCTTCATGACCTGTCATACCTTTCCCCCTCTGGTCCTTTGTTTGGGGTGATATTGGATAAATATCACTATTTTGGACACAGACCTTATATATCCACCCCTATTAAATCTATGGAGTTTAACAAATGAACTTGACCCGGATCCAATAAGTTCAGGTAACAGGACATAAGGGTTTCTAAGTCCAGCAATGCAGGGGGAAGCCCTGGAAAGGATGAGAGTGCCATTTATAGTCACAATCTTTTTTTGGTTTTTTTGTGGTACACGGGCCTCTCACTGCTGTGGCCTCTCCCGTTGCGGAGCACAGGCTCTGGACGCGCAGGCTCAGCGGCCATGGCTCACGGGCCCAGCCGCTCCGCGGCATGTGAGATCTTCCCGGAGCAGGGCACGAACCCGTGTCCCCTGCATTGGCAGGCGGACTCTCAACCACTGTGCCACCAGGGAAGCCCTATAGTCACAATCTTTATATCAAACATTTTACTGAGAAAGATTATGAAACTAGACTAAAAATATCTTAAATACATCAGAGTCGCAAATAAATACTGTCAGTATCATTCAGCGGTTAACAAGACCCATGGAAGTAATCAAGAAAAAGACACGTTTTCCGCGAGAACATCATATTCTCACAGCAAAGGCAGAAATGAGAACAGAGACGTGCAATCAGGGCTGGGACGCTACCTGGAGACCTTACAAACACAACAGCAACCGCATATCAACCTGGGAAGGTGACTCAGACAGAATCATGACCAGGTATGACCCACGGGTACGCTGGGAATTTTAAGCCTGACACTTGGTTCAAGGTGGTTATGTTCTGGTAATGAATCCGGGAGCAGGTCAGATCAAACTCAGACATCAGGGAATCCTGAAATTCCTGGCACATCAGCATTCCATTTAGGGGTATGGAGGTCATTAGTGACCTGGAGAAATTAATATCTCAGCCCCAAACTACACAGAGGGGACGCATTCTACTGCCCTGAATGGTGACATCAGAAAGATCCAGCTGCCAGTGTCAGAAAGCCCTTCCAGGAGGCTGCATGTGTGAACTGGGAGGATGTGGGTCTGAGTCCAGCAGCGGGCAC